>NC_041383.1:725790335-725853333 GCF_002162155.2 Triticum dicoccoides
CGATTTTCCTCCTTTATCTGTAGAATTGACCAGCCGGAAATCCAATAGCCAATCATTTTAATCAAATTCAATTGACCATTGATAATTTTTCTCTCAGAAATCACATCATTTTTGCATCTCCATATAGACTAGAAAACAGCAAAGGCCAAAGACCCCCTGCTAACACCAATTTCTTTTCATTTTTTGGATTCTTTTTAATGCAGTTCCGAAAGCATGAATTTAGGTCGGTAGGGGTTGAATGTAAACTAAAGGCACATTTCAGAAGACTCCGTATCAATCGAACAGCTGAATATTGAGAAAACAGATGATCAATACTCTCATCTTTGCCACAGAAGACACACTATATAAGTATATATACATCTCGTAAAAACATTATATGTATTGCAGGAGCATGTTGGGCATTCGCCACAGTGGGAGCAGTTGAAAGCCAGCTGAAAAGGAAAACCGGGGAGCTACTGGATCTATCTGAGCAGGAGCTACTAGACTGTGACACGACACAGAAACCCGGCGGCTGCAAGGGTGGGAATCCCTACAGGGCGTTTCTGTGGATAAAGAGCAAGGGAGGCATCATGAAGGAGGCCGAGTACTCATATGAGGCACAACAGGGGCAGTGCAGGACCAACAAGGACGCCACCCGTAGGGGCCTGGTCTACCGGGCACAACTACTGAGGTCAGGGGAGAGGTTTCTGCAGGAGGCCGTATATACGATGGGCCCGACGGTCGCCGGCATCGACACGCACGACCGCAGCCTGCAGCACTTCAAGAGCGGCATATACAAAGGGCCATGCGGCACTGCGCTGGACCACGCGGTGCTCGTGGTGGGATACGGGGTCAGAGATGGGGAGAAGTACTGGGTCGTCAAGAACTCGTGGGGGCAGACGTTTGGCCAGAATGGCTTCTTCCTCATGAGCAGGGGAGCTAATGGAAACGCCGGGCTGTGCGGCATCGGGAAGGCGGGCGTCTACGCCCTCGTGTAGTACAGCATGCAGCATCAGGCTGGCATGCATGATGGGTGCATGAGACGGTCGTCTTCTACATCAACTCGTGGTATGCGTTGTGATGATATAATATACTCCTACTACGTAGATGGCTTGTGGGTGTTGCCAAATAAGATGCAGTGTCCAGATAAGATGCACTGCTGCATGAAGAATGACACAACGAAGAGCTCATCGACCTGGTGCAGCAGCCAGCGGGGTTTGTTGTGTGACGTGATTTCGATTCGTGTTTGTAGTAGTAACTACTATACCCTCATATATACAATGAATGAGTCATGAGGCGTAGTGTGTAATAACTAATAAATAAATCAATGTTTTATTTCATCGTCCAAAGTTGGCACACTGCTCGATTAGTTCATGATACTACGAGTGATATGAGTTGAACTTTCTCCATTCATTTCAAGGGAAAAAACAGCTTATAGCAGTATTGACTTTTCATGATCTGGTTTCGCTGCTCCTAAATAGGGGGACTAGCGAACAGGACCTGCAACCAGGAGCACACCAAAATCAGGCACGGCTTCGTTCTTAAAATAAAGATAAAATAAAATAGGAACGTCTTCGTTAGGTCCCGTCGTGTTGAATAAAAAAAAAGGCTTGCCCAATAGCTGTATTACCTGGCCCAGTAGCCCAGTGGGCTTCCCCCGGCTGTGAACGCCTCGGCCTTTTCTCCTACAGACTGCGCGGTTTCCCGCAGAGATTAGTCCCACATCGCTCCTCGATGTCACAGCGCTAGGAGGAAGCAGTATATAAGGAGGGTCAAGGCTTCCATTCGAAAGCACGCAGCTGCGCAGCGGGCACAAAGCGAACTATTCTTTCGCCTTTTACTAAAGAATACCGTGTGCACACTGCAATTTGCAGCATACCCTAATTTTTGAAGGGGATCCTCCTTTACTCGAAGGCCCCACAATTCGACTGCAAATTTTTCAATTTAAGCTTTGTGGTGTCTAGTAAGCTGGCATGTGCACGTCTCAGCGAAAGCAACACATGAAACTCATGCATATTGAAATTCTGAATCCATATTCTAGAAATTTAATAAAGTACAATGACTATAATGTCTGATGATCTCTGACTGTTTAAAGGTCATACAGTAAAGAAATTTAATACAAAGCCCATCAATGCTTGATGAGTCTGTCGGTTTTTAGGACCATTTTTGCCCCCATTCCGAGTTTCTCTCATCTCCTGGACTGCAACATTCATGAACAAAAAATGAAGGGAAATTAAGATTTTTTTTGTATGACATGGATGGCATGCAAGCGGCAAGCCACACTTTCTTTAAGTTAATCTTAGTTCTGGCCAGATTAACCATGAATGAAACCTGTCCTATCAACATAAAGTTTATTGCATAATAAAAGGAAAGATATAATATTTTTATTTTCTTGACACAGATCTCATCATTGAAAAAGCCATGCTTTTATTACTCTCTATTACTAAACATGTAGTGTTTATAGGGTCAGCTTGTTTAAGCATCCTCTACTTTTTCTTCTTTTCTTTCTTTGCCATTAGAGTATGGTGATTGTTGCATCCCAAGCACGGGAAGGGCCTAAATGATCATATCGTGATGTGAATATTTAATATGCAAATATAAGACGCTATTAGATAGCAGGCAATATATGTTCACTTCTGTTTAAAAAAATACCAGCATGATCACACATTTAATCGAGATGCATAAATACCTATACAGAATTCTCATGTATGTTTCCGAACTAACCTGCACTTTAAGGCCATATTTACCAGCATGTAGGAGATTAGCTCTAGAAAAATGGCACTTCAATGCATCGAAAACAGGATGTTGAAATGAACAACAATACCTGGCAGACTCTATACATAACATGCCTGCTGTATTTGGCTCCTGAACTTTAGCTCCTCCGTCCATTTTAGAGTCCCCATTCCTAAAAACAAAACATTTCACACATGAAAATCTTATATGTCTCCAAGGGATAGTGGTAACCACAATGTTTAATTCAGGAGCTATTATCAATATAAAATATAAGATGAAAAGTGAGAAATTTATTGTATGTGCTAAAAGTGCTTTGTAAGTAGAATTAATAAATGATGCAGACCTCTAACTCATAATTGGGAACCTAGAATACTCGCCGATGAGTGTTTGTATGGCATCAAGGGACGAATAAGGTCAGGGGCTAAGGCAGGTGGTCGAGGATTGGACCTGATCTTGCCTATCATCTGATTCTATGACTCTCGGGGCTGAGCATCCCCATGCCTTCTGCTTAATCGTATCCTTGTCTGCGCCATGCAGTGTACGCAGCTCAGCTCGAGGAACACAACCCTTAATTCCCTCTATCAATGAAATAATACGCAACATGTTTATTCACGTAAAAAAGTACTCTTCTTTTTATTACTATCTAGATGTTCTAACCAAATTGAATAAAACGTAGGAGCAAGCTAGCGCTATTTATACAGTAGTTAAGCACGCGAAATGCACATCTTGACTACTATAAATACAAAAAATATAAATTGTAAGTGTTAGGAGTGTAAAAAATACATATGCGTTTAGACTAAAAATAACCTCTCTAGAATTATGCCAGCCTATGTGTTTTGCTTATTGGTATATCAGGTTGCTGCCAATAGACGATCGCCTAGGCTTCTTGGTTTATCCTTTTCCTTCAAAAGCTCCACATAGTCACCTGTCGAAAGAACACTTCAGTATACCAAGAAATGAGTTAATGTATTTATAGTTAAACATCCCTTCATGAACATCTATTCGCTTATTAGATTTAAGAAAAATACCCAGATGAGTATTAGATCAATACTCTGCAACCACAACTGAATTGGCATTGCCATCATCATTGTTGCAGACCTGCAGTTAGGGCTGCAAGAAAAGCTCGAGGCTTGTGAGCCGCTCGAGATCGACTCGTATTTTAGCTCGACTCGAGATCGAGTCGAAAAAATGAGCTGAGTATGAACACTTTATGTAGCTCGATTAAGAAACGAGCCGATCTTGAGCCAACATTGGCTCGCTCGATTTTAGAGCTCGATATCATATAAGTATATTAAATAACCTTCATATCTATTGCCAAGAATTAGGATCATTCATTTTCGTATATGTTCTGTACGATTTTTATCTTCACTTTACCTACTAGCAAACATGGAAATTAAGCATGGAGAAAATTTATTCTCATCACGTGGGCAACCGTGTGTTCAATATTTTGTTCTTTTGGTCAATGTTTGAGAGCTGGCGCACCTTCATCGCTTCTATCCATGATTTCTTGTTATTAAATACTAGTCTTCACTTGAAAAAGAATAAGTTGAATTTATAGAGATTTTTTTGTTGTGTTGTGGCCTATCTTGCTTTTAAATTTTCCTTAAAATAATTTTAAAAATCGTCTTATTAGCTCGAAACTAGCTCGAGATCGACTCGAGATCGTTACAAGCTGAGCACGAACCACTTTCTACAGCTCGACCTTGAGTTTCGCACATTTTAAGCTCGCTCGAATTTTAGTATGAGTTGAGCTGAGCCAAGGCCAGCTCGCTCGAACTCGACTCGTTTGCAGCCCTACCTGCAGTCCTCATGCAATCACACACACCACCGTCATGACAATGACATTCAAGCCATGGTAACTGTGTTGGTGGATGCCATTATTCTGGTTTCGTGTTTACAGAATACAATACATACCATCTCGTTGAACAAACATATTCTATCAGAACTAAAATATTTTCATTTACGGATCTTCTCGAAAGAGAAGCACACCTTTACTTCCCCTTCGTTCTTTCACAATAGAGACATAGACCAAATACATGTTAGATGGTGAAACAAACACAGTTAAGAGATAAGAGGAAGTGCATATACAGATCATGTGTCCATGACTCTACTCAGCACAAAAGAATTTCAGAATTGGAAAGCAGATTCATAAAAGTGGAACACATCATTAATAGGAAGAAATAAACCAGCAACAAACTTATATATTCAATGAGTTAGGTGCATAGTAAAATGTTGGTAATCCGTATTTTAACACTTGGCCTACATATCCTTTTATCGTAGTGTACTTTAGGCCTTGTTTTTAATCCTTTTTCACTGTTCTTGTGCATTGATTTTTTTTAAATCGCATGTCATAAAGATAAGCAAGGAATATCTATGATAGACGAATAAATAATGACGAACATAGCAATGAACAAGATGTTGTTGCCTTCAGCACTTGACTGCCATTGATTTAATGTTTAAAAATCTCCATTTGACATCTAACAATCAAAATTCAGATCATCTTGCTTCCCGAAGCACATGTCCATTTGACATCTAGCCATCAAAATAAATGGGGCAGCAACGACGAACTTTCTACGGGGCCGAGGGGTTGTTCTGTTGCGTCCCTGCGAGAATTAGAAGATGAGGGAGGTAGAGGGAACCTAGGAGAAGAGCAGAGAGGAGAAGGAAGATGCTAGGAACCTCCGATGGCGTGGAATTTTTCCGGCGGAGGAGCTTCTACGGCGGCGGACTCCGGCGAGATAGGGACGACGCCCTAGGCCGAGGCGTCGGTGGCGCGCCGCTGCGGGCTGGCAAGGTTAGTAAAATTCAGAATGATGCAACATAAATGTAATTTCCATGAACATGCTTAGAAAAAGATTATCATGATATATACATCTGTTTGCTCTAAAAACCTGAAATCAAATGTGTCATGGCACAGAAATGTCATAGTACGCTCCCAAAAATATTTTTCTTCTATACATGGACAAAGAGCAAGCTCTAATCAGAAATAATAAAACAAATGTCATCTGACGGAATATAACTATAATATATCATGACAAACTGTATCAAAACAAAAGCATCACAAAGTACATAATTATTATCTTAACCACGAGACATTAAAAATAATTAGAAGCACCAAGAAAAGGGCAATTTTCACCTTTGCACATATGTCCAGTGTGTAGTGCAGGCTGCTGGGTGTTGCTGTCTCCTGAACAACACATTTCTGAAGTCTGAACAAATTCTTCTGCATTTCTCCATACCATGAGATATTATATTTAGTGGTATGTTAGTCACAATATAGCAAGTATCAGACAGTCTTGCTAATTCGAAGTAACAGTAAGCAACTCCATACCTATTCGTTAATGTAGAGATGAACAATTGTTCAAGCAGACACCATAGAATTCTTGCTTTAATTCAGATCGCCTCCTGTAATAAAAATGAACTACAGATAAAAAAAATAAGTAAAAGCTTGCTTGGCTGGAAGTTGCATGAAGATGAGATGATTCCACATTATTCTCAGAGATCCATGCATACCATACGTGACCACAACCTGGGACGACATGTCTTTCAAATACCATGTCACAGGAGGCATGCACCTGAAGGAGTTCTCCGACTGCTCGGAACACAACAGAGATGGAAGACAGGAAGTGGGCAGGCGCGGCCACAATAATCGGCCTCGGTGGCGGCCTGTGATCCTCGATGGTGGCGTTTCAAGCTAGGTGCTCGATGGTCGTCATCGGTGGCGATAGCCGGAGTCCTCAACGGAGGTGGTTCCGGCTCAGACCTCGACGGCAGCGCCCACCTCGATGCCATGCCACCGACCCCCATGCGTAGCCCGGATCTGACCGCCACGGCCCCGCGTGCAAACCAGGCCTCACCCGCGCACGGATCCGGCCGTTGCCTTCCCTGTTGCGCGCACCCTCCCGACAGACGTTGCATCATAGTACAGAAGCGTATGCCGCCGCTTGCCCTGGCCCTCTCCCCGCCGGTGGCCGTGCCGGCGACCAGAGAGAGCACAACTGCGCCTCCCCTTGTCGTCTCCCCCGCTGGTGGCTATTCTCCTTCCCGACTCCGGCTTCCAGTGGACGGCGCTCCGACGAAGAGTGCGCCGATGAGGAGGTCGTGGGGGGCGGCGGTGAGGGCTTGTGAGGATGTCGCTGGGGCAGTTTGGGAGAGGCGGGGGTCGCGTGATTGATGGTTTTTTTTGAGGTGGAGCGGTGAAAAAGGAAAGGATCATCGGGAGAGGCGAACTGGTTAGCGACGGGCGTGCGGGCAGGGGTTAGCGATGGGCGTGCTGGTTGCGAAAGGGGAGCATATAAGTAATGGCATTGGTGGGTAATTAAAACGTAAAACACGTTTAGTATGTTAGAGGGATGTAGACCATCAGATTGCAGGTTTTTATGGATAGGATGATTTGGTTCTCCACCCTTTCTTTCTTTTATAGTGGTAGTAGATAGATGAATGATTAGGTGCGGAGCTCTCTGTCGTGCCCGTAATAATCCTCTCTGACTGAGCTTAAGAAAATTTGCCCCCTTGGGCCATCTCTCCAAATAATTTTATAAAGCCTCCTGAATTGGTATTAGTCATATTTTTTTCTCCATGACAGGTGGGCCATGTATGCCACGTGTGTGTACGTGTGTTGTATGTATTTTTTCTTTCATGGATTTTTTGCTTGCCGAGTGTTGTGTTGTATACTTGTTTTTTTTTCTTTTGCGAAAAACTTCCAATCTATTCATCTTCAATCATGGCAGTACAACGAACACCAGAAATAAAAATTACATCCAGATTCGTAGACCACCTAGCGACGACTACAAGCACTGAAGCGAGCCGAAGGCGCGCCGCCGTCATCACCCCTCCATCGCCAGAGTCGGGCACAACTTGTTGTAGTAGACAGTCGGGAAGTCGTCGTGCTAAGGCCCCATAGGACCAGCGCACCAGAACAACAACCGCCGCCGAAGAAGAATAACGTAGGTTGGGAGGATTCAACCCGAAGACACACGAACGTAGACGAACAACGACGAGATCCGAGCAAATCCACCAAAGATAGATCAGCCGGAGACACACCTCCACACGCCCACCAACGATGCTAGATGCACCGCCGGAAGGGGGGCTAGGCGGGGAGACCTTTATTCCATCTTCAGGGAGCCGCCGCCGTCTCGCCTTCCTGAGCATGACACAAACCCTAACAAGACAGAAAAAAACGACTGAAAACGGAGCCCTCCCGCCGGCCCTTGGCAGGATCCACCGCGCCCCCATGGCCCTAGGGCCACCGGAGACGAGGCGGACCTGCGGCGACGCCGGCGAGAGGCAGAAACCCTAGCTTTATTACTTGTTTTGCATGAATATTTTTCGTGGAGTCTGTACGTGTACGCGTGTGCGTTGTGTGTGTATGAGACGTGTACGGTGGCGAGTTGTGTGTTCTGTGTGTATGAGACGTGTACGCTGGCGAGTTGTGGTAGTATTATGTATTCATCTACGTAAGCTAGTGTGTAGTTTGTATAGCAAACTGTTCCCACGTGCCATTGTGTGTTTTGTACAAATATAGCAATTCAATGTACAAAGGCTACGAAAGCAAAAAACATGTTGGCTTTGTAAACTTTCTCTCTTCTCTTGATATAGCAAGTTTTTAGCAACCCAATATACAAAGAATGTTGGAGATGCTCTTAAATTATGGGAAACGTTTGCTGTTGGGTATCAAACGCACGCTCCTTCCCCACGACGCGGACACCAGGGGCACACTCCGCCATGCGCGTGCCCCATTGCTCCCATTCGTCTCATGCTGGAAGGAGCTCATGTTCCTGCGCGCGCCCTCTTGCTCCCATTCGTCTCCCGCTGGAAGGAGCTCATGTTCTTGGCGTTTGAAGCTTTTTCCACCAAGGTTGAAGCTGTTTTTCGCGATGGTTGCAACATCTGCACGATGGATCACGCCGGTTCCAAAGTCCGTCGTCGAGGTGGCAGCTCCCCGTCGCCGCACCGCTCGTAGCACGCGGTCACCGCAGTGGTAGCAAATCGTAGTCGCCGTGGTCACCCCTGTCGCCGCTCGTCACACCATCGCACGTCGGTTGCACCACCGCACACCAGCTGCAACAAATTCGGTCGCTGGTGGTAGATTTCTCCACTGTTGATTGCAACAAAATCGCAACTCGTCGTCGCCGGCCACACTTCGTCGTCTTCCTGGTTGCAGCAAAAAATGGCCACTGGTTGTAGATTTTGCTCACGCCGTTTGCAGCAAAATCGTGGATAAAACGCTTCAACCGCGAAAAAAATATCTTCGAGCGAAGCGGGAAAAGCTTCAACTGGTGTGTGAAAAAGTTTCAACTAGTCTGCGAAAAGCTTCAACCTTGAAAAAGGCTTTAATGGCCATGGAAAAAAAGCTTCAACCCGGCATGGCGGTCGACAACATGGGCGGTGCTGCATCCCCATCGATCTACAACCATCGCCACGCAGAGCTGCAACCAGAGGGTGCAGCTGTTGCATGGGTGGGGATGGGGGCAGTGGGATCGTGGGTCCCCTTCGCAATACATGAGCGCTTTAATGCCCCGGGAAGCCCAAACGCCGGGCTCGGCCATAGCGGATCTCGCACGCGGGCCGAGGCCACAACCTGGTGGGCCCGGTCCACGGCGATGTCCCGTCGAGCGTGTGGCCTGGCAGGGCTCGGCCCACCGCTGGGCCACACGTGGCGCGCTCCCCAGCCTGCGGCGGGCGCGCCTTTTTGTGCAGGTGGGTGCGAGCCGGCCGGACCGTCCGGTTTCTCCTCTGGTCGGCCTCCTACTGGGGGCGCGGAGCCGTCCAGCTCCACGCTTGGCGAGATCTACTATCTCCTTGGGGGATAAGCTGCTGAGGTCTGCCGCTTCGGACCGTCGGGCCTCAATAACTTCGGGGACTACCGTTGGAGGATGACCCCCTGATACGTCCATTTTACATCATGCTTTTATATCGATATTTATTGCATTATGGGCTGTTATTACACGTTATGTCACAATACTTATGGCTATTCTCTCTTATTTTACAAGGTTTATCATGTAGAGGGAGAATGCCGGCAACTGGGATTCTGGCTGGAAAAGGAGCAAATATTGGAAACCTATTCTGCATAGCTCCAAAAGTTCTGAAACTCCACGAAAGTCATTTTTGGAATTAATAAGAATTATTGAGCAAATAAAGTACCAGAGGGGGCCCACACCCTGGCACGAGGGTGGGGGGCGCGCCCTCCTTACTGGGAGTGCCCCCTGTCTCGTGGCCTCCCTACTGGCCCTCCGGTGCCCATCTTCTGCTATATGAAGGCTTTTACCCTGGAAAAAAAACCATAAGCAAGCTTACGGGACGAAACTCTGCCGCCACGAGGCGAAACCTTGGCGGAACCAATCTAGGGCTCCAGCGGAGCTGTTCTGCCGGGGAAACCTCCCTCTGGGAGGGGGAAATCATCACCATCGTCATCACCAATGATCCTCTCATCGGGAGGGGTCAATCTCTATCAACATCTTCACCAGCACCATCTCCTCTCAAAACCCTAGTTCATCTTTTGTATCCAATCTTGTATCAAAACCACAAATTGGTACCTGTGGGTTGCTAGTAGTGTTGATTACTCCTTTTAGTTGATGCTAATTGGTTTACTTGGTGGAAGATCATATGTTCAGATCCTTAATGCATATTAATACTCCTTTGATCATGAACATGAATATTCTTTGTGAGTAGTTACGTTTGTTCCTGAGGACATGGGTGAAGTCTTGCTATTAGTAGTCATGTGAATTTGGTATTTGTTCGATATTTTGATGAGATATATGTTGTCTCTCCTCTAGTGGTGTTATGTGAACGTCGACTACATGACACTTCACCATTATTTGGGCCTAGAGAAAGGCATTGGGAAGTAATAAGTAGATGATGGGTTGCTAGAGTGACAGAATTTTAAACCCTAGTTTATGCGTTGCTTCGTAAGGGGCTGATTTGGATCCACTAGTTTCATGCTATGGTTAGGTTTACCTTAATACTTCTTTTGTAGTTGCGGATGCTTGAAATAGGGGTTAATCATAAGTGGGATGCTTGTCCAAGAAAGGGCAGTACCTGTCGTGGAATTGTCACGTCAGATGTCCTCGTGAAAGAACTTAGTTGTGGAGCCATCGCAACTAGGAAGCTTGAAGGGGTTAATCGGGACAAAGGACACGAGAGGTTTTTATACTAGTTCGGCCCCTTACGGTGAAGGTAAGGCCTACGTCTAGTTGGGTTGGTATTGATGTCTCGATGACCAGGGAGCGAGATACGCTATGCCCGGCTCTCGATGAGTTGTTTCTTGCCCTAAACTGCCAGCAGGTCGTCCCCTTATATACACGGGTTGACGCCCTCTAGCCTACAGAGTCCCGACCGGCTTATAAACAGTGTCCGGCTCGGTGACTAGTTAAATCCGCCTTATGATACAAGTCATGCCATTATGGCGGTTTACTACAACGGGCCTTAAATCGCCTGTGGGCTTAAGCCCTTTATTGAACCGCCATCTTCATACTTGGTTTTGGGCTTCCTTCTGGTAAGTCTTCTTTGCGTAACCCGGCCCCTCCTGGGCGGCTTACACAAATAGTTACATCCCCAACATTAGGCCCCAAATTAATTTGAACCTCTTCATGTCAATCTTAAAATACCTTAAAACATAAATCTTCAGCCCTCTAACTATGCAAAAGGCTTTCTTTAACCTGCCCTGACGTCATCTTTTGGATCCGTGTTAACCCGCCGTGACGTCATCTTTTCTTAAATTCCCCTTTTTTTATTCCACCATATCCTTCAACGGATCTCTGTCTTTATTGACTGTTCCGAAAACCGAGGCGTCAGGGCTGCGGGATAATAATTCTTATCTCCTCGTTTCTTGCGCCGTCTCCTTGTTTCTCATGTCGTCTCAGTTTTCCTTTCCTTATAAATACGCGCGACCTAGGTCTTCCCATTCTCCTCCTTCCAGTCGTCTCCTTCCTCTCGCTGCTTCTCTGTCGCTTGAGCTCTGCCGCCGCCGCCGTCGCAGATCTCGTCTTCACCAACTCTGGCCACTGCATCAACCTGGTTTGACCAGAGAAACGCGACGACCCTCCGCTGCAACCCTGCATCCGTAAGTCTCCTCTTTCCTGCCTCTTAGATCCACATTAAGACCTTCGAGTTCTTGCGTTCTTCGCTATTTAGCAGTTCCCTTTCATAGATTCCATTACCCCCGCTTTTCTTGATCTTTAGAGATGGTAGAAACCGATATGGTAGATTTTCCGCACCTACTTTGGACGTAGATAGATCCCTTTCTGTTACATAGAGGCCCCATTCGAGCTCTTGAACTTCATCTGCATCAGTTTTAGGTCTAGAAAATTTTCTTGTCAGTGTCACTTTTTGATCTCAAATATCAATAGCAGATTATGAAACCTGTTTGTATCACCCGGAAGACTACTTCTATCAAATACTCTTCCACACAACTGTCCATGTAGCCAGCTTAAATAAATGACACTGAACTGTGAACCTTGCTTGCTTCTCATGACCTTAAGAAGTTGGAACTACTTTTGATATTTGTGGCGGCTTAAATACCGTTGCGTAGTTATCCTTATATCATTAGGCCCCTTCTTAAGCCGCCACCTTAAATAATTAAGATATTTCTCCCGGGTTAAAATTGAACCGGAACTTCTGATTTTGTCGTAGGCCAACTGTTGTCATGGCACCTAAGGCAACCAAGGCCCGTGTGACCTGCAATTGGGTTCCATCCATAGTCACCAATAGTAAACTATCTGAACTTGTGAAGTCCGACCATCTGCCAAAAAAGGAGGTCATGTCTTATCGTGCCCCTGACCCTTCTGAAGAGAGGCCTCAACCCAAAGAAGGGGAGGTAATAATTTTTACAGATCATATGAACCGGGGATTTGCTCTTCCCGGCTCAAAATTCTTCAGGGAGGTTTTGAATTTCTTTGATCTTAGACCTCAAGACATTGGACCCAATTCCATGTCAAATATTTGCAATTTCCAAGTCTTCTGCGAGGTGTACCTGGGAGAGGAGCCAAGTCTGCTATTGTTCAGGGAACTTTTCTACTTGAACCGACAGAATGAACATGCCAACGGGCCTAGTCTTGAGCTTGGCGGTATTTCAATTCAGTGGCAAAGAGATTGCCTTTTTTCCTTACGCTGAGCTACCGAGTCATCCAAAAGATTGGAACCAGACGTGGTTCTATTGTCAGGATACTTCACCGGCCGATGAGAGCCCTCTGCCCGACTTCCGTGCCCTGCGCCTTGAGTCTAACCATCCGCTAGCGGACAAACTGACGGCCATTGAGCGTCTGCCTCTCAATCCCACCATCAAGAAGATCAAAGCTCTCTTGGGAAACAGTTTAAATGGCATCGATCTGGTCCGAGTCTGGGTCACTTGGCGAGTACTTCCATTAAGCCGCCGCTCCGGCTTAATGTGTTCTTACACAGGCGAAAAGGATGACCCGCTACGCCATAGTCTTGACGACTTACCAGATGATGTGGTGGATGCTATGACCCAGTCGCTGCTGAAGGAGGGCATTGTAACTAGTAATGCCTTCGGCTTACTTCCCTTTTGCAAGAAGAACCCGGCCCCTGCAGTAAGTTATCAATCTTAATAAATACTCCTTGCTACGTTATACCTTTTTTTGTACTCATAATTCCTTATCCTTGTCCACAGGCCGATGATAACTTCTGGAAGGTCAAATATGATCATGAGGCTGCCAAACAAGCCAGGACGACCAAGAAAACCAAAAGGAAAGCCGCCAAGACGGGAACCTCAAAGAAGAAGAAACCTAGCGCCTCCGACTTACTCAAATTGGATGATTCTTCTTCGGATGATGAAGAGGTAATCTTTAAATTTTCTTAATTCCCTTGTCATTACCTGACTGACATTCTATCCCTTCAGGAGGATACGGGGAACAGTCAAGTAGCTGATGAAGAGGTAACTATAATCTCCTCCGACTCAGAGCCTTTGCCAATGCAAAAGATCCGAAGGGTGACCCGGAAAGTAAGATTTTCTCATCCTCACAGTGGGCGCCAACTATCGTGGAATTGTCACGGCAGATGTCCTTAGTGTGAGGACTTAGTCGTGAGGCCAACACATCTATGTGGTAGCTTTAGAGGGGTTGAGCGGAATCGAGAGACGCAACACAATACAAGGGTTTAGACAGCTTCGGGCCCCGGGAAACATCATCCAGTAACAACCCTACATGCTGTTTGAGGCTAGATCTCATTATCATCACGAGGGAGTCACCGTAAACCGACTCTCCTCTAGTTGTGTCTAGCCCTAGAGATTGTTTCTTCTTGCTTATCAAGATCCTCAATTTCTTTTGAAGCAACAACAGCTTGAGAACCGGAGGCAGACCCGGAACAACAAGGATGCAGAACTCTCCTCCGGCTTACCCGACGTAACCAGGAAGCGTCGGACTGAGGTTATCTCCGATTTACGTTCTGCTTTACCTTTAGCGGGCTAATTCGTCAACCTCTCAATTCATCTGACTCCAATTATCAGGATACCTCTCCTTCTTCCGGCGAATCCATGCAATCAAACATGCCGGCTTTCAAAACTGCTCCCGGGTAATGTAACCTTATGTACCTTGAGCTTTATTTTACCCATGCTTTAGTATTCATCCTTCTGCCTTTGTTAACAGCATGCAAGTGAAACCCAGCAAGAGGGCAAAGAAGAATAAGCCGTCCCAAGACCCGATTGTAACTAAACCGGTGATTAATACATCTGCTCCAGACAGCTCTACCCATCAGCCGCCTGAACCGGCCTCTGACATTCCAGTGCCAACTTCTGACCCGCCTGCCGAAGATACTCTCAATAGCTCCGATAACCCGGAAGCTCCTAGCTCGGTTAAAACGTCTGAACTGGAAGTTGAGTTTGTGAAAAGTCAGTTTGTTGAACCTGGGCGGCCTATTGTCCTCGCCAAATGTTCTGCCAAAGAAGAACTTGTCGAACACCGAAAGGCCAAGCAGGATATTACTGATTATACTCACTTAAGCATTGGTGATATAGTCTCGGGCTATCTGAATCAAGTGCATAATAGCCGTGACCTGGAAATTGACATTGTAAAACAAATACAACACAAATCGGAGGTATAACTTATGCTTTTTCCTGAATCTTATTTACTTTCCTGAATCTTATATACTGTACCAGCCCCCAAGTCTATTGCTTATGAATAAATATGCTGTAGACTTAAAAATCTACTTTACTATTAGTTTGCCCGGTTTTAAAGAGAATATATTTAACCCGGTTGTAATACGATAGCTTAAATTTACGATACACATTAGCCCCCAAGTGTCAAGTATCTTTACTTGTAAAGTGCTTGAGACTTAATATGTGTGACCCGGCATGGTAGGCTTGAAAAAATTCTTCAGTATACATTAGCCCCCAAGTGTCAAGAACCTTTTCTTGCAAAGTACTTGGGACTTTAATATTATCTTACCATGATTCTTACCATTACTCGGTATCGATGCAGGCCACTATAAGTCAATTTGAGTCAGAGCTTGCTGTCCTGAAGAGTCGGCTGGAAACTCAAGAACTTGAAACTCAAAAGGCCAATTCCAAATTTGAATTCACTGTCTTTGAAAATGAGAAGTTGAAGAAAAGTTTTGAATCAGAGAAGAAAGCCTGGGCTGATGAGAAGGCTTCTCTGGTGACTCGGGCCGAGACGGCAGAAACATCTCTTGCAGAGGCAACAACCGAGCTGTCCGACCTAAAACGACAGATATCTCAAATGGTCTTAGCCATCTTCGGTAAGTTACTGTGCAGAACCTCAAACATTGTAATCTTCCAATGACTATTGTAATAGTTACCTTCGGCTTACTGTTATGCTTATGCACACACATGTCCCAGGAGTACCAACCTTAAGCAAAATATGCTGATCAAGCTTAAGGCGGTTTACACCCTAGTGGAATAGCTGTACTCCGGGTCACAACGTGCCTTGGCCGTTGTAGCCTTATCAAACACCACTCTTCGCCTTTTTCAAGACGTGCTGAAGCATCTCGCTGTGCTACCTCAGCGAATTCAGGATTTAAGGCGGGCATCCGCCAGAGCCGGAGTCGTAGCCGCATTGAGCCAGGCAAAAGCATGGCTTCCAGAGCTAGACCCGGCCGACCTTGCTCTTGGATATCCCAGTCGGAAGGAGGACGGTACTGTATTTGATGATCATGACTTCATCGCCTGTGTCAAAGTTATACGTCCCGTGGCAACCCTTATTGGGAACGACACCGACCTCACCAAGTATTCTCCGGGCTATGACAGTGAGAACAGGAGAATTCCAGACATTCCATATGATGATGTCACCCTGATCCCTCCTACTCGTAAGCATACTTTTGCCCTTGAAGTGGACCCAGCCGATTTAATAGATGATGAAGCTGAGTTTGAAGCTTTGAGCGGCATTGACCGGGCCTCGTCAACTTTCCAGGACAAAACAGCCGACGGAGAGGTGGAGAAGGATAACCCGGAGTCTTCAAGCCCACCGAAGGAGTAAAGCGTCATGCGTTTTACAAAAACAATGCTTCATTTGTTCAGACTCGGGGAGTCTTGTAATAGGGTAGAAAAACTTCTCAATGTTTGTCATGCCTTCACACATATTCCTAGCGCTTAACATTTCCATGAGCCGCCATTCCTATATACTTCTGGCTTATATTGATTGTTCATGTCCTTGGCGTTTTAAATTTGCTTACCTTATCCTGCACATAAAAACAAGCAAAAATTCCCTTGGCGGTTTATTGCACCGGGGGTCCCATAAAGTATTGACAACCCGGAATACCAACCAAAGATACCATATACGAGCCGGTTTACGGCTATAGCTGTTAAACATAACCATGATAACATACCTGCAATCCCCGTGATAATCTTTCCTGCTGATATGATGCTCACCTGGTACTTAACAACCTGGTGTGACCAATATTAAACCGGAAAAGACAAAAAACATTTCATAATGCCTCTCACAAGGTCTCAGGATAGTCAAAATATTTTATGCTTATAATGGATAATAACCAACATTTACAGGCTTCTGATTCGAATACGATCAATAAACCGTTCCAAAGGGGTTAAGCTAAGATTCGGATATGATCATATAGCCCCCAGTGGCTTTGGCGATGCCGATCAAGTGGGTATCGACAGCTATGTTCTCTTTGGTTCGAATACGACCCATGTGTGAATAGGAAGCCCCCAAGTGACCATAATAGTTGTTTAATGACGCTGATTCGAATACGATCCACGTCAGACCCAAAGGGGTTAAGCTGTGATTCAAATATGATCAAGAAGCCCCCAAGTGGGTTTGGCAGTATGCCGATCAAGCGGGTATCGACAGCTATGTTCTCTTTGGTTCGAATACGACTTATGTTTGAACAGGAAGCCCCCAAGTGATCATGGCTAGATTCAGATATGATCATAAGCCAAACCAAAGGGAAAGCCGGATTCAGATATGATCCGTTCCCCGTTGGTAGTTTCCGCCACCTGATAAAGAAGACATAAAAACATTCTTTATGGGAAAAAAGGACAGAGGTCCTGCTTTATTGCTTTATATAATATGTACATCATCAAAATATATACATCTTGAGAGCCGTAGCTCAAGTATAGTAAGGCCGGAGATGGGCGATATTCCACGGCCGGCGGGTCTCCTCCTCCGACTTACATGAGTCCTTGTGCTCTCGAATATCAATGAGGTAGTATGACCCGTTCTTCAGATTCTTGCTGACCACAAAGGGTCCTTCCCAAGGCGGAGACAGCTTGTGCATGTCAGATTGATCCTGGATGAGCCGGAGCACCAAATCACCTTCCTGAAAGGTTCTGCTCTTGACCCGGCGGCTGTGATAATGGCGCAGGTCTTGTTGGTAAATCGCCGAGCGGGCTATTGCCAAGTCTCGCTCCTCATCCAACAAGTCAAGTGCCTCCTGACGAGCCTTTTCGTTGTCCACGTCAACATAAGCCGCCACACGGGGTGAGTCGTGTCGGATGTCACTTGGTAGAACTGCCTCTGCTCCATAGACCATGAAAAAAGGTGTGTAACCCGTAGATCTGTTAGGCATAGTGTTGATGCTCCATAGTATAGAGGGTAACTCCTCCACCCAGCAACCCGGAGTCCATTTTAAGGGGACTAAGAGCCGGGGCTTAATACCCTTCAGTATCTCTTGATTAGCTCTTTCTGCTTGACCATTGGATTGAGGATGAGCAACGACCGAAACATCAAGCCAGATATGTTCTCGCTGATAGAACTCTTCCATGGCTCCCTTGGAAAGATTAGTACCATTATCAGTTATAATGCTGTGTGGGAAACCAAAACGAAAGATCACTCTTTTCATGAACTGAACCGCTGTGGCTGCATCACACTTACTGACCGGCTCCGCCTCAACCCACTTTGTAAACTTATCCACTGCCACCAGGAGATGTGTCTTTTTATCCTTAGACCTCTTGAAAGGTCCAACCATGTCAAGCCCCCAGACTGCGAACGGCCAGGTAATTGGGATCATCCTTAATTCTTGAGCCGGCACATGAATACGTCGTGAAAACTTCTGACAACCGTCACATTTACTGACCAGATCCTCCGCATCAGCATGAGCCGTGAGCCAGTAGAAACCATGACGGAAAGCCTTGGCCACAAGAGATTTTGAGCCGGCATGATGACCACAATCTCCTTCATGAATCTCACGAAGTATTTCTTGTCCCTCTGCAGGTGACACACAGCGTTGAAACGCCCCTGTTACACTACAATGATGCAATTCACCATTAACAATCATCATAGATTTGGATCGCCTGACAATTTGTCTTGCCAAAGTCTCATCCTCTGGTAACTCTCCCCGGGTCATATAGGCCAAATACGGCAGAGTCCAATCTGGGATGACATGAAGAGCCGCCACCAGCTATGCCTCCGGGTCTGGCACCGCTAGTTCTTCCTCAGTAGGCACCTTGACAGAAGGGTTATGTAGAACATCAAGGAAGACGTTAGGTGGCACCGGCTTACGTTGAGATCCCAGTCGGCTCAGAGCATCAGCCGCCTCATTCTTCCTTCGATCAATGTGCTCCACTTGATAGCCCTTAAAATGCCCAGCCACAGCATCTACCTCACGACGATAAGCCGCCATGAGAGGATCCTTGGAGTCCCACTTGCCTGACACCTGTTGAGCCACAAGATCTGAGTCGCCCAGACACCTTACCCGGCTTAAGTTCATCTCTTTGGCCATCCGGAGACCATGGAGTAAGGCCTCATACTCAGCCGCATTGTTAGTACATGGAAACATAAGCCGGAGTACATAACAAAATTTGTCACCTCGAGGGGAAGTTAAAACAACTCCAGCCCCCGAGCCTTCTAGCTGTCTGGACCCATCAAAATGAATAGTCCAATATGTGTTATCTGGCTTCTCCTCAGGTGCATGCAACTCTGTCCAATCATTGATAAAGTCCACCAAGGCCTGAGACTTAATAGCAGTACGTGGCATGTACTTCAAACCATGAGGCCCAAGCTCGATAGCCCTCTTGGCGACTCGCCCTGTGGCCTCCCTATTCTGGATGATGTCTCCAAAAGGGGCAGAACTTACCACAGTTATAGGATGACTTTGAAAGTATTGCTTCAACTTCCAGTTGGCCATAAACACTCCATAAACGAGTTCCTGCCAATGTGGATACCTTTGTTTAGACTCAATGAGCACCTCACTGATATAGTAAACTGGCCGTTGAACCGGATGCTCCCTGCCAGCTTCCTTACGCTCCACTACGATAGCAACACTGACGGCTCGTGAATTGGCAGCCACATATAATAGCAACGGCTCTTTGTCAATAGGAGCTGCAAGAAACGGCGGTTCAGACAACTGTCTTTTTAAGTCTTCAAAAGCAGCATCAACAGCATCACTCCAGAAAAAAGTGTCTGTTTTCTTCATCATCTGATATAACGGCAGGGCCTTCTCCCCCAACCGACTTATGAACCGGCTTAAAGCGGCAACACGACCCACCAGGCGCTGAACATCATTGATACACGCCGGCTTAGCCAGAGAGGTAATCGCCTTGATCTTCTCCGGATTAGCTTCAATGCCTCTATTTGACACCAGAAAACCCAAGAGCTTGCCCGCAGGTACACCAAACACACACTTGGCCGGGTTAAGCATCATCTTGTAAACCCGGAGATTGTCAAAGGTCTCTCTCAAGTTAGATATCAAGGTTTCCTTTTCTCTACACTTCACCACGATGTCATCTACATAAGCATGAACGTTACGCCCAATTTGATCGTGCAAACAGTTCTATACACATCGCTGATAAGTCGCCTGGGCACTTTTGAGTCCAAACGGCATAGATACATAACAGAAGGCTCCAAACAGAGTGATGAAAGCTCTCTTCTCCTAGTCCTTAACTGCCATCTTGATCTGATGATAACCAGAGTAAGCATCCAAAAAGCTCAAACGTTCACAACCCGCCGTAGCATCAATGATTTGATCAATACGGGGAAGAGCAAAGGGATCAGCCGGACAAGCTTTGTTTAAGTCCGTGTAATCCACACACATCCGCCAAGTGCCGTTCTTCTTTAGTACAAGCACCGGGTTAGCCAACCATTCCGGGTGAAAAACTTCTACAATAAATCCGGCCGCTAAGACTCGGGCGACCTCTTCCCCGATAGCTTTCCGTCTCTCTTCGTTGAACTGTCGGAGAAACTGCCTGACCGGCTTATACTTCGGATCAATATTGAGAGTGTGCTCAGCGAGTTCCCTCGGTACACCCGGCATGTCAGAAGGTTTCCATGCAAAGATGTCCCGGTTCTCACGGATGAACTCGATGAGCGCGCTTTCCCATTTGGGATCCAAATTGGCACTAATACTGAACTGCTTAGAAGCATCTCCTGGGGTAAAATCAACAAGCTTTGTCTCATCAGCCGATTTAAACTTCAACACTGGGTCATGCTCAGTCGTCGGCTTCTTTAGGGAGGTCATATCTGCCGGGTCAACATCGTCTTGATAAAATTTGAGCTCCTCCGCAGCACAGGCAGACTCAATGTAAGCCCCGTCGCCCTCTTCACACTCCAAGGCCACCTTTCGACTCCCATGCATAGTGATTGTGCCCTTATAACCCGACATCTTGAGCTGTAAATAAACGTAACACGACCGTGCCATGAACTTAGCATAAGCCGATCGCCCAAATAAAGTGTGATATGGACTCCTGATTTTGACCACTTCAAACGTTAATTGCTCAGCCCTGGAATCATACTCATCTCCAAAGGCCACCTCCAATTCAATCTTGCCAACTGGGTAAGCCGACTTGCCTGGAACCACCCCATGGAAAACAGTGTTGGATGTTCTCAAATTCTTCTCAGTCAACCCCATGTGCTGAAAAGTCTCGTAGTAGAGGATATTGATGCTGCTACCTCCGTCCATGAGTACCTTAGTAAATTTATATCCACCAACCTGGGGTGCTACCACCAAGGCTAACTGACCCGGATTATCGACTCGTGGAGGGTGATCCTCTCTGCTCCATATAATGGGTTGCTCTGACCATCTCAAATAATGAGGAATTGCCGGCTCAATAGAATTTATGGCCCTCTTATGAACCTTCTGGTCACGTTTGCACAAGCTAGTGGTAAACACATGGTACTGCCCACCACTCAACTGTTTCGGATGGCTTTGATAACCCGACTGCTGTTGTTGTTGTCCTCCCTGACTAGACTGCTGCTGATTATTTCCACCCGGATGTCCCTGAAACCTGGAGTTTGAACCGCCGCCCGGGCCATGAAAGCCGCCAGCCCCTGAACCGCCGCCAAATCCATGACTGCCATCAAAGGTATTGGAATTTTTAAATGCTTTCATGATCGTGCAATCTTTCCACAGGTGTGTGGCGGGGCGCTCCCGGGTGCCGTGTCTCGGGCAGGGCTCATTGAGTAGCTGCTCAAGAGATGGGCCTGATCCGCCGGATCGAGGCGGCTTACCCTTACGTCTCTGATTGTTACCCTGTGCATTAGCTTGGCTACAAACTCTGGGTTGCCGTCCGCCTTACGCTTATTGCCGCTTTGATTCACCGGGTTGTGCTGTTGACCCTTTCCATTGCCGTTCCTTTTTCCCTTCCCTGTCTTCTCATCGTCAGACGCGGGATCCTTGGTACTATCAAAATCGGCATATTTAACTAAAGCCGCGATTAGCGTACCCATATCCTTGCAGTCACGTTTAAGGCGCCCTAGTTTCTGCCTCAGCGGCTCAAAGCTGCAATTTTTCTCCAACATAAGGACTGCAGAGCCGGCATCCATCTTATCATATGAATGGATTATCTCCTTGACCCGGTGTACCCAATGGGTGGTGGATTCACCCTCCCCCTGCTTACAATTCGTCAAGTCCACGATCGACATAGATTGCTTACCGGTGTCCTTGAAGTTCTGGATGAAGCGGACTTTTAACTCCTCCCACGAACTAATGGAATTGGGTGGTAACCCTTTTAACCAAGACCGGGCCATTCCATCTAACATCATGGTAAAGTATTTAGCCATTGCCGCATAACTGACTTCCAACAGCTCCATGGCTATAACCCGGTGCAGGACTGAGTACGTCAGGAGAACGAGCTAGGGTCTTCTGGTGTCTCCTCCTCATTACCTCATTGGACGCGTTTAAGCTCATCGTGAGCTGGTAAGTTTCTGACTGCAACCGCTGTGTCAGGACCCTGACACAATATCTCATCGATCTAGCCTGTAACACCTCATATCACTTTGCGGCCTCACGCACGGTATTCCCATGGGTGTCGCCTTACCTTTGCCCGGGACTATTTGCGCCTTTTGGCTCACGTATATGATGATGTCGCTAGCATCCATATGATAAGGAGCCCGGGCTGACATGACTAGTCGTAAACCCAAAGTGGCACAGACTTACAGGGACAGGCATCCATGACCCAACATCGAACGTGTCGGTCATCAGCAAGTGGGTCCGGGCTGTAGCACTGGGCTAGCAGGACTCCGGTAAACCGGGCTGTAACGGGCTAACAGGGCTCCGATACTCAATGCGTGACATTTCCCCGAAGGGACAGACACAGGAACGAAGAAGGACACATGTCGGCCAGCCTAAGTGTTCCGGAGCAGTTGCAAGCTACCATGGCTCAATGGAAACACTAGGAGACATTTCCCGGTAAGAGAGGCTACTAAAGATAAACAACTAGATAGTCAGATCCCACACATACCAAGCATTTCAATAACATACACACAATATGCTCGATATGTGCAAATACAACATGGCATCACAACATGACTCTACAACTCAAGTATTTATTCATTAGGCTCCGAGGAGCGAGATATTACAAACAGGGGTCTCATGACCCAATATTCAGAGCATACAAGTCAAAGCACAAGCGGAAGCTATCATGTCTGAGTACAGACATCTATAAATGAAAAAGGCTGAGAAGCCTGACTATCTACCAGATCCTGCCAAGGGCACAAGATCGTAGCTGAGGTAACAAGCTAAACGTCGAAGTCCACGCGGTACTACTAGCGAGACTGAAGTCTCTCTGCAAAAACATAAATTAAGCAACGTGAGTACAAATGTACCCAACAAGACTTACATCAGATCTATCTACATATGCATCATTATCAACAAGGGGGTGGTGGGGTTTAACTGCAGCAAGCCAGCTTTGACTCGGTGGCTAACCTGAACTACGACTGCAAGTAACTCTTTTGAGGTGGTGCACACGAGTCCACATATTCACCATATCAATACACCACTATGGATCCGCTCCCGTCTCCCTACGGGAACGCCATCCATAGCACTCACGCTTATCTTGCGTATTTTAGAGTATCCACTTTCACTTGTCTATGAACTCTACAGGCAACCCAGAAGTCCTTTACCGCGGACACGACTATTCGAATAGATCATATTAACCCTGCAGGGGTGTACTTCTTCACACACGCTCTCGCCACTTACCGCCATGTACACCTCGTGTATCTCGGTAACCTTCAAGCGGAAGCCTGGCGAGGGAGTCAGCCATGACCTGACTAACCACACAAGTCTCTCGTCCAGGTTTATCGCCTATTCGGGTTCCATCCGCAAGGAGATCCGGCCGGGGTGTCGCTCACGGCCCCAAACGATGTGTGCAGGGTTCCCAAGCCCACCATCCGGGTGCTACTTGGTACACCGGGCCACTGTGCCTAGTCTGTCCCAAGCCCACCTGTACCGGGTGCCACTTGGTAGACTACTAACACTACCTACAAACACCAGAAACTAGTTGCAACTCCTGGACAGAGATCATGTTGATTAATAAGTCGAGAGGGGTCGAGTTACCGGAACCCAATGTGTGGTAGTAACTGGTCATGGATCACAAACACAGAACTCAGTTCCTGAAGACGGCTGCAATGAGACAACTCACCATGTACTCCTACATGGCCTCTCACCGCTACCTTTACCAAATCGTGTTCACACACTTAGCTCTCAACGGTAGGACATGTTCACACACCTCTGATTCATCCCCGATGAATCAGACCTGACTCAACTCTAAGCAGTAGCAGGCATGACAAACAAACATGAATGAGTAGGCACAATAGGGCTCAAACAACTCCTACTCATACTAGTGGGTTTCATTTATTTACTGTGGCAATGACAGGTCATGCAGAGGATATAGGGGTTCAGCTACCGCAGCAAGTAACAAATGACTCGTTGTTGTTCTAATGCAGTAAAAGAGAGCAGGGCGAGAGAGTAGGATTGTATCGGAATGAACAAGGGGGTTTTGCTTGCCTGGCACTTCTGAAGATAACATTGAGTCTTCATCAGTGTCAATGATCACATCATCGGTACAGCGTCTACCGAGGGGGAACAACACCGGCAAACACAGAAGAAACACGATCAATGCAATGCACAATATGATGCATGCTATGACATGGCAATACGAATGTGTTTTGGGTTAATGCATCTAGCAACAGGTTAAATGGGGTTGGTTTGAACACTAGGTTCAAATTCAAACTCCATATGTGAGAGTTTAAATGCCATTTAATTGATTTGTGCTAAACAGCAGCTATAAGTTGTTCTAACATGCATGAAAATGGTACAGATGGATAGATTGGATTTTTCTGATCATTTTTCATATATAATTTATTTCATTCTGAGTTATGGTTGATTTTATATGATTTTTAGAAGTTTTGGACATTTTCTGGATTTTCAGAATATTAATAATTCCAGTAATTCATTATTGCGTCAGCCTGACGTCAGGGTGACGTCAGTGGTCAACGGGGCTGGTCCAGGTCAAACCTGGCCAGTGGGGTCCACACGTCAGTGTCTCAGACTGGTTTGTGTCGCTGACATGTGGGCCCAGTCAACGGCCGCATCAGCAAAGTCAATGCTGACGTGTGGGCCCACGGTGGTTAGTTTAAAACTTAACAGAAAATAACAAAGATTAATTAAGGGCGTGGGGCCCATACGTCAGTGGCTCTGGGGAGGGTTAGCTGGCCGTGATTAGCACTAATCATGTGGCCACGCTGGCTCGCCGGAGTTCAGCCGGCGGCGACCAAAAACGCGGCGGAGACGCACCGGGGTGGCTCGGGTTTCGTCTATACTGCACCGTTCAGTGCGCCCTTTGGCCCTACGGAGAGTTGGCACGATGGCGCGTCGGATGGTCGTGGTCTCCGGGCCTGGGGTGGCCGGAGTCGACGGCGGCGAGCTCGGTTGCGGCCGCCGGTGCTCGGGTGAGACACGGGCGACCACTAGGGGGCACGAGAGGGCGAGCTGCGGCATGCAACGGGCTCATGGAGACGTTCTGAGCACGATGGTGTACTCGAGTGGGAGCTCCAGTGGCTGTGGCCACGGCTACGCCATGGCCGGCGGCGAGATGTTCTCGGCCGTCATGGGGAATGAAGCTAGAGAATGACCGCGAGCTTGAGAGAAGAGGGGAGAGGAAGAGGGGCTCACGGCGAGTGCACAGGTGGCCTCGGCGTGCTCGGGGACGTCCTGCGTGCGGCGAATCGACGGCGGCGGTGGTCGGAGCCCGAGGTGGAAGACGACGGCGATGGCGACGTTCCAGGCCCTCCCGGCTTGCGTGGCTCATCGAGGATGAAGAAGACAACGTGGCGGAGCTTCTGGGCGCGTCGGGATTGCGTGGGGTGGCCAGTGGCCGCGGCTATGGCGAACGGCGGCGACGGGCTCCGCTCGGTGGCTGCGTGCGAGAAACAGAGGAGGGGGGAAGGAGCAAGGAGAGTGCGAGGGGGTTCCAGGGGGTGGCGTGGAGCTGCGGGAGACGCCCAGGGAGAGGAGGAGGCAGCCAGGCAGGGTGGTGGCGTGGCGAGCTCGGCGGCGTCGCGGTGTCCCTCCTCTGCCTACTGGCACGAGGAGGAAGGCGACAGGGGGAGGCGCCTGGTGGGCTGGGCCGCACAGGTGGGCTGCCTGCACAGGAGCTGGGCCGGTTGCTGGCGCCAGGTAAGTTTCCAGGTAGGTTTGCTCTCTCTCCCTTTTAATTCCCTTTTCTATTTTCTGCAATTGTTTTGGCTTTATTAAAAATGCCAGAGCATTATTAAAAATCCTGAAAATATTTGTGGCACTATTGAAATTATTTCCAACAGCCCTCAACTAGTTTCTGAATTATTAGGGCATTTAAAATATTTATAAGATTTAAATGCCCCAATTCAAATACAATATGAGTTAATTCAAAAATCCAGAAATGACCTATAAATATGTTCATCATTTTTGGCAGAGGTTTTCACCTTTATCAAAAATCATGAACATTTTCAAAGGCATTTTGGGTTTATTGAAAATGATTTTATTGGAGCCTATTTGAATTCATTTAGTGCTAGGGTTTAAACAATCCCCATTTCAGGTTTAACTGAAATTTAAACATGATGCAACACATGACTAGCTAGCTCAGAGCAAACCAGAAGCTAGGGATGTGACAACTCACCCCCACTAAACAAGAATCTCGACCCGAGATTCAAGTGTAGAGTAAGACGAAGGGGAACGCAACCTAACACAATCTTCATGATCCAGGTTGCCCTTCATAAGAACATTGATTCGATCACAATCATTGTCTTGATGTCTTGCCCCGAGAATGCCAACCGACATGACAACGAGAGGGGAAAGAAAACTCTAGAAGGATCGAACTTCTCGAAGGTCGAACAACTCACGGAATGAGACATAGAACCATCTCTCGGGTTGAGACACGAGATACACATCAAGAGGGGTGGAAAGAAACGGATGACGAAGGTTCACTAGGTGGACAACAATTCCACACTTAAGAAGGTGGTAAACGATTGTCAACGTAGCGAGGAGTTGAGTTTCCATGATGCCACAGCGGGACATCCTGGAGGAGGGTGATTCGTAGATTATTACCTTAAGTGGCAAAAATAATTACCTTTGATTCAGAGATCATCAAAAATATTTTATACCAACCTAAGGCAATTCTCGAGCAACCATTTGGAGGGGTTCGGTAGAATGGCATACCCGGATTAAAATGGATGATGTGGATTACCTTGTTGAAAACAACACAAGGGGTGATTTTAGTAACTAGGGAGAAGCTCAACAGAAGAGAGTGGGTCCACTGTTCAAAAAGTTATAGCATAACCGAAGAAACTGAGAGCAATCCCAGTTAGTGCCGATGATAACACCTAGCGCTTGAGCATGCTCTCAAGAACTTGAGCATTTCCATATTCATCAAGGTTTTACCAACATCTGTGTCAAGGATCATGGCAACACAACGTACTACCATGATGAACAACGATGGATGATGCAGATACAAAGGAAGATAACCTTCTCGGATTTCACCTTAGCGAGGCCAAAAGATCGAAATCCGGATGATCGACCGAGAGACATTTAGCACTCCGCTTCTAATGTTCTCCTTGATGTGCTAGCGCATCCCATTCCTTGAAATGGTCTGGTATCTAGAACATCAAGTAAAGGTCGGACTTCGGAAACACAAAAATCATAAGGCACAACTAGGGAGTAAATCATACGAAGTCCTTATGGGAAGGTGGCCAACTCCTTCAATCAAGATACTACAATAATAGGTCTTCCGGCTGGGTGTGTTGGCCATGACATCCACTTTACCGGTTATCGAGGGACCAGTATTATAGTTCTTGGGAAATGTTCCAACCATCATATCTGCCTGAGATTCAGATCTGGTTGGTGTCAGGATATTCCAGACTCATCGAGTCTAGGAAGAAAAAAGAAAGTTTGCAACACAATTCGACGAGATGATGTTGCGAGATTCTCGGGAAATGAACTACGATAGCAAGCTCCAAAACATGAGCTGGTTCTGCTACACACGTGTGAACACGCTGTCCCAGACAAACATGATCACATGGTAGTCTTATAATAAAAACACTACCGAGTTCTAGTAGGGAACCATCAACGAGGATATCGAAGTCCTAACATAAGTCCGGATTAGCTCTTATGAAGGAATTCCTTTTCCTGGAATAAATCAGTTAGTGGCTTGGTGTGCTAGGGATTCATATAGAATGAAGGTTGCAAGTCTCCAGACCACAGAATACTTCGCACATATGCATGACTGACTTGGGATGATTCCAGAGGAAACGAAATAAACTTTCTCAAATTCACGGCGGCAACTTGCACCAAGTACACGTGAATCAGAGGTAGTCACTTCTTTCATCCAAACATATGCTTCATGAACGGTCATGAAGAAAACGCTTACACAAGTTTCCAACACTAGCTTAATGTTCAACAAAATCATGGAGGAGATAAGGATGTTGTCAATGGGCTCAACAACAATTCATCCGGGTTTCCTTTTAAAAGGGATTCCATAGTTAAGTGAACACGGTGATAGCATTGGTCAGACCAAAGAATATAATGGTGTATGCTCGAGGAAAAACCACGAGTAAGACAACATTACGAATATCATTGGTTCTGATTTGATTTGACGATAGCCCATACTCAATCAAAGGTTTGGGTAAGATAATAGATCCAACAATTGTTCACAAGGACCAATTGATGAAGATATCATCTTTCTTCAAAACACACCAACACCAGGATATCCCTTTGAAATGAACTAGTTTAGGTAAGCTTTTATCTTCCAACTCTCCAAGTTGTCGTTTAGCTTAACCAACTAGCTCAGGGGTATCCAACACGGATTCTTGGAGAAGGGGTGGTTTACAAGAAACCAACTTGATCACGAACTCAACATAGCGGTTAGGTGACAACCTGGTGATACTTCCGAGAAGATAATCGAAAAATCATGAACCACCGGTAGGCTATTAAGCTCGAGAACAATCTTGCTTTTCAGGGCAAGACGAGATGATCAAATAAGCAAGGGATTGGCATAGCCCTAACTCATTGATCGAAAGGTGCACCGGAAATAAGGACTAGGTAGCATGATCTATCTTAGAATGATGATTCAAGAACCAACACACTAAGAATGAAATTATTGTCCTTTACTACCAAGTAACAAGGTTTATAGGAGGATTGATTTCACACATCATAGTTGACATGTCGGCATTCCGGTTGCAGCAACACGGGGACTGAGGAGTGAATAATGATGGAGAGAGTATCACTGTATCGAGAGTTCATAGGATGGTGTGCAATTCCCATGATATTCCTGATATAAAAATGGTAATACCTCAAGGTAGAACAAACCAGAAGCTGGATTGCAACTTGATCTGCGGAACACAACTGCTTTGACCCAATCCTGGAAATGGAAAAGGGTACTGGAGTTTGTTTCTCCTAGTCACTCTGAACTAGAATGGCTTGACGGACCACAAGAGTAACAGGCATCGATGAATGAATGCACGCATACTCTTGACTATCAATTGATAGACGAGGGTCGGAAGACAACTAAAACGGGACAACTCAAAGGAACATATGGTTTTCTGAGTTGTGGATGCATAGGTTAGTATGTTGAACCAAGTTCAACAAATTTCTTCCGGATAACCCATGCAGAGAGGTAGAACTGGCAGATTCACAATATAGAATGGAGAACTCATCAAAAGCACTCTAGTTGTGATCTTTTGGTTCAAAAGAACTCCTGCCAAGAATGGTTCATGGTATTTGGAAGAACGATATACCACGGACCTCGAGGACTATCGCAAAGGTTACTAATATCCTAAAGGCACTAGCAATTACTATCAACATAAAGTAAGTAGGGTGAATCTTGGTTCGAAAACCCAGGAATAGAATACCTACTACTAAGTGGCATCACGGGATGCTTTCGAGAATGATAGCCAGAATCATCACACTGGGAACACAAGGCATGACTGGATTACTAGGTGATACTCTAGACACCTAGGGTCATAATAATAACTCCAACATATATGTCAAGGCAGCAGAGTACCTCAACTCACCGATTAGTGTGGTTAATCTGGCCCAAAGGAACATCGAAACGGGAGGAAGGGATTTGCAAATTGCTTCAGACTATTTAGAAACCTGGGATGACTCGGACATCATAACGGCTGTAAATTCTCGAAAAGATTTGAGACATGCTACAAAATGGTGGCATAGCCACTTGATCATCATAATATCAAGGTTTGGAGATCAACAGTTAACATACAAAAGTAGTAGGAACTGAACTGAGACTTAAATCCAACAATCTTATAAATCTACGGATTGCTAACACGTGATCCTAATAGAAAGAAGAGTAAGCCTGGTTCCTTAACCCCGTAGGAAAGATAAGATGACTCAGATCAGAAGGGCATAAGGTATAAGGAGTAAAAAGAGCCTTACGTTCCATCCCACAATAAATTCCCTTATATAACTAAAGCATTTCTAGACTCAACTTCGACCAGTTTGGCTTGGTAATCCTACAGGCAGTCAAGCTCTGATACCAAAGCTGTCAGGACCCCAACTCAATATCTCATCAATCTAGCCTGTAACACCTCATATCACTTTGTGGCCTCACGCACGGTATTCCCACGGGTGTCGCCTTACCTTTGCCCGGGACCGTTTGCGCCTTTTGGCTCACGTATATGATGATGTCGCTAGCATCCATATGATAAGGAGCCCGGGCTGACATGACTAGTCGTAAACCCAAAGTGGCACAGACTTATAGGGACAGGCATCCATGACCCAGCATCGAACGTGTCGGTCATCAGCAAGTGGGTCCGGGCTGTAGCACTGGGCTAGCAGGACTCCGGTAAACCGGGCTGTAACGGGCTAACAGGGCTCCGGTACTCAATGCGTGACATTTCCCCGAAGGGACAGACACAGGAACGAAGAAGGACACATGCCGGCCAGCCTAAGTGTTCCGGAGCAGTAGCAAGCTACCATGGCTCAATGGAAACACTAGGAGACATTTCCCGGTAAGAGAGGCTACTAAAGATAAACAACTAGATAGTCAGATCCCACACATACCAAGCATTTCAATAACATACACACAATATGCTCGATATGTGCAAATACAACATGGCATCACAACATGACTCTACAACTCAAGTATTTATTCATTAGGCTCCGAGGAGCGAGATATTACAAACAGGGGTCTCATGACCCAATATTCAGAGCATACAAGTCAAAGCACAAGCGGAAGCTATCATGTCTGAGTACAGACATCTATAAATGAAAAAGGCTGAGAAGCCTGACTATCTACCAGATCCTGCCGAGGGCACAAGATCGTAGCTGAGGTAACAAGCTAAACGTCGAAGTCCACGCGGTACTACTAGCGAGACTGAAGTCTCTCTACAAAAACATAAATTAAAGAACGTGAGTACAAATGTACCCAGCAAGACTTACATCAGATCTATCTACATATGCATCATTATCAACAAGGGGGTGGTGGGGTTTAACTGCAGCAAGCCAGCTTTGACTCGGTGGCTAACCTGAACTACGACTGCAAGTAACTCTTTTGAGGTGGCTCACACGAGTCCACATATTCACCATATCAATACACCACTATGGATCCGCTCCCGTCTCCCTACGAGAACGCCATCCATAGCACTCACGCTTATCTTGCGTATTTTAGAGTATACACTTTCACTTGTCTATGAACTGTACAGGCAACCCAGAAGTCCTTTACCGCGGACACGGCTATTCGAATAGATCATATTAACCCTGTAGGGGTGTACTTCTTCACACACGCTCTCGCCACTTACCGCCATGTACACCTCGTGTATCTCGGCAACCTTCAAGTGGAAGCCTGGCGAGGGAGTCGGCCACGACCTGACTAACCACACAAGTCTGTCGTCCAGGTTTATCGCCTATTCGGGTTCCATCCGCAAGGAGATCCGGCCGGGGTGTCGCTCACGGCCCCAAACGATGTGTGCAGGGTTCCCAAGCCCACCATCCGGGTGCTACTTGGTACACCGGGCCACTGTGCCTAGTCTGTCCCAAGCCCACCTGTACCGGGTGCCACTTGGTAGACTACTAACACTACCTACAAACACCAGAAACTAGTTGCAACTCCTGGACAGAGATCATGTTGATTAATAAGTCGAGAGGGGTCGAGTTACCGGAACCCAATGTGTGGTAGTAACTGGTCATGGATCACAAACACAGAACTCAGTTCCTGAAGACGGCTGCAATGAGACAACTCACCATGTACTCCTACATGGCCTCTCACCGCTACCTTTACCAAATCGTGTTCACACACTTAGCTCTCAACGGTAGGACATGTTCACACACCTCTGATTCATCCCCGATGAATCAGACCTGACTCAACTCTAAGCAGTAGCAGGCATGACAAACAAACATGAATGAGTAGGCACAATAGGGCTCAAACAACTCCTACTCATACTAGTGGGTTTCATCTATTTACTGTGGCAATGACAGGTCATGCAGAGGATATAGGGGTTCAGCTACCGCAGCAAGTAACAAATGACTCGTTGTTGTTCTAATGCAGTAAAAGAGAGCAGGGCGAGAGAGTAGGATTGTATCAGAATGAACAAGGGGGTTTTGCTTGCCTGGCACTTCTGAAGATAACATTGAGTCTTCATCAGTGTCAATGATCACATCATCGGTACAGCGTCTATTGAGGGGGAACAACACCGGCAAACACAGAAGAAACACGATCAATGCAATGCACAATATGATGCATGCTATGACATGGCAATACGAATGTGTTTTGGGTTAATGCATCTAGCAACAGGTTAAATGGGGTTGGTTTGAACACTAGGTTCAAATTCAAACTCCATATGTGAGAGTTTAAATGCCATTTAATTGATTTGTGCTAAACAGCAGCTATAAGTTGTTCTAACATGCATGAAAATGGTACAGATGGATAGATTGGATTTTTCTGATCATTTTTCATATATAATTTATTTCATTCTGAGTTATGGTTGATTTTATATGATTTTTAGAAGTTTTGGACATTTTCTGGATTTTCAGAATATTAATAATTCCAGTAATTCATTATTGCGTCAGCCTGACGTCAGGGTGACGTCAGTGGTCAACGGGGCTGGTCCAGGTCAAACCTGGCCAGTGGGGTCCACACGTCAGTGTCTCAGACTGGTTTGTGTCGCTGACATGTGGGCCCAGTCAACGGCCGCATCAGCAAAGTCAATGCTGACGTGTGGGCCCACGGTGGTTAGTTTAAAACTTAACAGAAAATAACAAAGATTAATTAAGGGCGTGGGGCCCATACGTCAGTGGCTCTGGGGAGGGTTAGCTGGCCGTGATTAGCACTAATCATGTGGCCACGCTGGCTCGCCGGAGTTCAGCCGGCGGCGACCAAAAACGCGGCGGAGACGCACCGGGGTGGCTCGGGTTTCGTCTATACTGCACCGTTCAGTGCGCCCTTTGGCCCTATGGAGAGCTGGCACGATGGCGCGTCGGATGGTCGTGGTCTCCGGGCCTGGGGGGGCCGGAGTCGACGGCGGCGAGCTCGGTTGCGGCCGCCGGAGCTCGGGTGAGACACGGGCGACCACTAGGGGGCACGAGAGGGCGAGCTGCGGCATGCAACGGGCTCATGGAGACGTTCTGAGCACGATGGTGTACTCGGGTGGGAGCTCCAGTGGCTGTGGCCATGGCTACGCCATGGCCGGCGGCGAGATGTTCTCGGCCGTCATGGGGAATGAAGCTAGAGAATGACCGCGAGCTTGAGAGAAGAGGGGAGAGGAAGAGGGGCTCACGGCGAGTGCAGAGGTGGCCTCGGCGTGCTCGGGGACGTCCTGCGTGCGGTGAATCGACAGCGGCGGTGGTCGGAGCCCGAGGTGGAAGACGACGGCGATGGCGACGTTCCAGGCCCTCCTGGCTTGCGTGGCTCATCGAGGATGAAGAAGACAACGTGGCGGAGCTTCTGGGCGCGTCGGGATTGCGTGGGGTGGCCAGTGGCCGCGGCTATGGAGAACGGCGGCGACGGGCTCCGCTCGGTGGCTGCGTGCGAGAAACAAAGGAGGGGGGAAGGAGCAAGGAGAGTGCGAGGGGGTTCCAGGGGGTGGCGTGGAGCTACGGTAGATGCCCAGGGAGAGGAGGAGGCAGCCAGGCAGGGTGGTGGCGTGGCGAGCTCGGCGGCGTCGCGGTGTCCCTCCTCTGCCTACTGGCACGAGGAGGAAGGCGACAGGGGGAGGCGCCTGGTGGGCTGGGCCGCACAGGTGGGCTGCCTGCACAGGAGCTGGGCCGGTTGCTGGCGCCAGGTAAGTTTCGAGGTAGGTTTGCTCTCTCTCCCTTTTAATTCCCTTTTCTATTTTCTGCAATTGTTTTGGCTTTATTAAAAATGCCAGAGCATTATTAAAAATCCTGAAAATATTTGTGGCACTGTTGAAATTATTTCCAACATCCCTCAACTAGTTTCAGAATTATTAGGGCATTTAAAATATTTATAAGATTTAAATGCCCCAATTCAAATACAATATGAGTTAATTCAAAAATCCAGAAATGACCTATAAATATGTTCATCATTTTTGGCAGAGGTTTTCACCTTTATCAGAAATCATGAACATTTTCAAAGGCATTTTGGGTTTATTGAAATTTATTTTATTGGAGCCTATTTGAATTCATTTAGTGCTAGGGTTTAAACAATCCCCATTTCAGGTTTAACTGAAATTTAAACATGATGCAACACATGACTAGCTAGCTCAGAGCAAACCAGAAGCTAGGGATGTGACACGCTGTGCCCGGGCATCGAGAGCCGCCCGCTCCGTAGCTAGTCTAGTATCCTCAGCTGCCAAGGCCTCCTTGGCCTGAGCTATCTCCTCACGTACCCGTGCCACCTTCGCGTCATGCTCATCTTTGTTCGCAGGGATAACCGTGGCGGTTAACATAGCCGTAAGCTTGTCCATGAGGTATATCAGCACCTGAGCCGGTGGGCGCACAGGGCCACCTGCCCCGGCTGTGCCTATCTCGGATGTTATTGCTGCAGCAGCTGTAGAATTAGAGCCGGGCTGAGTCCCAGCCATAAAGATTCCTGCCCATCTTGACGGCTCATACGGGTCCGGAATACTGATGCCATCGGAACAGCCCCCGAGCACGCCGTCTTGCACCTGGTACAACGAATCTGTTGAACCGGCGGACGAGTCACCGTCTAAGAGGACGGCCGTCTCACCATCTTCAGATCCTTCAGAAAGTTCCTCTCCGTGGATACAGCCCACGAAAGCATGCTTCATGATGGGTTGAGCTCGGGTCTTCCTCGCACGCTGAGCCGTCTCGATGAGGTCGGTGCTGCTGTCCGGCTCAGGTCCCGGCTCTCCGATCCGGCTGATGAAGACGTGGATTCCGCCAAAGGGGACCCGGTACTCGTACTCAATTGAGCCGGTGTCGGGGCCCCAGCCTTCATCATCAATGTAGATCTTGCCGCGATGACTCTTGGTCATCCGGCCCACTACATATGCCTTGAGACCTTCGAAGTTGCCCTTCAAGAACTCAAATCCACCATGCGCTGGCCCCATGGTGGGCGCCAACTGTCGTGGAATTGTCACGTGAGATGTCCTCGTGAAAGAACTTAGTTGTGGAGCCATCGCAACTAGGAAGCTTGAAGGGGTTAATCGGGACAAAGGACACTAGAGGTTTTTATACTAGTTCGGCCCCTTACGGTGAAGGTAAGGCCTACGTCTAGTTGGGTTGGCATTGATGTCTCGATGACCAGGGAGCGAGATACGCTATGCCCGGCTCTCGATGAGTTGTTTCTTGCCCTAAACCGCCAGCAGGTTGTCCCCTTATATACACGGGTTGACGCCCTATGGCCTACAGAGTCCCGGCCGGCTTATAAACAGTGTTCGGCTCGGTGACTAGTTAAATCCGCCTTATGATACAAGTCATGCCATTATGGCGGTTTACTACAACGGGCCTTAAATCTCCTGTGGGCTTAAGCCCTTTATTGAACCACCGTCTTCATACTTGGTTTTGGGCTTCCTTCTGGTAAGTCTTCTTTGCGTAACCTGGCCCCTCCTGGGCGGCTTACACAAATAGTTACATCCCCAATAGTACCCAAGCATCGGTCCACCCACATATCAAATTATCAAAGTACCGAACGCGAACCATATGAGTGTGATGAAACTAGCTTGACGATAATCCCCATGTGTCCTCGGGAGCGCTTTTCTCATTATAAGAAATTGTCCAGGCTTGTCCTTTGCTACAAAAAGGATTGGGCCACCTTGCTGCACTTTATTTACTTTCATTGCTTGTTACCCATTACAAATTATCTTATCACAAAACTATCTATTACCTACAGTTTCAATGCTTGCAGAGAATACCTTACTGAAAACCGCTTATCATTTCCTTCCACTCCTCGTAGGGTTCGACACTCTTACTTATCTAAAGGACTACGATAGATCCCCTATACTTGTGGGTCATCAGGACTCTTTTCTGGCGCCGTTGCCAGGGAGTGAAGCGCCTTTGGTGAGTGGAACTTGGTAAGGAAACATTTATATAGTGTGCTGGAATTTTCTGTCACTTGTTACTATGGAAACTAATCCTTTGAAGGGCTTGTTCAGGGCATCTTCGCCCCAACCAGTAGATCTAAGAGTTGCTCCTCAACCTACTGAACCTAATAAAAATGTTTACTTTGAGATTCCTTCGGGTATGATAGAGAAACTGATAGCTAATCCCTTTGCAGGAGATGGAACATTGCATCCCGATTTACACCTTATCTATGTGGATGAAGTTTGTGGATTATTTAAGCTTGCAGGTATTCCCTATGATGTTTTCAAGAGGAAGGTCTTCCCTTTATCTTTGAAGGGAGATGCATTGACATGGTATAGGCTATGTGATGATACGGGATCTTGGAACTATAAATGATTGAAATTGGAATTTCACCAGAAGTTCTATCCTATGCATCTTGTTCATCGTGATCGTAATTACATATATAATTTCTGGCCTCGTGAAGGAGAAAGCATTGCTCAAGCTTGGGGGAGGCTTAAGTCAATGTTATATTCATACCCAATCATGAGCTCTCAAGAGAAATGATTATTCAAAAAATTTATGCTCGGCTTTCTCTCAATGATCGCACCATGCGTGATACTTCCTGTGCTGGTTCTTATACGCTGAAGATTATTGAATTCAAGTGGGACTTATTGGAAAGAATTAAATGCAACTCTGAAGATTGGGGTTTCGACGATGGTAAGGAGTCACGTATGACACCTAAGTTTGATTGTGTTAAATCTTTTATGGATACTGATGCTTTTCGTGGATTTAGCGCTAAATATGGACTTGACTCTGAGATAGTAGCTTCTTTCTATGAATCTTTTGCTACTCATGTTGATCTCCCTAAGGAGAAGTGGTTTAAATATAATCCTCCCACTGAAGTTAAAGTAGTTGCACCTATTACAGTTGAAGAAAAGACTATTACTTATAATGATCCTATAGTTCCTACTACTTATGTTGAGAAACCACCTTTTCCTGTTAGGATAAAGGATCATGCTAAAGCTTCAACTGTGGTTCGTAAGAGTAATACTAGAACATATACACCTCCTGAGCAAATTAAAGTTGAACCTAGTATTGCTATGGTTAAAGATCTCTTGGATGATAATATAGATGGGCATGTTATCTACTTCTGTGATGAAGCTACTAATATTGCTAGAGCTGATGCTAAGATACATAGACCTGTTGTAGGCATGCATGTTATTTCTGTTAAAATAGGAGATCATTGTTATCATGGCTTATGTGATATGGGTGCTAGTGCTAGTGCAATACCTCATTCCTTATATGAAGAAATTATGCATGATATTGCACCCCCTGAAATAGAAGGTATTGATGTTACTATTAAGCTTTCCAATAGAGATACTATTTCACCAGTTGGGATTGTTAGAGATGTTGAAGTCTTGTGTGGGAAAGTTAAATATCCTGCTGATTTTCTTGTTCTTAGTTCCCCACAAGAGAGCTTTTGTCCCATTCTATTTGGTAGACCCTTCTTGAATACTGTTAATGCTAGGATTGATTGCAAAAAGGATGTTGTTACAACTGGCTTGGGGGATATGAAACATGAGTTTAATTTTGCTAAGTTCCGTAGACAACCCCATGATAAAGAATTGCCTAGTAAGGATGAGATTATTGGTCTTGCTTCTATTACCGTGCCTCCTACTGATCCGTTAGAACAATATTTGCTAGACCATGAAAATGATATGTTTATGAATGAAAGAAGGGAAATAGATGAGGTATTGTTTCAAAGGAGCTTTAGCCGTCACGGGCAAGCTCCGCAAGGAAAATATGGACCTCAAACAACAAGTCAATAAGCTTGAGGAGGAGAATTGTATCCTGAGGGGCATCATTGCAAGGAAGATCACAACCCCAACTCTTAAGAATGAGACATAATCACATGGGTATGGGCACCCCCCTTGGCAACTGCCAAGCTTGGGGGAGGTGCCCCGGTATCGTATCACCATCACACTCCTATCTTTACCATTTTACTAGTTCGATCCTTTTAGTAATATCTTGATCTAGTAGAATAAGTTTTGGTATGAAGTAGTTTTGAGTTTTCCTTTGTGACCTCTTTATGTAATCGAGTCCGTGAGCTATATAATAAAGATTAGTGTTGAGTCAAGGGCTTTGCTATCTTGCTATGATCTTGAGAAATTAGAAAGAATAAAAAGAATAAAAGAGTTCATATTGATCTTATGGATAGTAATGACTTCACACATAAAGAGTACGAGGCATAAAAGTTGTTGAGAGTTGGCAGACATAGTTTTGGTCATCATTGCAATTAATAGGAAGTAATAAAGAAAGAAAGGTTTTCACATGTAAATATACTATCTTGGACATATTTTATAATTGTGAACACTCATTAAAGTATGACATGCTAAAGAGTTGATGTTGGACAAGGAAGACAATGTAATGGTTTATGTTTTCTCACATCTCAGTTAAAGTATATTGTCATGGACCGTCCAACATGTTGAGCTTGCCTTTCCCCCTCATGCTAGCCAAAATTCCTTGCACCAAGTAGAGATACTACTTGTGCTTCCAAATATCCTTAAACCCAGTTTTGCCATGAGAGTCCACCATACCTACCTATGGATTGAGAAAGATCCTTCAAGTAAGTTGTCATGTTGCAAGCAATACAAATTGCTCTCTAAATATGTATGCCTTATTAGTGCGAAGAAAATAAGCTTTATACGATCGTGTGATATGGAAGTAATAAAAGCGACGGACTGCATAATAAAGGTTCGTATTACAAGTGGCAATATAAAGTGACGTTCTTTTGCATTAAGATTTTGTGCATCCAACCCTAAAGCACATGACAACCTCTGCTTCCCTCTGCGAAGGGCCTATCTTTTACTTTATGTATTTTACTTTATGCAAGAGTCAAGGTGATCTTCACCTTTCCCTTTTTCATTTTATCCTTTGGCAAGCACCTCGTGTTGGAAATATATATATATATATATATATATATATATATATATATATCCAATTGAATGTAACTTAGCATGAACTATTATTGTTGATATCACCTAAAGGTGAATACGTTGGGAGGCGAAATTATAAGCCCCTATCTTTCTCAGTGTCTGATTAAAACTCCATAACCATAAGTATTGCGTGAGTGTTAGCAATTGTAGAAGACTATATGATAGTTGAGTATGTGGACTTGCTGAAAAGATCTATTCTTGACTCTTTCCGATGTTATGATAAATTGCAATTGCTTCAATGACTGAGATTATAGTTTGTTAGTTCTCAGTGAAGTTTCTGAACCATACTTGACATTGTGAATAGATTGTTACTTGAGCATAAGAAATCATATGACAAAATCTATATATGTTGCTGTTATGAGAATGATCATGATGCCCTCATGTCCGTATTTTATTTTTATCGACACCTGTATCTCTAAACATGTGGTCATATTTTTCGATTTCGGTTTCTGCTTGAGGACAAGCGAGGTCTAAGCTTGGGGAGTTGATACGTCCATTTTGCATCATGCTTTTATATCAATATTTATTGCATTATGGGCTGTTATTACACGTTATGTCACAATACTTATGGCTATTATATCTTATTTTACAAGGTTTATCATGAAGAGGGAGAATGCCGGCAGCTGGGATTCTGGCTGGAAAAGGAGCAAATATTGGAAACCTATTCTGCACAGCTCCAAAATCCTGAAACTCCACGGAAGTCATTTTGGGAATTGATAAGAATTATTGAGCAAAGAAAGTACCAGAGGGGGCCCACACCCTGTCCACGAGGGTGGGGGGCGTGCCCCCTGTCTTGTGGCCCCCTTGGTGGCCCTCCGGTGCCCATCTTCTGCTATATGAAGGCTTTTACCCTGGAAAAAATCATAAGCAAGCTTACAGGACGAAACTGTTGGGGAACGTAGCAGAAATTCAAAATTTTCCTATGAGTCACCAAGATCTATCTATGGAGAGACTAGCAATGAGAGAGAGGAGAGTGCATCTACATACCCTTGTAGATCACTAAGCGGAAGTGTTCAAGAGAACGGGGTTGAAGGAGTCGTACTCGTCGTGATCCAAATCACCGGAGATCCTAGTGCCGAACGGACGACACCCCCGCGTTCAACACACGTGCAGCCCGGTGATGTCTCCCATGCCTTGATCCAGCAAGGAGAGAGGGAGAGGTTGAGGAAGACTCCGTCCAGCAGCAGCACAATGGCATGGTGGTGATGGAGGAGCGTGGCAATCCTGCAGGGCTTCGCCAAGCACCGCGAGATATGAGGAGAAAGAGAGGTAGGGCTGCGCCAGGGAGAGGTGGAAAACCTTATCTGTGGCAGCCCCAAAACCTCAAGTATATATAGGGGAGAGGGAGGGGGCTGCGCCCCCTTCTAGGTTTCCCACCCCAAGGGGTGCGGCAGCCCCAAACCCATCTAGGGTGGCGGCCAAGGGGGGGGGAGAGGGAAACTTGCCCCCCAAGTAAGGTGGGTGCCCCCCTCCCCAAACCCTAGGCGCCTTGGGCCCTTGTGGGGGGGGGGGGGGCGCACCAGCCCACCTGGGGCTGGTCCCCTCACACACTTGGCCCATGCTGCCCTCTGGGGCCGGTGGCCCCACTTGGTGGACCCCCGGGACCCTCCCCGTGGTCCCGGTATGTTACCAATAGCACCCGGAACTTTTCCGGTGACCAAAACAGGACTTCCCATATATAAATCTTTACCTCCGGACCATTCCGGAACTCCTTGTGATGTCCGGGATCTCATCCGGGACTCCGAACAACATTCAATAACCACATATATCTATTCCCTATAACCCTAGCGTCATCGAACCTTAAGTGTGTAGACCCTACGGGTTCGGGAACCATGCAGACATGACCGAGACGTTCTCCGGTCAATAACCAACAGCGGGATCTGGATACCCATGTTGGATCCCACATGTTCCACGATGATATCATCGGACGAACCACGATGTCAAGGACTCAATCGATCCCGTATACAATTCCCTTTGTCCAGCGGTATTATACTTGCCCGAGATTCGATCGTCGGTATGCCGATACCTTGTTCAATCTCGTTACCGGCAAGTCTCTTTACTTGTTCCATAACATATCATCCCGTGATCAACCCCTTGGTCACATTGTGCACATTATGATGATGTCCTACCGAGTGGGCCCAGAGATACCTCTCCGTCAACCGGAGTGACAAATCCCAGTCTTGATTCGTGCCAACCCAATAGATACTTTCGGAGATACCCGTAGTGCACCTTTATAGCCACCCAGTTACGCTGTGACGTTTGGTACACCCAAAGCATTCCTACGGTATCCGGGAGTTGCACAATCTCATGGTCTAAGGAAATGATACTTGACATTAGAAAAGCTTTAGCATACGAACTACATGATCTTTGTGCTAGGCTTAGGATTGGGTCTCGTCCATCACATCATTCTCCTAATGATGTGATCCCGTTATCAACGACATCCAATGTCCATGGTCAGGAAATCGTAACCATCTATTGATCAATGAGCTAGTCAACTAGAGGCTCACTAGGGACATGGTGTTGTCTATTTACCCACACATGTATCTGATTTTCCTATCAATACAATTATATCATGGATAATAAACGATTACCATGAACAAGGAAATACAATAATAATAACTAATTTATTATTGCCTCTAGGGCATATTTCCAACAGTCTCCCACTTGAACTAGAGTCAATAATCTAGTTCACATCGCCATGTGATTAACATTGACAGGTCACATCACCATGTGACCAACATCCAAAGAGTTTACTAGTGTCACTAAACAGGTTCACATCATCATATGATTAAGACTCAATGAGTTCTGGGGTTTGATCATGTTTTGCTTGTGAGAGAGGTTTTAGTCAACGGGTCTGCAACATTCAGATCCGTACGTACTTTGCAAATCTCTAGGTCATATTGTAAATGCTGCTTCCACGCTCCACTTGGAGCTATTCCAAATGGTTGCTCCACTATACGTATCCGGTTTGCTACTCAGAGTCACTCGGATAGGTGTTAAAGCTTGCATCGACGTAACCCTTTACGCCGAACTCTTTATCACCTCCATAATCGAGGAACATGTCCTTATTTACTCCAAAGACAATTTTGACCGCTGTCCAATGATCCATTCCTGGATCATTCTTGTACCCCTTGACTGACTCATGGCAAGGCACACTTCTGGTGCGGTACACAGCATAGCATACTATAGAGCCTACGTCTGAAGCATAGGGGACGACCTTCGTCCTTTCTCTCTCTTCTGCCGTGGTCGAGCTTTAACTCTTAACTTCTTACCTTACAACTCAGGCAAGGACTCCTTCTTTGACTGATCCATCTTGAACACCTTCAAGATCATGTCAAGGTATGTGCTCATTTGAAAGTACCATTTAGCGGTTTTTGATCTATCCTCATAGATCTTGATGCTTAATGTTCAAGCAGCTTAATCCAGGTTTTCTATTGAAAAACACTTTTCAAATAACCCTATATGCTTTCCAGAAATTCTACATCATTTCTGATCAACAATATGTCAACAACATATACTCATCAGAAATTCTATAGTGCTCCCACTCACTTCTTTGGAAATACAAGTTTCTCATAAACTTTGTATAAACCCAAAATCTTTGATCATCTCATCAAAGCGTATATTCCAACTCCGAGATGCTTACTCCAGTCCTTAGAAGGATTGCTGGAGCTTTGCATACTTGTTAGCGTCTTTTAGGATTGTCAAAACCTTCTGGTTGTAACACATACAACCTTTCCTCAAGAAAATTGTCGAGGAAACAATGTTTTGACATCCTATCTGCAAGAATTCATAAATAATGCAGTAACTGCTAATCCAATTCCAACAGACTCTTAGCATCGCTACGAGTGAGAAAGCTCACCGTAGTCAACTCCTTGAACTTGTCGAGAAACATCTTAGCGACAAGTCGAGCTTTCTTAATGGTGATACTTACCATCATTGTCTGTCTTCCTTTTAAAATCCATCTATACCCAACGGCCTTACGACCATCAAGTATTTCTTCCAAAGTCATGGATCCTCTCTCGGATTTTATGGCCTCGAGCCATTCGTCGGAATCCGGGCCCACCATCGCTTCTCCATAGCTCGTAGGTTCATTGTTGTCTAGCAACATGACCTCCAAGACAGGATTACGTACCACTATGGAGTAATATGTATCTTTGTCGACCTACGAATTTCGGTAGTGACTTGATCCGAAGTTTCATGATCACTATCATAAGCTTCTACTTCAATTGGTGTAGGTGCCACAGGAATAACTTCCTATGCCCTGTTACACACTAGTTGAAGTGATGGTTCAATAACCTCATCAAGTCTCCACCATCCTCCCACTCAATCCTTTTGAGAGAAACTTTTCCTCGAGAAAGGACCCGTTTCTAGAAACAATTACTCTTGCTTCCGGATCTGAGATAGGAGGTATACCCAACTGTTTTTGGGTGTCCTACGAAGATGCATCTTATCCGCTTTGGGTTCGAGCTTGTCAACCTGAAACTTTTTCACACAAGCGTCGCAGCCCCAAACTTTTAAGAAATGACAACTTAGGTTTCTCCAAACCATAGTTCAAACGGTGTTGTCTCAACGGAATTATGTGGTGCCCTATTAAAGTGAGTGCGGTTGCCTCTAATGCCTAACCTATGAACGATAGTGGTAATTCGATAAGAGACATCATGGCACGCACCATATCCAATAGGGTGCAACTATGATGTTTGGACACACCATCACACTATGGTGTTCCAGGCGGTATTAATTGTGAAACAATTTCCACAATGTCTTAATTGCGTGCCAAAGCTCATAACTCAGATACTCATCTCTATGATCATATCATAGACATTTTATCCTCTTGTCACAATGATCTTCAACTTCACTCTGAATTACTTGAATCATTCAATAATTCAGACTTTTGTTTCATCAAGTAAATATACTCAACATCTACTCGAATCATCTGTGAAGTAAGAACATAACGATATTCACTGCATGCCTCAGTACTCATTGGACTGCACACATCAAAATGTGTTACTTCCAACAAGTTGCTATCTTGTTCCATCTTACTGAAAACGAGGCTTTTCAGTCATCTTGCCCATGTGGTATGATTTGCATATCTCAAGTGATTCAAAATCAAGTGAGTCCAAACGATCCAGCTGCATGGAGTTTCTTCATGCGTATACACCAATAGACATGGTTCGCATGTCTCAAACTTTTCAAAAATGAGTGAGTCCAAAGATCCATCAACATGGAGCTTCTTTATGCGTTTTACACCAATATGACTTACATGGCAGTGCCACAAGTAAGTGGTACTATCATTACTATCTTATATCTTTTGGCATGAAAATGTGTATCACTACGATCGAGATTCAGTAAACCATTCCTTTTAGGTGCAAGACCATTGAAGGTATTATTCAAATAAACAGAGTAACCATTATTCTCCTTAAATGAATAACCGTATTGCAATAGACATAATCCAATCATGTCTATGCTCAACGCAAACACCAAATCTCGATGGTAGAGGGAGCGTGTGATGCTTGATCACATCAACCTTGGAAACACTTCCAACACATATCGTCAGCTCACCTTTAGCCAGTCTCCGTTTATTCCGTAGCTTTTATTTCGAGTTACTAACACTTAGCAACCGAACCGGTATCTAATACCCTGGTGCTACTAGGAGTACTAGTAAAGTACACATTAACATAATGTATATCTAATATACTTCTATCGACCTTGCCAGCCTTCTCATCTACCAAGTATCTAGGGTAATTCTGCTCTAGTGGCTGTTCCCCTTACTACAGAAGCACTTAGTCTCGGGTTTGGGTTCAACCTTGGGTTTCTTCACTAGAGCAGCAGCTGATTTTCCGTTTCATGAAGTATCCCTTCTTGCCCTTGCCCTTCTTGAAACTAGTGGTTTCACTAACCATCAACAATTGATGCTCCTTCTTGATTTCTACTTTCGCAGCGTCGAACATCGCGAATAGCTCAAGGATCATCATATCTATCCCTGTTAAGTTATAGTTCATCACGAAGCTCTAGTAGCTTGGTGGCAATGTCTTTGGAGAAACATCACTATCTCATCTGGAAGATTAACTCCCACTCGATTCAAGTGATTGTCGTACCCAGACAATCTGATTACAAGCTCAACGATTGAGATCTTCTCCCTCAGCTTGTAGGCTAGAAAACTCGTCGGAGGTCTCATACCTCTTGACGTGGGCACGAGCCTGAAATCCCAATTTCAGCTCTTGGAACATCTCATATGTTCTGCGACATTCCAAAAATGTCTTCGGTGCCTCAATTCTAAACCTTTTAACATTACCGAACTATCATGTAGTCATCAAAACGTGTATGTCAAATGTTCGCAACATCTACAGACCACGTTCGAGGTCCAGCACACCGAGCGGTGCATTAAGGACATAAGCCTTCTACTGTCCGCATAATTGCTACTGTCAACTTTCAACTATATTTTCTCTAGGAACATATCTAAAATAGTAGAACTAAAGCGCGAGCTATGACATAATTTGCAAAGGGCTTTTGACTATGTTCAGGATAATTTAGTTCATCTAATGAACTCCCACTCAGATAGACATCCCTCTAGTCATCTAAGTGATTACATGATCCGAGTCAACTAGGCCGTGTCCGATCATCACGTGAGACGGACTAGTCATCATCGGTGAACATCTTCATGTTGATCGTATCTACCATACGACTCATGCTCGACCTTTCGGTCTCTTGTGTTCCGAGGCCATGTCTGTACATGCTAGGCTCGTCAAGTCAACCTAAGTGTTTCGCATGTGTAAATCTGTCTTACACCCGTTGTATGTGAACGTTAGAATCTATCACACCCGATCATCACGTGATGCTTCGAAACAACGAACTTTCGCAACGGTGCACAGTTAGGGGGAACACTTTCTTGAAATTAGTTTGAGGGATCATCTTATTTACTACCGTCGTTCTAAGCAAATAAGATGCATAAACATGATAAACATCACATGCAATCAAAAAGTGACATGATATGACCAATATCATTTTGCTCCTTTTGATCTCCATCTTCGGGGCTCCACGATCATCATCGTCACCGGCATGACACCATGATCTCCATCATCATGATCTCCATCATCGTGTCTCCATGAAGTTGTCTCGCCAACTATTTCTTCTACTACTATGGCTAACTGTTTAGCAATAAAGTAAAGTAATTACATGGCGTTGTTCAATGACACGCATGTCATACAATAATTAAAGAGAACTCCTATGGCTCCTGCCGGTTGTCATACTCATCGACATACAAGTCATGATTCCTATTAGAAGAACATGATCAATCTCATACATCACATATCATTCATCACATTCTTTTTGGCCATATCACATCACATAACATACCCTGCAAAAACAAGTTAGACGTCCTCTAATTGTTGTTTGCATGTTTTACGTGGCTGCTATGGGTTTCTAGCAAGAACGTTTCTTACCTACGCAAAAACCACAACGTGATATGTCAATTGCTATTTACCCTTCATAAGGACCCTTTTCATCGAATCCGATCCGACTAAAGTGGGAGAGACTGGCACCCGCTAGCCACCTTATGCAACAAGTGCATGTCAGTCGGTGGAACCTGTCTCACGTAAGTGTATGTGTAAGGTCAGTCCGGGACGCTTCATCCCACAATACCGTCGAAACAAGATTGGACTAGTAACGGTAAGCATATTGAACAAAATCAACGCACACATCTACTTTGTGTTCTACTCGTGCATAGAATCTACACAATAGACCGAGCTCATGATGCCACTGTTGGGGAACGTAGCAGAAATTCAAAAATTTCCTACGAGTCACCAAGATCTATCTATGGAGAGACTAGCAATGAGAGAGAGGAGAGTGCATCTACATACCCTTGTAGATCGCTAAGCGGAAGCGTTCAAGAGAACGGGGTTGAAGGAGTCATACTCGTCGTGATCCAAATCACCAGAGATCCTAGTGCCGAATGGATGGCACCTCCGCGTTCAACACACGTGCAGCCCGGTGATGTCTCCCATGCCTTGATCCAGCAAGGAGAGAGGGAGAGATTGAGGAAGACTCCGTCCAGCAACAGCACAACGGCATGGTGGTGATGGAGGAGCGTGGCAATCCTGCAGGGCTTCGCCAAGCACCGCAAGATATGAGGAGAAAGAGAGGTAGGGCTGCGCCAGGGAGAGGTGGAAATCCTTATGTGTGGCAGCCCCAAAACCTGAAGTATATATAGGGAGAGGGAGGGGGTTGCGCCCCCTTCTAGGGTTCCCACCCCAAGGGGTGCGGCAGCCCCAAACCCATCTAGGGTGGCGGCCAAGGGGGGAGAGGGAAACTTGCCCCCCAAGTAAGGTGGGTGCGCCCCTCCCCAAACCCTAGGCGCCTTGGGCCCTTGTGGGGGAGCGCACCAGGCCACCTGGGGCTGGTCCCCTCCCACACTTGGCCCATGCTGCCCTCTGGGGCCGGTGGCCCCACTTGGTGGACCCCCGGGACCCTCCCGGTGGTCCCGGTATGTTACCGATAGCACCCGAAACTTTTCCGGCGACCAAAACAGGACTTCCCATATATAAATCTTTACCTCCGGACTATTCCGGAACTCCTCGTGATGTCCAGATCTCATCCGGGACTCCGAACAACATTCAGTAACCACGTATATCTATTCCCTATAACCCTAGCGTCATCGAACCTTAAGTGTGTAGAGCCTACGGGTTCGGGAACCATGCAGACATGACCGAGACGTTCTCCGGTCAATAACCAACAGCGGGATCTGGATACCCATGTTGGCTCCCACATGTTCCACAATGATCTCATCGGATGAACCACGATGTCAAGGGCTCAATCGACCCCGTATACAATTCCCTTTGTCCAGCGGTATTATACTTGCCCGAGATTCGATCGTCGGTATGCCGATACCTTCTTCAATCTCGTTACCGGCAAGTCTCTTTACTCGTTCCGTAACACATCATCCCGTGATCAACCCCTTGGTCACATTGTGCACATTATGATGATGTCCTACCGAGTGGGCCCAGAGATACCTTTCCGTCAACCAGAGTGACAAATCCCAGTCTCGATTCGTGCCAACCCAACAGACACTTTCGGAGATACCCGTAGTGCACCTTATGGCCACCCAGTTACGTTGTGACGTTTGGTACACCCAAAGCATTCCTACGGTATCCGGGAGTTGCACAATCTCATGGCTAAGGAAATGATACTTGACATTAGAAAAGCTTTAGCATACGAACTACACGATCTTTGTGCTAGGCTTAGGATTGGGTCTCGTCCATCACATCATTCTCCTAATGATGTGATCCCGTTATCAATGACATCCAATGTCCATGGTCAGGAAACTGTAACCATCTATTGATCAACGAGCTAGTCAACTAGAGGCTCACTAGGGACATGGTGTTGTCTATTTACCCACACATGTATCTGAGTTTCCTAGCAATACAAATATAGCATGGATAATAAACGATTATCATGAACAAGGAAATATAATAATAATAACTAATTTATTATTGCCTCTAGGGCATATTTCCAAAAGAAACTCCGCCGCCATGAGGCGGAACCTTGACGGAACCAATCTAGGGCTCCAGCGGAGCTGTTCTGCCGGGGAAACTTCCCTCTGGGAGGGGGAAATCATCACCATCGTCATCACCAACGATCCTCTCATCGGGAGGGGGTCAATCTCCATCAACATATTCACCAGAACCATCTCCTCTCAAAACCTAGTTCATCTCTTGTATCCAATCTTGTATCAAAACCACAAATTGGTACCTGTGGGTTGCTAGTAGTGTTGATTACTCCTTTTAGTTGATGCTAATTGGTTTACTTGGTGAAAGATCATATGTTCAGATCCTTAATGCATATTAATACTCCTCTGATCATGAACATGAATATGCTTTGTGAGTAGTTATGTTTGTTCCTGAGGACATGGGTGAAGTCTTGCTATTAGTAGTCATGTGAATTTTGTATTCGTTCGATATTTTGATGAGATGTATGTTGTCTCTCCTCTAGTGGTGTTATGTGAACGTCGATTACATGACACTTCACCATTATTTGGGCCTAGAGGAAGGCATTGGGAAGTAATAAGTAGATGATGGGTTGCTAGAGTGACAGAAGCTTAAACCCTAGTTTATGCGTTGCTTCGTAAGGAGCTGATTGGATCCACTAGTTTCATGCTATGGTTAGGTTTACCTTAATATTTCTTTTGTAGTTGCATATGCTTGCAATAGGGGTTAATCATAGGTGGGATGCTTGTCCAATAAGGGGCAGTACCCAAGCACCGGTCCACCCACATATCAAATTATCAAAGTACCGAACGCGAATCATATGAGCGTGATGAAACTAGCTTGACGATAATCCCCATGTGTCCTCGGGAGCGCTTTTCTCATTATAAGAAATTGTCCAGGCTTGTCCTTTGCTACAAAAAGGATTGGGCCACCTTGCTGTACTTTATTTACTTTCATTGCTTGTTACCCGTTACAAATTATCTTATCACAAAACTATGTGTTACCTACAATTTTAGTGCTTGCAGAGAATACCTTACTGAAAACCGCTTATCATTTCCTTCTGCTGCTCGTTGGGTTCGACACTCTTACTTATCGAAAGGAATACGATAGATCCCCTATACTTGTGGGTCATCACCCCCACGATAGATCCACTTTCCAAAATGTTGGGGCGGCCAACGCCCCTCAATCTGGCTGGCCCTCAGGCCGGCTTCCCCGCTATGGGCTGGCTAGCTACGGGCCGACATCCGACGAGGTCAGCGCCCGTCCCATCTAGCCGTACGGTAAGACCTCTCCCACACCGAGGAGGGCAACAGTGCCCTCGGTACCACTGACTAGGCAGAGCGTCACAACAGTCCCGCAGTACCGCTGACCGAGGCGGAGATGACACGACACGACACTGTAGTTGCACAGTGCCAACAACTCTGTGACGCGGTAGACGACGGGCCTCAGTGACGGGCAGACGACGGGCCCCACCGGAGGCCAGGGAGGATGACAACAAAGCCCCGCCCTTCTTGTCTTACCCATTGTAACCTGGGAGGACATGCTATATGACCTCCCAGGAGCACCCCGAAGAGGGGGTTGGCTCAATACACACACACACACACACACACACACACACACGAGGCAAGGAGGAGAGCCAGCTCCTTCTTCCTCCTCCACCAAACAGCTCCAAGAGGGCCATTGTTATCCTTGTGATCCTCATAGTTCATCTAGCAGGACTAGGGGTGTTACCTCCCACCAAGGGCCCCGAACATGGGTACATCGTGTGTCTCGCACCGCTTGTCCCCGATATTGCATCCGGAACCCACTGGCGTCCTCTGGCCCGAACCACTCTCGATTAACCATCCCATGCCATCTGCCGTGAGAACACCACGACATTCATAGTTTGGAGCTTCACTTTAAAAGGTAATAAAGCCACTATCTAACTTACTAGCCCTAGTATTGAATTTGCTAACAATAGTCTCATACCTGCCTCTTGTTACTCCAAGATTTCATTCACCGCCATCTTGGAGTCACATGCAATAACAATCTTAGAGGTGGAGAGATCTTCAGATAACAATAAAACTTGTCGTGTCAGTGGTGCCATGCAAAATAATAGAAGATCCCAAGTATCTGCTATCTCTGCTCTTGCATATTGCAGCTGACGCACAGGCCTTGGCATCTGCAGAAAGGTCTCCCGCTACATGAATTTTATAGAACCCTTCCTCCGGCTGCCTCCAGGAGATTGGCGCAACAGTACGAGGAGAGCGCCTCATCGCTGCTCTAGTCGTGATAGTACTGATGGAGTCAATCTCACCGACGAACCGTTGAACAAATAAATGAGTAGACATCGGGCTTTGGAATATTTGTTCATGAATGGCCTTTCTCCGAGCGGTCCAAATTGCCCACAAAGTCACAATCAACTTGACAAACAGGGCATGCGGTAGTGAATCCCGAGCTCAAACAACCATCTCTTCGCACTCGGATTGTTCATCTCAATAAGTTTTTCCGATAGGTCCCTGTCCAGGAGAGCCCAAACACATTTAACTGATGTGCATGTCAGGACCCCGACTCGATGTCACATCGATCTAGCCGGTAACACCTCATATCACTTTGCGGCCTCACGCACGGTATTCCCACGGGTGTCGCCTTACCTTTGCCCGGGACCGTTTGCGCCTTTTGGCTCACGTATATGATAGTGTCGCTAGCATCCATATGATAAGGAGCCCGGGCTGACATGACTAGTCGTAAACCCAAAGTGGCACAGACTTACAGGGACAGGCATCCATGACCCAGCTTCGAACGTGTCGGTCATCAGCAAGTGGGTCCGGGCTGTAGCACTGGGCTAGCAGGACTCCGGTAAACCGGGCTGTAGCGGGCTAACAGGACTTCGGTACTCAATGCGTGACATTTCCCCGAAGGGACAGACATAGGAACGAAGAAGGACACATGCCGGCCAGCCTAAGTGTTCCAGAGCAGTAGCAAGCTACCATGGCTCAGCGGTAGCACTAGGAGACATTTCCCGGTAAGAGAGGCTACTAAAGATAAACAACTAGATAGTCAGATCCCACACATACCAAGCATTTCAATCATACACACAATATGCTCGATATGTGCAAATACAACGAAGCATCACAACATGACTCTACGACACAAGTACTTTATTTAAGGCTCAGGGAGCCATACATAACATACACAAAGGTACGGGTCTCACGACCCAGCATTCAAGTCATACAGTCATACAAACCAGCAGCGGAAGTAACTTGTCTGAGTACAGACAACTAGTAAAATAAAAGAGGCTTGGAAAGCCTAGCTATACTACGTGGTCCTTCACAAGCTCGGGATCACCACCTGGGCCTTTAGCCTACTCGTTGATGTCAACGTCTAAGTAGAACCCATCAGAAGGGGTTGCAGCGTCTTCTGTAAAAATGTAAATTATAGCAACATGTGTACAAAGGTACTCAGCAAGACTTACATCAGGTCGTACATACATGCATATTATCAAGAAGGCTTGGTGGAGTTATTGCAGCAAGCCAGCTTTGACTCTTGGCTAGGCTAACCTACGAGACTCCAACTTGAAATGGTTTTGCGTACACGAGTCCACTACTCACCACTTCAATACACTACCGAGGATCCGCCTCCGTCTTCCTACGGAAGAGCCATCCTCGGCACTCACACTTATCTTGAGGCTTTTAGTAGTTTCCATTTACTTGTCTATGAACTGTATAGGCAACCAAGTAGTCCTTTACCGCGGACGCGGCTATTCGAATAGATCATGATAACCCTGCAGGGGTGTACTTCTTCATACATGTTTCCACCACTTAGCGTCTGCACACGATATGTGCTCGGCAGACTTCAAGCGAAAGCCGACGTGGGTGTAGACCACGACCTACCTAAACACCTAAGCCTCTAGTCCAGGTTTATCGCCTATCCAGGTTCCATCCGCAGGGAGTCCGGCCGAGGTTTCCCATACGGCCCCGAACGATGTGAACAGGGTTCCCGAGATACCTAACGGGTATTCGGTACACCGTGCCACGTACCTACCGCATCACAGCCCACCCCTACGGTCAGCGCTGTCCACGGCCTCCAGTAGGCTACAAACACCAGAAACTACTTGCAACTCCTGGACAGAGAGCTAGGGTGATTAAGAAGTCGAGCGGGGTCATATTTCAGGGCCCAATGCATGGTAGTAGCTGTATCTTAAATCACACATACAGATCTCAGTGCTTAAGGTCAGCTTCAATGAAACAACCCACCATGTACTCCTACATGGCCTCTCATCGATACCTTTACCAAAACGTGTTCACCACACCACTCTCATTACCGACATAATCATTTCACTCTAGCCCATCACCCAGATGAACCAGACCTGACACGACTCTAAGCATAGCAGGCATAGCAAGGTAGGAACAACACATACATATGGCTCAATCAACTCCTACACATGCTAGTGGGTTTCATCTAGTTACTGTGGCAATGACAGGTCATGCAGAGGAAATGGGTTCAACTACCGTAGCACACAGCAGTTTGAAACACGTTGTCTTAATGCAGTAAAAGAGAGCAGGAGCGAGAACATGGGATTGTATCGATATGATCAAATGGTTGGTTGCTTGCCTGATGGTTCGATGCACTGATACGGTTCTTCGTTAGGGTAATCACGATACTCCTCGGAGACAGAACCTGTCGCAAGGGACACCGATACACAACCATCACCAAACAATGTGCAACAATATGATGCATGCATGAAACATGGCAATATGAGTGTGTTGGGCTAATGCAACTAGAACCAGAAGGGTTTGAACCAATTTGAATCAAAGATTCAAATTTCAAATTCAAACAGGGCCTTTTAAGGTGCTTTTCCTTGTTTTGCATTAAACATCAAGTTAACTTGTTTAGTCATGCATGAAAATAGTACAGATGGATAGATTGGATTTTTCTGATCATTTTTCATATATAATTTGTCTGATTTGGAGTTACAGAATAAAAGTTATGAATTTTTGAAATTTAAATTATATTCTGGAATTTCCTATATTAGAATAATTCCAGAAAATCATTAATGCGTCAGCCTGACGTCAGTGTGACGTCAGCAGGTCAATGGAACATGTCAGGGTCAAACCTGACAGTGGGTCCCGCATGTCAGGGTGATTATTTTAATTAAAGTTTAATTAAAACTAATCCTGTTTAATTAACAGGGCTGGGCCCCACCTGTCATTGACTCAGGGGAGTCAACCAGGGCCCACCCGTGGTCAAAGTCAATGCCAGCGGCGCCGGCGTTTAGCCGCCGGCGAGCCCGACGCGGCGGCGGGAGTGGTTTTGGCCGTTTCGGCCACCAAATGGGTCGCGGAGACCACCGGAGTGGAGCTGAGGACAAGCCGCAGCTCTTGGTGGAGTCCGTTGGGGTCGGGGTGGCCGGAGTTGGCGCCGGCGACGACTTTGGCGGCCACCGGGGTTCGGCCGAAGATGAACTTGGCGCTAGAGGGGTCGGTGAGGCTCGGGGAGTGGCTAGCTAGGTGCTGCGGGACTCGGTGAGTAAGATGGACACCAGCTTGTGGCCGGAGGGTGGCCGGAAGCACGTCGGCGACGAGATCCGCGGCGGTGCGGGCGTGTGATCCTCGTGCGGTGGCTACACGGCTCGGGAACGAGAGAGGGAAGGTCGGAGGAGTAGCTAGGCTCACAGCGCTCCCGTAGAGGCCACCGGCGGGGTCGGGGACGAGCTGAGGCGGCGACGGCGTTGAAGGGGATCTCCGGCGACGGCGAGCTCGGGCGAGGTCGGTGCGGTGGTCTCGGGCCGCTCGAGCACACGGGGCTCGGCTAGCTCGATGAAGTGGACGGCGGCGAAGCTCCTGGACACGGTGGCACGGCGTGGGGTGGACGGAGGGCGTGGCTACGGCGAGGGGGTGGCGGCGATGGCGTCGGCCATGGCTGGGGCGTGCGAGGGGGAGGAGCTGGAGAGGAGAGGGGGTGTCTGGGGGGTTCGGGGGAGAGAGGGAGGCCGGTTCACGGCGTTAGCCGGGCGAGGGAGGCGGCGAGCAGGTGCGTGGCACCCATGCGGTGCTCGCCGTCGAGCACCTGCCTGCCTGCCTGGCCGGCAAGCAGCTCGCTGGCGCGGTGCTGGGCTGGGCCGGCAGGTGGGCCGGGTGCTGGGCGCTAGGTAAGCTTTTCCCTTTTTCTTTCTGTTTTCTGTTTTTTTAATACTTCTGCAACTTTGTTGAATTTAATAAAATACTTAGGCAACTCCAAAAATCACCAAACTACTCCTGGTCCATAGTTGGATTATTTCCAACATGAAACATTTTAGCTTGGAGATATTTGAGCATTTAAATATTTTATATAATTTTAAATGCCCAAATTCAAATATTTATGATTTAATTCAAAAACCCTAGGCTGGCCTAGAAAAATGTGCACCACTTTTGGCAGAGGTTCTGAACCAAGACAAAAATGATGGGCATTTTAGAAGGGCATTTCAGGTTCATTGAAAATTATTTTTAGTAACCCTAGTTGGTTTCAGAGGGGGCTGGGGGTTCTGTCATCCCCATTTCAGGTTTCTGATGAAAAAGTAAACATGATGCAACACTCTAATGCATGGCTAACTAGGATGTGACAGTGCATTCCACAAGCGAGTGTTTCCAAGAGTCCATTGAACAACATAATTGGCAATTATCTGCATTACTCATATGGCGGTGATGATGAACATCCTCTATGGGCAGCGAATGTCTAGCAAGACGCCAAAGAAAAACTTTGATCTTTGCTGGGACCTGAGTGTTCCATAATGGCGTCCAACTTTTATCCTCATAAGTGTTATCTGATGAGCCAGCTCAGCCCTCCAACACCTCCTCCCTGTTCTTCTTGATAGAATCAAGTAACCTGTATGCCAGAAGAAGAAAGCTCCTGATCTTTCAAACTACCATGCCCAGAAGTCATCAATGTTACTTGTACATAATGGTATGTTTCAGATAGCATGAACATCTGCTGGGGGGAAGAAATTTTCCAGCACATCAACTCACCAAGAAGTGGAAGTGTGATCAATCAAATTGTTAACATAGACTGGGGGGTTCGGGGCTAGACATACCAGGGGCCGCAGATTTGGTTCCCTTGGAATCCAATTTTGGTCCAAACCCTAGTAGGTGTTCCATTAACAATTCTTTGAATGATTCCATGTTTGAGTGCGTCCCTACCCTCTAGGATTGCTCTCCATACCTGTGATGGGTGAGAGCCCAGCTCGGCCTCCAGAATAGTAGAATTGGGGAAGTAAATTGACTCCAGAAGTTGTGAGCTTAATGCTTCAGGTGAAGCTAGTATCCTCTATGCCTCCCTGGACAGTAAGGCTATATTAAAGAGCTCCAAATCTCTGAACCCAAGACCACCACAACGCTTTGGTTGGAACATGTCCTTCCACACTACCCAACTCGGTTTACATTGCCCTTCCTTGCTGCCCCAAAAGAACTGTCGAATTAGCTTGCTCAAGTGTTCACATAAGCCTCTTTGGCAACTTGAAACAAGACATGGAATACACTGGGACAGCCTGGGCGACAGATTTGATCAAAATTTCTTTTCGAGCTGTCGAGATCAATTTCTCAATCCATCCTTTCACTTTCCCCCATAGCATGTCTTTGAGATACTTAAATGCACTTGTCTTTGACACCCTAATATCATATGGTATTCTGAGGTATTTCTCATTCAATGTCTCATTCTACACATTCAACACCCATTTTACCTCGTTCTTGATAGTATCCGGGCACCCTTTGCTCAAGTAAAGAGACGACTTACCATTGTTAATTCTCTATCCTAAAGCTTGACAGTACGATTCGAGTAGGTTTGAAACCTCTGCCCCTCCCACTCCATTCGCCTTAAAAAATAGCAGTCTATCATCAGCAAACAATAAATGGTTAACCGATGGCGCCGAGGGCCACGTGCCAGGCATGACCCGGTTAGATATGTGCTAGGCCAGGCCCACCATGGGCCGGGCACTGATAACCCACAAGTATAGGGGATCGCAACATTTTTCAAGGGTAGAGTATTCAAGCCAAATTTATTAGTTTGACACATGGGGAGCCAAAGAATATTTGCAAGTATTAGCAGCTGAGTTGCCAATTCAACCACACTTGGAGATTAATTATTTGCAGCAAAGTGATCAGTAGCAAAGTAGTATGATAGTTTTGATAGTAATAGCAACAACAATAGTAACGGTGACAGTGATAGTAATGATTTTGTAGCAAGTGCAATAGTAACAATAGCAGTAGTAACTTAGCAAGAAGAATATGAGAGAAATTAGTAGGCATTGGATCGGTGAATTCATTGGATGATATTCATCATATAACAGTCATAACCTAGGGCGATACAACACTAGTTCGAGTTCATAAATATAATGTAGGCATGCATTCCGTAAATATTCATACGTGCTTATGGAAAGAACTTGCATGACATCTTTTGTCCTACCCTCCCATGGCAGCGGGGTCCTATTGGAACTAAGGGATATTAAGGCCTCCTTTTAATAGAGAATCGGAACAAAGCATTAACACACGGTGAATACATGAACTCCTCAAGCTACGGTCATCACTGGGAGTGGTCCCGACTTCTGTCACTCCGGGGTTGCCGGATCATAACACATAGTAGGTGACTATAACTTGCAAGATCAGATCTAAAACATGGATATAATGGTGATAACATAAACGGTTCAGATCTGAAATCATGGCACCCGGGCCCAAAGTGTCAAGCATTAAGCATGACAAAGCCATATCAACATCAATCTCAGAACATAGTGGATACTAGGGATAAAGCCCTAACAAAACTAACTCGATTACATGATGAATCTCATCCAACTCCTAACCGACCAGCAAGCCTACGAAGGAATTACTCACTCCCGATGAGGAGCATCATGGAATTGGCGATGGAGAAGGGTTGGTGATAACGAAGATCGAAGACCCCCCTCTCCGAAGCCCCAAACGGACTCCAGATCTGCCCTCCCAAGGAAGAACAGGGCTTGGCGGCGGCTCCGGCTCGTGAAACATGATAATTCTTTCTCTCTGATTTTTTCTCCGAAAATATGACTTTATAGTATCAGGGTTGGAGTCTGCGGGGCCACTAGGTGGGGACAACCCACCTGGGCGCGCCTCGAGGGGGGCACCCTCGTGGGTTGTGCCCACCAAGGTGCCCTGATACGTCCATTTTGCATCATGCTTTTATGACAACATTTATTGCATTATGGGATGTTATTTCACGTTATGTCACGATATTTATGGCTATTCTCTCTTATTTTACAAGGTTTACATGAAGAGGGAGAATGCCGGCAGCTGGAATTCTGGGTTGGAAAAGGAGAAAATATTGGAGGCCTATTCTACGCAACTCCAAAAGTCCTGAAACTCCACGGAATACCTTGAAATAAATAAAGAAAAATCATCGCCAAAGATGAAGGCCAGGGGGCCCACACCCTGCTCACGAGGGTGGGGGCGCCACCCCCCTGGGCGAGCCCCCCTACCTCGTGGGCCCCTGATGGCTCTCCGACGTCCATCTTCTCCTATATGAAGTCTTTCGATGAGAAAAAAAATCAAAGAGAACCTTTAGGGACGAGACTCCGCTGCCATGAGGCGGAACCTTGGCGGAACCAATCTAGGGCTCTGGCAGAGCTGTTCTGCCGGGGACACTTCCCTCCGGGAGGGGGAAATCATCACCATCGTCATCATCAACGCTCCTCTCATTGGGAGAGGGCAATCTCCATCAACATCTTCACCAGCACCATCTCATCTCCAAACCCTAGTTCATCTCTTGTATCCAATTCTTGTCTCCAAGTCCGGGATTGGTGCTAGTAGGTTGCTAGTAGTGTTGATTACTCCTTGTAGTTGATGCTAGTTGGTTTATTTGGTGAAAGATCATATGTTCAGATCCTTTATACATATTATTACCCCTCTGATTATGAACATGAATATGCTTTGTGAGTAATTACGTTTGTTCCTGAGGACAAGGGAGAAGTCTTGCTATTAGTAGTCATGTGAATTTGGTATTCGTTCGATATTTTGATGAGATGTATGTTGTCTAACCTCTAGTGGTGTTATGTGAACGTCGAGTACATAACACTTCACCATTATTTGGGCCTAGAGGAAGGCATTGGGAAGTAATAAGTAGATGATGGGTTGCTAGAGTGACAGAAGCTTAAACCCTAGTTTATGCGTTGCTTCGTAAGGGGCTGATTTGGATCCATATGTTTCATGCTATGGTTAGGTTTACCTTAATACTTTTGTTGTAGTTGCGGATGCTTGCAATAGAGGTTAATCATAAGTGGGATGCTTGTCCAAGTAAGGGCACACTACAGGAATCAGCTACTTTGCCATCTGCCACTGTGGGCAAACTGACCAAATTGGTCAGCCTCCCAGGAAGCACAGTTGCCTTCCACGTGGCCTCTTTGCCGTCCGCCGCTGATGGCAAAGATCTCTTTGCTGTCGGTGGCAGACGGCAAAGATCCTGCATATTGTCTCTTTTTTTACTCCAACAATTTTCACAGCAAATATATATCACATATCCAGCACATAAGTTTCGTATCAAATATCCAGCGCATAAGTTTCATATCACATATCACATATCACATCAGTTTCATCCATACACATTGTTCATACATAAGCAAGTTGCATCCATACACATTGTTCATACATAAGCAAGTTCATGATAGCAAGCTAGATACAATGCAAAGTTTCATCAAAGGAAAAGCAAGCACTCCATCATAGCAAGCTAGCTTCCATGAAGTGAATGAAATCTACAAAATGGTAAATAAGAAAGTTAGAAATAGGTGACTAGAATAAGAAGAAGACTAGAACAAGAAGTATATGTCATTTATGAGCTAACTTAGGTGAAATGGATCATATATGAGCTAATCAAGTTGAAATGGGTTGTTTATGAGCTAACTTAGTTGAAATGGATCATTTATGAGCTAACTTAGTTGAAATGGGTTGTTTATGAGCTAACTTAGTTGAAATGGATCATTTATGAGCTAACTTAGTTGAAATGGGTCGTTTATGAGCTAACTAAGGTGAAGGGCATCCTTTTTGAGCTAAGTAAGGTGAAATGGATCGTTTTTGAGCTAACTTAGTTGAAATGGGTCGTTTAAGACCCAACTAAGGTGAAATGCCACGTTTTTGAGCTAACTAAGGTGAAATGGATCGTTTTTACCTAACTTAGGTGAAATGGATCATTTATGAGCTAATTTAGGTGAAATGGATCATTTTTAGCTAACTTAGGTGAAATGGATCGTTTAGGAGCAAATCTAGGTGAAATGGTTATTTTGGAGCTAACCTAGGTGAAATGGGTCATTTTGGAGCTAAACTAGGTGAAATGGGTCATTTTAAAGCTAACGTAGGTAAAATGGATCATTTAGGAGCTAATCTACGTAAAATGGGTCATTTTAGAGCTAACTTGGATAAATTGGATCACTTGTAAGGTAACCAAGGTAAAATGAGTCATTTTAGAGCTAACTTTAGGTAAAATGGATCGTTTATGAGCTAACTAAGCTAATTATGCAATTTTTGACATAAGTAACCTAAGTACATATCGTTTTAGAGCTAACTTAGGTAGAATGGATGGTTTATGAGGTCAGTAAGCATATTAAGTCATTTTGGAGGAAAAGAAGCTAACTCTAGGTCATTATGGTAAGCATATTGGAGGAAATAAAGCTAAGTCTAGGTCTTTATGCATTTGTTAAGCAAAACACTAGAGAAACTTACCGTGATCAGGGAGGTGTACGAGCGGGCTGGCTCGCGCCGGTAGCTGGAGAAGGATCGTGCGATGCGTTTCTGGAGCTAAGCTGCACCAAAGATCATTTCCAATGTCTCGTTAGCATTATGACACTCAAATGTTAAGACTAGCAAGTAATGTCCATTCTAATTAAACTCACCGTGCTCCCAGGAGCAATCACTGGCATCGGCGGAGCGGTCTGACCGGACTTCTCGCACACAGACTGCACATTTAGTTTTCACAACAGAGTCATACTAGTTAGTAATGAGACTCAAATCTTAAGACTAGCAAGTAATCTGCAGAAGAAACTTACCACAAGGAGCTCATACATGGCCCTTGCCTACATGTCATTCCGTGCCCTCTCCTCCTCCAACATCTTTGTCGTCCTCTCCTCCAACTCCCGCTGCCTCTCTCCGCCGCCTCCGCCAGAAGTTTCTCCGTTCTATCTCTCTCACTCTGTATAGCAGCCTGCAACACCACTCACATGACCATTTGTAATCATTGATGGAAGCGCACACAATGTAATGGAGAAAGATAGCTGAGTACTTATAACTAACCTTGAAGGCGAGTTGGACTGGCCGTTCATGAGGCCTTATCTCAGGAGCGGAGCTCGACTGGCGCGCCTTGATCTCCGGGAGAGTGCTAGGACAACGGATAAGTCCATCTCCCATGGCTATGGAGCCATGGGACCTCCCGCCACCAGATATCATCAGCAGCTCTGTATCAATGGGACCCTGGCTCGGGTTAAAGTCCTCCCCTTTCCTCGCCTTCCCCTGATCTCTATATTGCACGAGCTTGTCATGGGCGGAGATGTTGGTGAAGTTCTTTGGATCATCGAGGTCAGGCGCAGAGAATGCCTTGACTTTCTTGTAAGAGCCAGTGTGGGCCATGGCATACAGGTCGTACACCTCTGGCACCTTATCCGCCTTATTGTAGCGTGCCTGAAAGAGAGAAACAAAGTAAATTAGTAATTAAAGGCTAAAGCTAGCATGATGAATGAATTGCATGAATCATGAAGCAAACCACATACCCAGTTCCGCCCGTACTGAAATAAGTTGGAGCTGCCTTGGTGGTGTGGCACACCTTCCATTTGGGCACGTTTGTCCTTGGCCTCGTTGTGGGAGGCTCGCCATTGTTTTGAGCACCACGCATTGACCAACACCTCCCAACAAGACACCGTCGATAATCTCACCCGGCGGGGCCGGGGCAGCCAAGTAGTGCTCCCAACTCAATCCAACCTCTGGAAGCCGACCCTCACCAGGCAACGTGACAAACCCTGGGAAGTTTTGCCGAATCAGAACTCCAAGGACGGAGTTGGGCCAGCGGACACTTTCATGGTGGTCCCAACCCCTACAGCATGACAAGGCCAATGCATTAGTTATTTGAAGAAACGTGAATGCAGAAGGTACAAAAAGATTAAATGCACTTACCTCTCCCCATCAGGGAAAATCAACCACCTCTGCTCGCGGGTCGCCGGCACGGACGGGAGCTGTGTAGCCCATGCTGGTAGACATTGCCCCCTCCTCCTCAATATCAGTCGGCTCCCCGTCATCATCAGCATGGCCACTCGGCTCCCCGCCATCATCAGCATGGCCACTCGGCTCCTCAGGCTGACCCGACCAGGTACCCCATCCAGACGTGTGCTCCTCCGGGGTCTCGTGGGCCCAACTCTCGTGGGCCGAAGGCCCGTCGACCCGAGGCTCGTGGGCCGAAGACCCGTGGACCGGAGGCTCGTGGACCGGAGTCCGTGTAGCCTCCTCCTCGGATGAGTCCACCCTAGCAGTCATGTGCTCGGGTGAAACAGCTGGGGGTGGCAGCGAGGAAGGCGCCGTAAGAGTCACCCTACCTCCTCTCGCGCGACCACGTGCTCCACCTCCTCTCTTCTTCTTACCTCGTCCCCTGCTGGGCACCGCAGTCGATGAAGAAGGGCCTGGTGGTGTCAACATACTGTCCAGCAACACTCGGCGGAGAGGTGCGTGTGCAATGGAAGACCTCGCAACACACACCAACGAAGAAGGGGCCTCGGCGCGCTCCCGACCAGCGCCCACCATCTTTCAACACCTGCCATGACAAAGAATAAATGAAATTAGTACAACATAAAAAAAAGTACCGACATGAATAATAATATGTATATCACTTAAGTGTATCATCATCAAGTACAACATAAAAAAATTGAATACCTGACACTACTAATAATCACGATCAGTATCATCAATAAATGCATAATCATCATCATCACTATAATCAATGATGGGCTCACTATAATCATCATCATCACTATCATCACTATAATAATCATCATCATCACTGGACACACAACAATTATATATATAATTCACCATGTATATATTCATCAGTTGATCTACTTTGTCAATTTTATTACGTCCATGCAACCTACACTCTAATAGGCACTGACGAAATTTATGCGTCGGATCCGGAGCAAAGCATATGCGTCGGATCGGGTGTTGTTTCGGGGTCGGGGGTTCGGGGTGTCGTGTCGGGGTCGGGGTG
>NC_041383.1:725854849-725898098 GCF_002162155.2 Triticum dicoccoides
GGGGCGGCGGAGAGTGGTGGGGGCGGCGGAGAGTGGTGGGCGACGGGGCGGCGAAGAGTGATGGGGGCGGCGGCGCACGTGTGAAGAGGGAGAGAAACAGAGAGAGGGGCGGGGTGGGGCGCGGCCGCCGTTAGATGAGTTAAATCTTTGCTGTCCAATTTTTTCTCTTTGCCGTCCGCTAGCGGACGGCAAAGAGGTGGGGTGTTAAGTTTTTTTAATCAGGCGGGTGGGTGGGGGCCACCTCCCTCTTTGCCGTCAGCTGGCGGATGGCAAAGAAATGGCGCATGGCAAAGAGCTTCTTTGTCGTCTGCCCTTTCTTTGCCGTCGGCTTTTCGGCGGCTGATGGCAAAGAGCTTCTTTGCCGTCCGCTAGCCGACGGCAAAGATCTGGCAGATGACGAAGTAGCTGATTCCAGTAGTGGCAGTACCCAAGCACTAGTCCACCCACATATCAAATTATCAAAGTACTGAACGCAAATCATATGAGCGTGATGAAAACTAGCTTGACGATATTCCCATGTGTCCTCGGGAGCGCTTTTCCTATCATAAGAGTTTGTCCAGGCTTGTCCTTTAGTGCAAAAAGGATTGGGCCACCTTGCTGCACCTTATTTACTTTTATTACTTGTTGCTCGTTACAATTTATCTTATCACAAAACTATCTGTTAGCACTTATTTCAGTACTTGCAGAGAATACCTTGCTGAAAACCGCTTATCATTTCCTTCTGCTCCTCATTGGGTTCGACACTCTTACTTATCTAAAGGACTACGATAGATCCCCTATACTTGTGGGTCATCAAGACTCTTTTCTGGCGCCGTTGCTGGGGAGTGAGGCGCCTTTGGTAGGTGGAATTTGGTAAGGAAAAATTTATTTAGTGTGCAGAAATTTTCTGTCACTTATTACTATGGAAAGTAATTGTCTGAGGGGCTTGTTCGGGGTATCTTCACCCCGTTCAGCAGAGCAAAGAGTTGCTCCTCAACCTACTCAACCTACTGAACCTATTGAAAATGAAACTCCTTTTGAGATTCCTTCGTGTTTGATGGAAAAACTGCTAGCTAACACTTTTACAGGAGATGGAACAAAGCATCCTGATGAACATCTACGTTATGTTGATGATGTTTGTGGACTATTTAAGCTTGCAGGTATACCCGATGATGCTGTTAAGAATAAGGATTTCCCTTTATCTTTGAAGGGAGACGCATTGATATGGTACAGGCTATGTGATGATATGAGATCATGGAACTATAAAAGATTGAAATTGGAATTTCATCAAAAGTATTACCCTATGCATCTTGTTCATCGTGATCGCAATTATATATATAATTTTTGGCCTCGCGAAGGAGAAAGCATCGCTCAAGCTTGGGGGAGGCTTAAATCAATGTTATATTCATGCCCCAATCATGAGCTCGCAAGAGAAGTAATTATGCAAAGTTTTTATGCTCGGCTTTCTGATAACAATCGCTCCATGCTTGATACTTCCCGTGCTGGCTCTTTTATGATGAAGAATATTGAATCCAGATGGAATTTACTGGATAGAATTAAACGCAACTCTGAGGATTGGGACCTCGACGAAGGTAAGAAGTCAGGTATGACATCCAAGTTTGATTGTGTTAAATCTTTTATGGACTCCTATATTTTTCGTAAGTTTAGCACTAAATATGGACTTGTCTCGGAGTAATGGGCCACGGGTAGGCTAACCCGAGACCCAAGACCTTTCAAGACATCGGGGCAGGCCGCGCCCCTCAGGCCGAGTCCCAGACGGCGACTCCGAGATAAGCCGACTCCGAGCTGGCGACCTCCAGAGAGGCCGACTCCAAGCTAGCGACCTTCAAGGAGGCCGACTTTGGAGAATCGGCCCGTGGCTCCTCCTTCATCCCGAAGTACGATGAGGGGTACGGTCACGACGTGGCCGTCTCCCCCCTTCTCACGAAGGGCCGGCATGGCTACAGTGAGCCGTATCGCTGGGAGATCTCCGACGAGGCGCGACACTGTTGCTATGCCTGCCCTGACCTCAGCCACAGTGCGCAGTACACTGTGCCCACGACGCCGGTCTGTACGACCCAAAGGCGGCGGGGCCACCTGTCAGTGGGAGGGCCGAAGGCGGCCTGGGCGCCCAAAGACGGACTTGTGAGAGTCGGCCTCCCTGGAGTCGGCCGACTCCTCCCCAGGGCCCCACGTGCCATTAACCAGATAAGATGGGGAATGGCGACAGTGATAGCCCGATAGACGGCGGCACTGTTGCCACGACCCGATGACCAAGCCTGCATCACCAGGAGTGTCGCTACAGCATCAAGCCTGTCCACAGGACCCGCCAGTCGGCGGGCCCCAGAGGCCGGCGGGATGGACGGTGGCCAGAGAGACAGACGGCTGGGACCCGCGCCCAGCCATGTTACTATTGTACCCCCGGGGCGTAGGCCTATATAAACCCCCCGGGGCACCCATGCAAAGGGTTCGGACCTGAGTAGAGATAGACCATATAGCACGGGAGGGGAGAACTAGCCTTGCTCTCTCCTGTCTCCCAAAACAGCTCTAGGAGCACCATTGTAGACATCTTGCTTGAGTGATCATGCGGAGACACCGCAGAGCAGCAGTAGGGGTGTTATCTCCTAGGAGAGCCCTGAAGCTGGGTAAGATCCGCCGGCGTGCATGTCTTTGCCTCATCCCGCTTCCAGGCACCGGCGACGTTCTACTCGCTCCCACCATGATAAGCCATCCTTTGGCATATGTCGTATCCAACCCCCGACAACTTGACTCTGAGATAGTAGCTTCTTTCTGTGAATCTTTTGCTACTTATGTAGATCTCCCCAAGGAGAAGTGGTTTAAATATCACCCCCCATAGAAGTGAAAGTAGCTGCACCTATTAAAGTTGAAGAAAAAATTGTCACTTATAATGATCCTATCGTTCCCACTTCTTATGTTGAGAAACCACCTTTCCCTGTTAGAATGAAGGACCATGCTAAAGCTTCAACCGTTGTTCGTAAAAGCAATATTAGAACTTATACACCTCCTGAGCAAGTCAATGTAGAACCTAATATTGCTATTGTTAAAGATCTCTTGTCTGATAATATTGATGGGCATGTTATTCAATTCCAGGGTGAAACTGCTAGAATTACTAAAGCTTGTGTTAAAGATAAACATAGACCCGTGGTAGGCATGCCTGTTATTTCTGTTAAAATAGGAGATCATTGTTATCATGGCTTGTGTGATATGGGTGCTAGTGCTAGTGTTATACCCATTGACTTATACAAAGAAATTATGCATGATATTGCACCTGCTGAGTTAGAAGGTATTGATGTTACAATTAAACTTGCCAATAGAGATACTATTTCTCCAATGGTAATTGTTAGAGATGTTGAAGTCTTGTGTGGAAAAACCAAATATCCCGCGGATTTTTTTGTTCTTGGTTCTCCTCAAGATAGCTTTTGCCCCATTATATTTGGTAGACCCTTCTGGTCACGTCCCTAGTTCTGGTCTGCTCTGGGTTAGTAGTCTTGTGTTGCATCATGTTTAAATTTCTTTGAAAGTTGAATTGGGGATTGTTCAAACCCTAGCATCAAAAGGAATTCAAATAGGTTCAACCAATTTTTTTTCAATGATTTCAAAATGCCCTTTAAAAATGTTCATCATTTCTGGATCAAGGTGGAAGCATCTACCAAAAATGGTTCACATTTTTGCAGTACATATTTGGACTTTGAATTAATCCAAACATATTTGAATTGGGGCTATTTAAATGCTATATATATTTTAGATGCTCCAAAAATGTTGGAAATTGTTGAGGGTCACTGGAATAATTCAGAAAGCACCTATAATTATTTCCAGGATTTTATGAAATGGTTTAGCATTATTGCTAAACCAAAACAGAGAAACAAAATAGAAAAACAGAAACCAGAGAGAGAGAGAACTTACATGGCCTCACCTGCGCAGCCCACCAACTGGCCCAGCACTGTAGCTGGCCGGCCCAGCCCACCACCGCTTCCCTCCCTGTCGTCTTCCTCCTCTGCCAGGAGGACGCGCCTGTGGCCGACGCGTGCACGCACGCGCCCCGGCCACCTCCTGCTTGCCGCTTCCCTCTGGACCCCGGACGACGCCACGCACGCCGCGTGCCCAGCCCTCTCACCCTCGCCAATTTTCCCTCTCTCCCGCAAGAACACGAGCGCAACCGAGCGAGCTCGTCGCCGCCGACGCCGTTTACCGCGGCCACAGCCACCCCCTTGCTCCCCTGACCTGTCCAAGAGCTCCGGGACGTCTTCCTCATCCTCTCCACCAAGCCATGGAACTACGGACGCGCCACAACGTCGCCAGCATCGCCGTTTCCATTGCCGGCCGCCGTGGATCCTCGTCGTCGATTCGAGAGCTACCGGACGTCCCCGAGCCCGCTAACCATCCCTGCAGCTCCACGGTGAGCCGCTGACCCGATTCCCCCTTGCCCCATTGTCCCTAGCATCCTGTAGTTGCCATCCCCTTGAGCTCCAAAGCTCGCCGCCGTCAGGCCTCATCGCCACCGCGGCCAGAGCTAGCTATGACCGCAACCGAGCACTACAACATGCTCAGCACGCCGTTAGGAGTCCATATCACCCACCCGTTGTTCCTGTCGTGCGCTGCAACACCATTCTCGCTGAGGTCCGAACTTCGGCCACCGCGGTTGTCGTCGTCGCCGATGTTCCCGGCCTCCCCGCACCCAACCGCTTGCACCACTGGATGCGGCACACATCCAGCTCACCGTCGAACCCAACCGCGCCCTAAGCGGTGCCCTGTAGCGTGAACCCGACACGTCTCCGCCGTCCCATTGGTTGTCGCCGGCCAAACTCCGGCGTGCCGACGTGGCCGCGAGATTAGTGCTCATCACATCTAGCTAACCAATCTATAGTCACTGACTAATGGGCCCAGCGCCCTAATAGTTTTAACTTAATCACTAATTAGAGCAAGTGCCACTGACATGTGGGCCCATGCCTTAACTAATCTAGATTAGGTCTAGTTTAATTTTAATTAACTTTGTTAGTTAACCGTGTCACTGACGTGTGTGGTCCACACGTCAGGTTTGACCTGGACCGTCTCCGTTGACTGCTGACGTCACAGCGACGCAATGCTGACGCAATAAAGTATTTTCTGGATTTAATCTTATTCAGGAAATTCCAAAAAATAGTATAAACTCCTAAAAATCATAGAAATTTAACCGTAACTCCAAATGAAATAAATTATATATGAAAAATGATCAGAAAAATCCAATCTATCCATCTGCACTAGTTTCATGCATGTTTAAACAACTTAAACCTGCTGTTTATATCAAAACATGACAATGCACTTTATAAAGTCATAGTTTGAATTTAACTTGAACCTTGGGTTCAAACTAACTCAAACCCATCTAATTATAGTTGCATTAGCCCAACACACTCATTTTGCCATGTCATGATCATGCATCATATTGTGCATTGCATTGATTGTGTTTCCTTTTGTGTTGCCGGCGAGGAAGCGCATGACCCGCTTGACGCGGCCCTACGAGACCTTGCAGCGCCGATTCCAGAAGACGCCAATGCCGGGACACTGGAGGCGCTCCGCCTTCAGCTCATCGAGGGCGCGAAAAAGCTGGCAAGCATGAGGCACTTGTCAGAAGCTTACCAACGAGAGATGGATCGCGCCGTAGGCGGTTCGCCGGCTCCAACTGGGCCAAGCCGCCTAGGCGCGGTCCGACAGCGCGGCGCGGCAATCGCAAACCTCTTCGCGGCTGATCGCCCTGTGTACGCCATGCCCGCAAAGAACATCCGTGCCGCCCAGGCGGCGGCAGACGAGCTCGACAACTTCGAAGGCGAAGAGCGCCGCATAATGACAGAGCGAGTTTAGCAGCTCCTCGACGCGGCCGCCGTGCAGAACGGTGCCGGCTGCCGCGCCAAGGCGCCGCAGCGCCAAAACGATGACCCACCGCCTCGCCGAGACCAAGGTGTGACATCTCGGACGCTGACTGGCGGGGCCCATGGGAAGAAGGACAAGGAGCCGGCTGTCAGCCATAGCCGGACTCACATCACCATCGAGCGCGACCAAGACGGCCGCCCTAGAGCGGTGGAACGGCGGGACGACTACCAGCCTCCCCCTCCTCGCGGAGAAAGGCGAGTCTCCCCGCCGCCCGTGGAACATCCGACTCTCGCCGACCGCCTCGGCCGCCGAGAGGGAGTCGGAGAGAATGACGCCCGCCACCGGATCGACCGACTCCACCGATCCCTGGCGCTGGAAGAAGAAGACGAGTTGGGTCCCCCTGCTTTGGACCCCGGATCCGAGATGAGCCCTTCCCCAAAGGGTTCACGCTCCCCCGTGACACGCCCAAATATACCGGCACCGTGAAGCCGGAAGATTGGCTGATCGACTACTCCACGACTGTCAACATAGCGAACGGCAACAAGCGTGTTGTCGTAAGATATGTCCCGCTCATGCTCCAGGGCTCGGCCCGGACGTGGTTAAATAGTCTGAAGCCTCGCAGCATCAACAGTTGGGTCGACTTCATCGAGGCTTTTGTCCGCAACTTCACGAGCACGTACAAGCGACCTCCCAAGCCGCGCCAGCTCTCCTTTTGCGTGCAAGGCCCTGACGAGTCTACTCGCGACTACCTCACGCGCTAGGTGGAACTCTGGAACTCCTGCGAGGGCGTGCACGAGGTGCAGGCCATCGAGTACTTCACTGCCGGGTGCAGAGAAGGCACCCTCCTCAAGCACAAGCAACTCTGCGACGAGCCCAGGACACTCGACGAGCTGCTGATCACGGCGGATAAGTACGCCACAGCTGACAACTCCATGAAGGCGGAGATTCGGGTCAGCGCAACTGGCAAAGTCGCCCCTCAGGCTCCAAGAACTCCGGCTGGAGACACCAGTCGGCGGCAGCAGCAGAATGACCAGAAGCGCAAGGCCCCGCTGCCGACCTCCAGCAGTCGGCAGGTGGCAACGGCAGAGGACCAGCAACTGGAGGGACCGCCTCCGGCGAAGTGGCAGAAAGGCGGCAAGTCCAACTGGCTGCCGGCTTTCTCCTACGAGTAGACTCTGGATGGTCCCTGCAAGTTCCACAGCGGCGCGAAGTCGTCCAAACATACCACCAGGAAATGTCACTGGCTGACAAGAATCGCCAAGGGGAACGGCTTGCCCCCTCCCCGTCCTGCTGGGCCGCCTCCTCCGCAGCCACCCCAGTAGTCGGCCGTCAGGCCAGTCGGCGCGATACAAGATGAGTTCCCGGACGAGCACGGAGCCTATGTGGTGTTCACGAGTGTAGCGGACGAGCGGCGCAGCAGGCGCCAACAGCAACAAGAAGTAAATGCAGTTGCATCAAGCACTCCAGAGTTCATGCATTGGTCCGAAAGGCCTATCAGTTGGAGCAGAGCTGATCACCCAGAGGTGATGCCGAGCCCAGGCTCTTACGCCTTGGTCCTAGGTGCCACACTTGCCACGGACAGACGGGCCGCTCGCTTCTCGCGAGTACTGATAGACGGAGGCAGCAGCATCAACATCCTGTACAAGGATACAATGGAGAAACTAGGAATCAAGCGAAGACAGCTTCAGAGCAGCCGAACTGTGTTTCACGGAATCGTCCCCGGCCTTTCCTGCTCGCCAATCGGCAAGATCCTGATAGATGTCCTCTTCGGAGACAAGGATCATTTCCGCCGAGAGCCAATTTGGTTTGAGGTGGTGGACCTTGAAAGCCCATATCACGCATTGCTCGGCCGACCCGCCCTGACCAAGTTCATGGTGGTACCCCACTACGCCTACCTCAAGATGAAGATGCCGAGTTCCAAGGGAATCTTAACCGTGTCCGGCGACTATAGGAAGTCATCCGCTTGCGCGGCCGAAAGCAGTCGGCTGGCCGAGTCCTTGGTGATCGCGGCTGAGAAACGACTTCTTGATCGGGTCATGGCGATGACCGGCAAGCAGCCCGAGTTATCGCCCGACCCCAAAGAGTCGGAAGCAGAAGGATCATTCAAGCCGGCCAAGGAAACAAAGAAGATACTGTTGGACCCAGGGCACCCGGAGAGGCACGCTGTCATAGGCACTGGCCTTGACAGCAAATAGGAAGGCGAGCTCGTCGATTTCCTCCGTGAGAATCGCGACATCTTCGCATGGTCCCCCAAGGACATGCCTGGTGTCCCGACGGAATTCGCCGAGCACAAGTTACATGTCCGACCTGATATGAAGCCCGTCAGGCAGCCCTTGCGCCGCCTGTCAGAAGAAAAAAGAAGAGTTGTTGGAGAAGAAATAGCCCGGCTCCTGGCGGCCGGCTTCATCATGGAAGTTTTTTTTCCAGAGTGGTTGGCAAACCCGGTTCTAGTACTGAAGAAGAACAAGCAGTGGCGGATGTGCATTGATTACACAAGCCTCAACAAAGCTTGCCCCAAGGACCCATTTGCTCTGCCGAGAATCGATCAGGTGATAGACTCCACAGCCGGATGCGAGCTGTTGAGTTTCCTAGATGCGTATTCAGGATATCACCAGATCAAGCTGAGCCCAGCTGACAGACTGAAGACCGCCTTCATCACGCCGTTTGGAGCCTTCTGCTACGTGACCATGACATTCGGCTTGAGAAACGCCGGCGCCACCTTTCAGCGTTGCATGCAGAAGTGCCTCCTGAAGCAACTCGGCAGAAACGCCCACGTCTATGTGGATGATGTAGTGGTGAAGACGGAGAAGCGTGGAACCTTGCCGGAGGACCTCAAGGAAACTTTTGAGAATCTGCGCCGATTCCAGATCAAGCTCAACCCAGAGAAGTGCGTTTTCGGAGTACCAGCCGGCCAGCTCCTCGGTTTCCTGGTCTCCGAACGCGGCATAGAGTGCAATCCTATGAAGATCAAGGCCATCGAGAGGATGGAAGCACCCAGACGACTGTTAGATGTGAAGAAGTTCACCGGCTGTTTGGCATCCATCAGCCGATTCATCAGTCGGCTGGGCGAGAAGGCTCTCCCCTTGTATCAGCTCATGAAGAAGACGACTTTCTTTGAGTGGACTCCCAAGGCGGACGAGGCTTTTCTCCAACTGAAGAAGATTTTGACTACTCCCCCTGTGCTGGCGGCTCCAACTCCCAAAGAGCCCATGCTCCTATACATTGCCGCCACCAGCCGAGTAGTCAGCACAGTCATGGTAGTTGAGCGCAAGGTGGAAGGCAAGGCGCTGCCTGTCCAGAGACCGGTGTATTATCTGAGTGAAGTACTGTCGACCTCCAACCAGAACTACCCCCATTACCAGAAGATGTGCTACGGCGTGCATTTTGCCGCCAAGAAACTGAAGCCTTACTTCCAGGAGCATCCAATCACTATGGTCTGCACAGCTCCACTGGCCGAGATCATCGGAAGCCGAGATGCTTCTGGCCGAGTGGCCAAATGGGCCATTGACTTGGCTCCCTACGCCATCTACTACGAGCCCCGCACCACCATCAAGTCGCAGGCGCTGGCCGACTTCCTCGTCGACTGGGCCGAGACCCAGTACCTGCCGCCAGCGCCTGACTCCACCCATCGGCGGATGCACTTTGACGGCTCCAAGATGCGCACCGGCTTGGGAGCCGGCGTCGTCCTCGCTTCCCCCAAGGGCGACAAGCTCAGATATGCGCTGCAGATCCATTTCGCCGCCTCCAACAACGTGGCCGAGTACGAGGCGCTCATACACGGGCTCCGTCTCGCCAAAGAACTCGGCATTCGCCGGATCTTGTGTTATGGCGACTCCGACTTGGTAGTCCAACAATCATCTGGCGATTGGGATGCCAAGGACGCAAATATGGCGAGCTACCGTTTCCTCGTTCAGCAGCTCAGCGGATACTTCGAGGGGTGCGAGTTCCTCCACGTGCCAAGGAATGACAACGACCAAGCAGACGCCTTAGCACGAATCGGCTCCACTCGCCAGGCAATACCATCTGGTGTCGCCCTCCGGCGCCTCCTCAAGCCTTCTATCAAGCCGTCACCAGAATTAGATTCAATCTTCATGCCGGCTCCGCCTGAGGACACCGGACCAGACTCCAGGAAGCACACAGTCAAAGCCGGCCCGGGGACTCCAGAGCCCGGCTCGGGGACTGCTGCGGCAAGATCAAAGACTCCAGAGCTCGGCCCGGGGACTGCTCCAGTCAGCCCCGGGACTTTGTCAAACCAGCAAGCAGCTGCGGACTCCAACCCGCCGCCTCCGATCCCAGCTGCCCTTATCCAAGTCGCATTAGTGGCAGTTGAAGAAATAGCAGCACCTTTATGGGCCCAGCCCATCCTCAGATTCTTAGTAAACAGAGAGCCGCCAACTGATGAAATCTTGGCTCGGCAAGTGCAACGCCGAGCATCAGCCTACACCATAGTCAACAGAGAGCTGGTCAGGCGTAGCGTTACCGGCATCTTCCAACGCTGGTCGAGGCAGAACAAGGCCAAGCAATCCTCAGAGACATCCACGAAGGCGAGTGCGGTCACCACGCGGCCTCCAGAGCACTCGTCGCCAAAGCCTTCCGGCACGGTTTCTTCTGGCCAACCGCCCTAGAAGAGGCTAAAGAGCTAGTCCAAAAGTGCAAGGGGTGCCAGATTTTCCGTTCCAAGCCACTTCAGCCGGCTTCCGCACTCAAGACTATCCCCATCGCCTGGCCCTTTGCAGTCTCGGGTCTGGACATGGTGGGACCATTCAGGACGGCACGAGGTGGCTTGACTCACCTGCTTGTCGTAGTGGACAAATTCACCAAGTGGGTTGAGGCAAAACCCATCAAGAAGTTGAATGGTCCGACTGCAGTGACCTTCATTGCTGACATCACAACTCGGTACGGCATCCCACACAGCATCATCACCGACAATGGCACGAATTTTGCCGAAGGCGCCTTGGCCCGTTTTTCCGCGATGCAGGGCATCCGACTGGACTTAGCGTCCGTTGCCCATCCTGTTGGGGAACGTTGCAGAAAACAAAAAATTTCCTACTCGTTTCACCAAGATCATCTAGGAGTTCATCTAGCAACGAGTGATTAGATGCATCTACATACCTTTGTAGATCGCGCACGGAAGCGTTCAAAAGAACGGTGATGATGTAGTCGTACTCGACGTGATCCAAATCACCGATGACCAGCGCCGAACGGACGGCACCTCCGCGTTCAACACACGTACGGGACGGGAGACGTCTCCTCCTTCTTGATCCAGCAAGGGGGAAAGAGAGGTTGATGAAGATCCAGCAGCACGACGGCGTGGTGGTGGATGCAGGGCGTCACAGCAGCAGGGCTTCGCCGAGACTACGAGGGAGAGACGTAACGGGGAAAGGTGGAGGCGCCAGGGGCTGGTGTAAAATCCCTCCTCTCCCCCCACTATATATAGGGGTGCCAGGGGGAGGGCGCCGGCCCTAGTAGATGGCATCTACTAGGGGGGGGGGCGGCCAAGGGGAGGTTTCCCTCCCCCCCAAGGCACCTAGGGGTGCCTTCCACCACATGGACTCTTCCATGGTGGAAACCCTAGGCGCATGGGCCTATAGGGGCTGGTGCCCTTGGCCCATCTAGGCCAAGGCGCACCCCCTACAGCCCATGTGCCCCCCCGGGACAGGTGGCCCCACCCGGTGGACCCCCGGGACCCTTCCGGTGGTCCCGGTACAATACCGATAACCCCGAAACTTGTCCCGATGCCCGAAATAGCACTTCCTATATATAATTCTTTACCTCCGGACCATTCCGGAACTCCTCGTGACGTCCGGGATCTCATCCGGGACTCCGAACAACATTCGGGTTTCTGCATATACATATCTTCATAACCCTAGCGTCACCGAACCTTAAGTGTGTAGACCCTACGGGTTCGGGAGACAAGCAGACATGACTGAGACGACTCTCCGGTCAATAACCAACAGCGGGATCTGGATACCCATGTTGGCTCCCACATGCTCCACGATGATCTCATCGGATGAACCACGATGTCGAGGATTTAATCAATCCCGTACGCTATTCCCTTTGTCTATCGATATGTTACTTGCCCGAGATTTGATCGTCGGTATCCCAATACCTCGTTCAATCTCGTTACCGGCAAGTCACTTTACTCGTACCGTAATGCATGATCCCGTGACCAGACACTTGGTCACTCTGAGCTCATTATGATGATGCATTACCGAGTGGGCCCAGTGATACCTCTCCGTCATACGGAGTGACAAATCCCAGTCTTGATCCATGTCACCCAACAGACACTTTCGGAGATACCCGTAGTCTACCTTTGTAGTCACCCAGTTACGTTGTGACGTTTGGCATACCCAAAGCACTCCTACGGTATCCGGGAGTTACACGATCTCATGGTCTAAGGAAAAGATACTTGACATTGGAAAACTCTAGCAAACGAACTATACGATCTTGTGCTATGTTTAGGATTGGGTCTTGTCCATCACATCATTCTCCCAATGATGTGATCTCGTTATCAATGACATCCAGTGTCCATAGTCAGGAAACCATGACTATCTGTTGATCAACGAGCTAGTCAACTAGAGGCTCACTAGGGACATGTCGGTGTCTGTTATTCACACATGTATTACGATTTCCGGATAACACAATTATAGCACGAATAAAGACAATTATCATGAACAAGGAAATATAATAATAATGCTTTTATTATTGCCTCTAGGGTATATTTCCAACAGTCTCCCACTTGCACTAGAGTCAATAATCTAGTTACATTGTGATGAATCGAACACCCATAGAATTCTGGTGTTTGATCATGTTTTGCTCTAGGGAGAGGTTTAGTCAACGGATCTGCTATATTCAGGTCCATATGTACTTTACAAATCTCTATGTCTCCATCTTGAACATTTTCACGAATGGAGTTGAAGCGACGCTTGATGTGCCTTGTCTTCTTGTGAAACCTGGGCTCCTTGGCAAGTGCAATAGCTCCAGTGTTGTCACAGAAGAGCTTGATCGGCCCCGACGCATTGGGTATGACTCCTAGGTCGGTGATGAACTCCTTCACCCATATTGCTTCATGTGCTGCCTCCGAGGCTGCCATGTACTCCGCTTCACATGTAGATCCCGCCACGACGCTTTGCTTGCAACTGCACCAGCTTACTGCCCCACCATTCAAAATATACACGTATCCGGTTTGTGACTTAGAGTCATCCAGATCTGTGTCGAAGCTAGCGTTGACGTAACCCTTTACGACGAGCTCTTCGTCACCTCCATAAACGAGAAACATTTCCTTAGTCCTTTTCAGGTACTTCAGGATATTCTTGACCCCTGTCCAGTGTTCCTTGCCGGGATTACTTTGGTACCTTCCTAACAAACTGACGGCAAGGTTAACATCAGGTCTGGTACACAGCATGGCATACATAATAGAACCTATGGCTGAGGCATAGGGGATGACGCTCATCTCTTCTATATCTTCTGCCGTGGTCGGACATTGAGCTGAGCTCAATTTCACACCTTGTAACACAGACAAGAACCCCTTCTTGGATTGATCCATATTGAACTTCTTCAATATCTTATCAAGGTATGTGCTTTGTGAAAGACCTATGAGGCGTCTTGATCTATCTCTATAGATTTTGATGCCTAATATATAAGCAGCTTCTCCAAGGTCCTTCATTGAAAAACTTTTATTCATGTAGGCCTTGATACTGTCCAAGAGTTCTATATCATTTCCCATCAAAAGTATGTCATCTATATAATATGAGAAATGCTACAGAGCTCCCACTCACTTTCTTGTAAACGCAGGCTTCTCCATAAGTCTGTGTAAACCCAAACGCTTTGATCATCTCATCAAAGCGAATGTTCCAACTCCGAGATGCTTGCACCAGCCCATAAATCGAGCGTTGGAGCTTGCACACTTTGTCAGCATTCTGAGGATCGACAAAACCTTCCGGCTGTATCATATACAATTCTTCCTTAAGGAAACCATTAAGGAATGCCGTTTTGACGTCCATTTGCCATATTTCGTAATCATAGAATGCGGCAATTGCTAACATGATTCGGACGGACTTCAGCTTCGCTACCGGTGATAAAGTCTCATCGTAGTCAACCCCTTGAACTTGTCGATAACCCTTAGCGACAAGCCGAGCTTTATAGATGGTCACATTACCATCCGCGTCTGTCTTCCTCTTAAAGATCCATTTATTTTCTATGGCTCGCCGCTCAACGGGAAAGTCAGTCAAAGTCCATACTTTGTTTTCATACATGGATCCTATCTCGGATTTCATGGCTTCCAGCCATTTGTCGGAATCCGGGCCCGCCATCGCTTCTTCATAGTTCGAAGGTTCACCGTTGTCTAACAGCATGATTTCCAAGACAGGGTTGCCGTACCACTCTGGTGCGGAACGTGTCCTTGTGGACCTTCGAATTTCAGTAGGGGCTTGATCAGAAGTATCTTGATCATTGCCATTAACTTCCTCTCTAGTCGGTGCAGGCACCTCAGGAACATTTTCTTGAGTTGCGCCATTTTCCGGTTCAAGAGGTAATACTTCATCAAGCTCTACTTTCCTCCCACTTACTTCTTTCGAGAGAAACTCTTTCTCCAGAAAGGACCCATTCTTGGCAACAAAGATCTTGCCTTCGGATCTGAGGTAGAAGGTGTACCCAATAGTTTCTTTTGGGTATCCTATGAAGACGCATTTTTCCGACTTGGGTTCGAGCTTTTCAGGTTGAAGTTTCTTGACATAAGCATCGCATCCCCAAACTTTTAGAAACGACCGCTTAGGTTTCTTCCCAAACCACAATTCATACGGTGTCGTCTCAACGGATTTCGACGGAGCCCTATTTAAAGTGAATGCGGCAGTCTCTAAAGCATAGCCCCAAAAAGAAAGCGGTAAATCGGTAAGAGACATCATAGATCGCACCATATCTAACAGAGTGCGATTACGACGTTCGGACACACCATTACGCTGAGGTGTTCCAGGCGGCGTGAGTTGTGAAACTATTCCACATTTTCTTAAGTGTGCCCCAAACTCGTGACTCAAGTATTCTCCTCCACGATCTGATCGTAGAATCTTGATTTTCCTGTCACGTTGATTTTCAACCTCACTCTGAAATTCCTTGAACTTTTCAAAGGTTTCAGACTTGTGTTTCATTAAGTAGATATACCCATACCTACTTGAATCATCAGTGAGGGTGAGAACATAACGATAGCCACCGCGAGCCTCAACACTCATTGGACCGCACACATCAGTATGTATGATTTCCAATAAGTCGGTTGCTCGCTCCATTGTTCCTGAGAAAGGAGTCTTGGTCATTTTACCCATAAGGCATGGTTCGCATGTGTCAAATGATTCATAATCAAGAGACTCTAAAAGTCCATCAGCATGGAGCTTCTTCATGCGTTTGACACCTATGTGACCAAGGCGGCAGTGCCACAGGTATGTGGGACTATCATTATCAACCTTACTTCTTTTGGTACTCACATTATGAACATGTGTAGCATCACGTTCGAGATTCATAAAGAATAAACCATTCACCATAGGAGCATGACCATAAAACATATCTCTCATAAAAATGGAACAACCATTATTCTTAGATTTAAAAGAGTAGCCATCTCGAATTAAACGAGATCCTGATACAATGTTCATGCTCAAAGCTGGCACTAAATAACAATTATTAAGGTTTAAAACTAATCCTGAAGGGAGATGCAGAGGTAGCGTGCCGACGGCGATCACATTGACCTTGGAACCATTCCCGACGCGCATCGTCACCTCGTCCTTTGCCAGTTTCCGCTTATTCCGCAGCCCCTGCTTTGAGTTACAAATGTGAGCAACTGCACCGGTATCAAATACCCAGGAGCTACTACAGGCACTAGTAAGGTACACATCAATTACATGTATATCACATATACCTTTTGTTTTGCCGGCCTTCTTATCCGCTAAGTACTTAGGGCAGTTCCGCTTCCAGTGACCGCTTCCCTTGCAATAAAAGCACTCAGTCTCGGGCTTGGGTCCATTCTTTGGCTTCTTCCTGGCAGCTTGCTTGCCGGGCGCGGCAACCTCCTTGCCATCCTTCTTGAAGTTCTTTTTACCCTTGCCTTTCTTGAACTTAGTGGTTTTATTGACCATCAACACTTGATGTTCCTTCCTGACTTCTACCTCTGCTGATTTCAGCATAGCAAATACTTCAGGAATGGTCTTTTCCATCCCCTTCATATTGAAGTTCATCACAAAGCTCTTGTAGCTTGGTGGAAGCGACTGGAGGATTCTGTCAATGACCGCATCATCCGGGAGATTAACTCCCAGCTGAGTCAAGCGGTTATGCAACCCAGACATAGTGAGTATGTGCTCACTGACAGAACTGTTTTCCTCCATCTTACAGCTGAAGAATTTGTCGGAGACTTCATATCTCTCGACCCGGGCATGAGCTTGGAAAACCATTTTCAGCTCTTCGAACATCTCATATGCTCCATGTCTCTCAAAACGCTTTTGGAGCCCCGGCTCTAGGCTGTAAAGCATGCCGCACTGAACGAGGGAGTAGTCATCGAAACGTGTCTGCCAAGCGTTCATAACATCTTGTTCTGCAGGGAGAACGGGTGCGTCACCAAGCGGTGCTTGTAGGACATAATCTTTCTTGGCAGCTATGAGGATGATCCTCAGGTTCCGGACCCAGTCCGTATAGTTGCTGCCATCGTTTTTCAGCTTGGTTTTCTCTAGGAACGCGTTGAAGTTGAGGACTACGTTGGCCATTTAATCTACAAGACATATTGTAAAATATTTAGACTAAGTTCATGATAATTAAGTTCAACTAATCAAATTATTAATGAACTCCCACTTAGATTAGACATCCCTCTAGTCATCTAAGTATTACATGATCCGAGTTAAACTAGACCGTGTCCGATCATCACGTGAGACGGACTAGTCAACATCGGTGAACATCTTCATGTTGATCGTATCTTCTATACGACTCATGCTCGACCTTTCGGTCTTCCGTGTTCCGAGGCCATGTCTGTACATGCTAGGCTCGTCAAGTCAACCTAAGTGTTTGCATGTGTAAATCTGTCTTACACCCGTTGTATGTGAACGTCTGAATAAAACACCCGATCATCACGTGGTGTTTTGAAACAGCGAACTGTCGCAACGGTGCACAGTTAGGGGGAACACTTCTTGAAATTAGTATGAGGGATCACCTTATTTACTACCGTCGTTCTAAGTAAACAAGATGCAAAACATGATAAACATCACATGCAATCAAATAATAAATGTGACATGATATGGCCAATATCACATAGCTCCTTTGATCTCCATCTTGGGGCTCCATGATCATCTTGTCACCGGCTCGACACCATGATCTCCATCATCGTGTCTCCATGAAGTTGCTCGCCAACTATTACTTCTACTACTATGGCTAACGCGTTTAGCAATAAAGTAAAGTAATTTACATGGCGTTTCTTGATGACACGCAGGTCATATAAAAGAATAAAGACAACTCCTATGGCTCCTGCCGGTTGTCATACTCATCGACATGCAAGTCGTGATTCCTATTACAATAGCATGAACATCTCATACATCACATATAGATCATTCATCATTCATCACAACTTTGGCCATATCATATCACAAACCACTTGCTGCAAAAACAAGTTAGACGTCCTCTAATTGTTGTTGCAAGTTTTACGTGGCTGAATTAGGGTTCTAGCAAGAACGTTTTCTTACCTACGTTAAAGCCACAACGTGATTTGTCAACTTCTATTTACCCTTCATAAGGACCCTGTTCATCAATTTCGCTCCAACTAAAGTAGGAGAGACAGACACCCGCCAGCCACCTTATGCAACTAGTGCATGTTAGTCGGTGGAACCGGTCTCACGTAAGCGTACGTGTAAGGTTGGTCCGGGCCGCTTCATCCCACAATACCGCTGAAGCAAGAAAGGACTAGTAACGGCAAGAAAGTTGACAAATCTACGCCCACAACAAATTGTGTTCTACTCGCGCAAGAAGAACTACGCATAGACCTAGCTCATGATGCCACTGTTGGGGAACGTTGCAGAAAACAAAAATTTTCCTACTCGTTTCACCAAGATCATCTAGGAGTTCATCTAGCAACGAGTGATTAGATGCATCTACATACCTTTGTAGATCGCGCACGGAAGCGTTCAAAAGAACGGTGATGATGTAGTCGTACTCGACGTGATCCAAATCACCGATGACCAGCGCCGAACGGACGGCACCTCCGCGTTCAACACACGTACGGGACGGGAGACGTCTCCTCCTTCTTGATCCAGCAAGGGGGAAGGAGAGGTTGATGAAGATCCAGCAGCACGACGGCGTGGTGGTGGATGCAGGGCGTCACAGCAGCAGGGCTTGGCCGAGACTACGAGGGAGAGACGTAACGGGGAAAGGTGGAGGCGCCAGGGGCTGGTGTAAAATCCCTCCTCTCCCCCCCACTATATATAGGGGTGCTAGGGGGGCGCCGGCCCTAGTAGATGGCATCTACTAGGGGGGGCGGCGGCCAAGGGGAGGTTTCCCTCCCCCCCAAGGCACGTAGGGGTGCCTTCCACCACATGGACTCTTCCATGGTGGAAACCCTAGGCGCATGGGCCTATAGGGGCTGGTGCCCTTGGCCCATCTAGGCCAAGGCGCACCCCCTACAGCCCATGTGGCCCCCCGGGACAGGTGGCCCCACCCGGTGGACCCCCGGGACCCTTCCGGTGGTCCCGGTACAATACCGATAACCCCGAAACTTGTCCCGATGCCCGAAATAGCACTTCCTATATATAATTCTTTACCTCCGGACCATTCCGGAACTCCTCGTGACGTCCGAGATCTCATCCGGGACTCCGAACAACATTCGGGTTTCTGCATATACATATCTTCATAACCCTAGCGTCACCGAACCTTAAGTGTGTAGACCCTACGGGTTCGGGAGACAAGCAGACATGACCGAGACGACTCTCCGGTCAATAACCAACAGCGGGATCTGGATACCCATGTTGGCTCCCACATGCTCCACGATGATCTCATCGGATGAACCACGATGTCGAGGATTTAATCAATCCCGTACGCTATTCCCTTTGTCTATCGATATGTTACTTGCCCGAGATTCGATCGTCGGTATCCCAATACCTCGTTCAATCTCGTTACCGGCAAGTCACTTTACTCGTACCGTAATGCATGATCCCGTGACCAGACACTTGGTCACTCTGAGCTCATTATGATGATGCATTACTGAGTGGGCCCAGTGATACCTCTCCGTCATACAGAGTGATAAATCCCAGTCTTGATCCATGTCACCCAACAGACACTTTCGGAGATACCCGTAGTCTACCTTTATAGTCACCCAGTTACGTTGTGACGTTTGGCATACCCAAAGCACTCCTACGGTATCCGGGAGTTACACGATCTCATGGTCTAAGGAAAAGATACTTGACATTGGAAAACTCTAGCAAACGAACTATACGATCATGTGCTATGTTTAGGATTGGGTCTTGTCCATCACATCATTCTCCCAATGATGTGATCTCGTTATCAATGACATCCAGTGTCCATAGTCAGGAAACCATGACTATCTGTTGATCAACGAGCTAGTCAACTAGAGGCTCACTAGGGACATGTCGGTGTCTGTTATTCACACATGTATTACGATTTCCGGATAACACAATTATAGCATGAATAAAGACAATTATCATGAACAAGGAAATATAATAATAATGCTTTTATTATTGCCTCTAGGGCATATTTCCAACACATCCGCAGTCAAACGGCCAGGTGGAGCGAGCAAACGGCCTCGTCTTATCCGGCATCAAGCCTCGACTCGTCATCCCGCTGGAGCGATCTGCCGGCTGCTGGCTTGAGGAGCTGCCAGCCGTCCTCTGGAGTCTGCACACGACTCCGAACAAGTCAACCGGCTTCACACCCTTCTTCATCGTCTATGGTGCCGAAGCCGTCATCCCAACGGACATAGAGTTCGACTCCCCGCGAGTCACCATGTACACCGAGGAAGAAGCAGAAGAAGCACGTCAAGACGACGTCGATCTGCTGGAAGAGGGCCGGCTGTTGGCACTCAGCCGGTCCGGCATCTACCAGCAGAGCCTGCGTCGATACTACAACAGGAAGGTCAGGCCAAGATCTTTCCAGGAAGGCGACCTTGTGCTTCGGCTGATCCAGCGAACAGCCGGCCAGCACAAACTGTCGGCGCCTTGGGAAGGCCCCTTCATCATCAGCAAGGTGCTAGGAAACGATGCCTACTATCTGATCGACTCTCAGAAGCCCCGAGCGCGCAAGAGGGACGACTCCGGCAAAGAAACAGAGCGCCCATGGAATGCAAATCTTCTTCGAAGATTTTACAGTTGATGCAGTATGTATCGCACTACCCCTTTGTATTAAAGTACTAAGACTTTGGGCCCCCCAAGACGAGCTCGGGGACTGCCCTTTTTGTTATCTATATGATAAGCATTATGCCTTCGAGAAAATCACTTTCATTGCAAGCCGCTTGGCACCGGGCCAGACTAGTCGGCCCGGGGACTCGCCGCCTTGCGCTATGAGGAGCTTCCCGCAGTCAGACAAGTAGTGCGCGGTGCCCAATCCGCCTCCTGGCAAAGCCGCAGCTCGCAGAGCGACTGTGAGGCGAACAGGAGGGGGGAAGAATGGGCGCCCACACGAAAAATGGCTAAGGACCTAAAGCATGAACATAGCGTAAGACGGCCTCCAGCATTTCTAAAAGCGGAAGCCGACTCATGAGTAGCCGGCTCGCCATCTTTATGAGCTTTTATCAAGGACGGACGACTCTTGGGTAGTCGACCTGTCACTTTCTATCCAACTTGCTAAAGAAACTCTAAATGGCCAAGTACTTGCCTTCCCAAAGTAGCTGAGCACTTGACCTAGCGACAGTCCGCGGAGCGGCTGACCGACTGGCAAGGCAGCGACTAAGGGAAGGCGGCAAAGGGAAAAGCCTAAAAGAGCAGTAAGAAAGGGAAGACGGAAATCGGATAAATATTTACATAGGCCCTTGGCCGAATATTCGAATAGAGGTTCAAGATACACCTCGCGGGTGGAACTGTTCGAAACTAGCAAAGTTTTCAAAACACTACTAAGACAGACAGGCAGAGGCAGCCTAGGAGGCGGCATCGGGGATCGGAGGATCGGAGGAGACGGCGGTGTCAGGCGCCGAGGCAGTCGGCTGGGTGGTCTCGGCTTGATCACCTCCGGCGGCAGTCGCCTTCTCTTGACGCATCTTGTTGCTGGAGGCGCGGTCGAGCTGAGGCTGGCCGCCTGCTCCGTCTTCTGGTGCCTCCGCCACGCCTTCGTCCTCCGCCTCGTCCTCCTCCTCAGTGCTGGAGTCGATCACCTCCGCCGAATCTTCGCCATACTCCGGGTTCATTCCGAACCACTCCGGCGGCACTTCCTCGCCGCCTTCAGCCCGCTCGGGGACAAAGACGCTGGTGTCCGTGTACTCGGCGATGGCCACTGCACGCTCGATCAGGGCGCCCTCCACGGCCTCCAGCTCGGCCTGGGCTTCTGACCGGAATGCGGCTAGACGGTCCAGGTCCAGCCCTGGATACCACGCCTTGACAAACTCCAAGGCCCGGCGCGCTCCGGCCCGGGCTGAGGAGCCCTTCCAAGCCTCAAGACGGCCGGCAGCAACCTCCAGCCAGTCGGCAGTTCGGCTGGTGGTACGCAGCACCGGCGTGCCTGGCCACAAGGCGGCAACCGCCTGGGCGCCGACACGCTGAAGTCAGTGCATCAGCCGGTGAGCCGGACGAAGACGGGCTTGAATGCTCAGAAGCTGCTCATCGACGGTTCGGGGGGCATTGGCGGCGATCTTCTCACCGTTCGCCCTTCGCGCCTCACGAGCAGCCTTGATGGCCAGAGGAACTGCCTGCGAATGACCAGGGAAGAAGTCTGCCAAGACAAAAAAGAAGCAAGACGAAAACATCAGAAGTCGGCCTAACATATAGTTGGAAGCCCGAAGAAGTGAAAGAAACTTACCATCAACGATATCCTCGAACTCGTGGAAGCCGGAGGTCAGCATCGCCTCCCTGTCGGTCCAGGAGGAGCGCTCGCTCTCGAACTCGGCCAGGAGTGCGACCTCCCTCTTCTCGGCCTCGTCCTGCGCCTTCTTGAGCAGCTCCTTCTGCTCGGCCAGCTGCGCCACCAGCAGGTCGTGCTCCGTGGCGAGCTTGCCACACTCCTCCTCTTTGGCACGATGGGCGGTATTGGCCTCGCCCAGCTGCTCCTGAAGAACGACATTGGCCTCTGAGGAACAAAGAAGAGACAAAACAAGTCATTAACAAAAAAGATCGCCGGGAAGATCCGGCTCGACCGCTCAGCAGTCGGCCCCAATCTCGGGGACTACAGCCCGCGGGTGCACCAGCGCGCCCCCGCAAAGAAGAAGAACTTACTCCGGCTTTCCGACAAGTCGGCAGCCCGCTTGTTCAGCTCCTCGACATTGCGGTTGAAGGCAGTGGCGCGGAGGTTGTGATACTCCTACAACGGGTCATTGAAGGCAAAGTTAGTGTTTGGAACTCGCCAGAGGGAGTTCCGAACCGCCTGCTCAGCAGCCGGCCCGGAACTCGGGGACTACACCTAGTGGGTGCGCTGGCGCGCCCCCACAGAGAAACGAACAAGAATCCAAAGGAAAAAGAAACTTACTCGGACGGCCGTTCGTGCGGCCAGATGCGCTCTGGTGCAGGCTTGAAGGGCGTCGCCCTCGGCCCGCAGCTTCACCTGGACTTCCAGGAGCAGTTGATTCAACGGCCCGGTGCAGCCTCCGCGCACCCACCGGTGGGCGCGGCACTCGTAGCCTCGGCGTCTAGGGATGCCGAGCCGGCCATGCTGGTCTCCCAAGGATGCGGCGCCGAGGTCTCCCTCTCAAGACGGCGACGCACCGACGAGGCGACTTGGAGAAGCAGTCGCGCTTCCGCCTCGTCCATAGCCGGCGGCTCTGACGGATCCACCGGCTGTTTGCCGTGCGGCCTCCCAGACGGCGGTGGAGGCGGTGGTGGTGGCATGAGGGTGTCCGACATGGAAACATCGCCGCCCTCCTTCTCCATGATGGGGTCCTCGGTGCCGGCCCCTCCGGTTTGCCCCGTGAACTCCGGAGGCGGCGGCGTAGACGATAGTGGGGGGACGAGCATCGCTGATCGGCGACGCGCGGCCTCCTCGGCACGCCATCTCGCTGCGAGGGTAGCTTCGGCATCCTCCAGCTCCTTCTGGGCGGAGGCGGCCGCCTTGTCGGCCTCCGCCTTCTCCAGACGTTCGGCTTCCTCCTCCTCGCCCTTCTCCCGCGCATTTCGCTCCGTCGCCTCCCGGAGGGCGGCGGTGGGGTCGGCCCGCCGAGTATTGGCGGACGTCTCCGCCGACCCCATGACAGAGGGGACGGCGACTCTCTCAAGGAAGAGAGGGGCCCTGGAGAAGATCGTAGGGAGTACATAAACGAAGACTCGAACAAGACTCAACAAAGAAAATAAAAGAGCGTGAAGACTTACGCGGATACTAGCGGCAGCCTTCTCACTTCCCTTTGGAAGCGGTTGGCCTTCGCGGCTGCTTCCTCCCGTCTGGTCGCGGCGGCCGCCCCCTTAAGCTTCTTCAATTTGCCACCGGGCGCACTCGGCCCGGCGTGACGCCTCTTCGCGCCGCCCTGGCCGGCGGAGGAGCCGACCTTCGGCTGGTGGCGCGAGGCGACTTCCCCTTCAGCGTCGTCGTCGGGCCAGTCGTCGAAAGTGGCCGAAGGCCTGAAGTCGCCTTCCGCTACTCCTCCCCCGCCTTCGGCGTCGGCTTCCATTGCCGCCGCCCCCAAGTCGGGGTCGTCGACGTCGCTCTCCGCGCGGTCGGGGACATACTTGCAGGGCTGTCTCGTAGCACCGGCGGCAGGCTGCATAAGAGGATTCTGGTTCAGAAGAAGCCAACAAGAGTTAGAAGCCGGAGTCGGCTGAGGAAAAAAGACAAAGCAATAGGAAGACGTGACTTACCACTGGCGGAGGGTTGTCGCGCGAGTACGGCTCCTTGCCGAACTGACAGTCCTCCTCGTACTCGTAGTGCGCGATGTAGTTCACCATGTTCGCCACCTCCTTGCGGGGCATCTCCTTGGTGCTCATCCAACTTGGGTCTCGGGGGCCGCTCATCTGACAGATCAGGTGTGGCCGGCCTTGGAGCGGGAGAACTCGGCGCGCCACGAAAGCGGCCAGCAAGTCGGCCCCGACGAGTCCCTCCGACTGTATCAAGACTCGGAGTCGCGCTACGGCGGCGGCTCCGGCAAGGGACATCGACTTGACTCTGTGGGACCAGCTGGGGAGCCTCCCGGTCAGGGGAGTGGCGTTGTAGGGCGGCAGGTTGACCCAGTCGCCGTCGGAGGCGAGGTTCTTCACGTAGAAGTACGTGGCGCTGCCACATCTTCACCGACTTGATCAGCGCGATGGGAGGAAAGGGATTGTCGGCCGTCGAGCGTCGCATCGCGATGAAGGCGCAGCACTGAGCCAGCACGCCGGCGATGTGCGTTCCGAGCTTAGAAGAGAAGAATTCCCCCCACAGCTCGATGGTGGGGAGAAGGCCGAGGAAACCTTCGCATAGAGTGGCGAAGGCGGAGAGCAGCACCACCGTGTTCGGTGTAAGGTGGTGCGGCTGAAGACTGTGGAACTCCAGGAACGAGTGGAAGAATCCGCTCGCCGGCAGCCCCAGGCCGCGCATGAGGTGCGAGCGGAAGACGACCCGCTCGCCCTCTTCCGGCGCCGGCCGGATTTCCCCCTTCGGCGCGGCGCGGGCGCGCACGAGGTCCCCGCTAGGAAGACAACGTGTCTCACGGAGGAACTCGATGTGTTCCACCTCTACCTCCGAGCCGTCCCACACGCCGGAGCGCACGGCAGGGGCCGCGGCGGAGGAAGAGCTCATCGCCGCGGTATGGTGTGCTCTGGCTCAACGGTTGTGACGCCCCGAGACCGAAGATTCAGATGCCTTCTAGTTATTCCGAGTTTCCCGTGTGTTTCTTTTGTGCTTGCTCTTTCATTTTTGCATTGCATCATGTCATCATACCAGCATGTCATTTAATTTTTAAAACTCATCTAAATAAATTGTATGGATTTTTTCGATCCATTTAAATCGAGGGAATTCACATGGTGACTTCTCTTTATAACATATCCTCCAATATTAGGGAGCTATATTAAATATTTCTTTATTTCGGAAATCACCAAAACACACTTGAAAAATAATTTCGTTCCTTTTCTGCTTCAAGTTTGGTCTCCAACCTTGCCAATAATTATTTCATCATTTTCCGGAGCTCCACCAAAAATCCGAACATTTTTGGACCTTCCCAAACCTCACTTCCTATTCAAATCATTTGAATTTAATTCAAATGAGTTTGAATTTAAATCTTTCAAGCATGCCTCTTTTATTTTCCTGGATCGAGCTCATTTTTGCGAGTTCGGGAAAATAATCCCAGTGTCCAACTTCTCCCCCCAACACCTCCTTCCTTCTTCTTTTCTTCATTGTTATTTTCTGTTTTAGAAAATAAGAGTTAAAGAAGAGGAGGAAGAAGCCTTACAGCCCAGCAGTCCATCTAGGCTCATCCGCAGCCCAGCCGCCACTTGTATCCATCTGGGCCGGCCTCTAAGGCCCAGCCGCGCCTAACCCTAGTCTCCCCTGCCCGACCCCCATCTCCCTCCAGCGTCGCACGCATCGTCCTCCCTCCTCTTGATCCCCATCTCCCTCTCGCCTCTCACCTCGCGCTCGCCCGAACCCAACGCCACTCTCCCCTCGATCTCCTCCTTCGCGCGCGACCCCACCACCTTCATCCGTCCCCGTCGCCCGAGCGCTCAAGGAGAGCAGCTCCTCGTGAGTCTCCCTTCGTCGCCACAGCCTCCTCCCTCCACCGCCAGAGAGGAGCGTGTGCCTCTTGCTCGAGCCGCGCCGCCGGCCAAGTTCCTCTTCTTCTCCTCGCGTCGCCTCTCTGCCCGCCTCGACCTCACCTCCGCTCCTTCCTCTCCGCCTCGCGCCACCACCTCCTGGTCCGGCCGCCACCGCCCGCTTCTCCGCCGCCGCGCCCTCGTCCCATCCCCTCGGCCTCCTCCTCGAGCGCGACCTCTTCACCCCGCGTCCCCACCGGCTCCCGTCGCCCCTTTGCAGGAGCAGCCCCATGCCCCGCCTCTGCCTTGTTCGAGCAGGGAGGAGGATGCGCCTCCGCTCGCCCTCATCGACCAGGAACGCCAAGGCCAAGACCATCCCCGGGCAGGACCTCGTGTACATCTACACCGCCAAGACCGGACCGACAAGTAGCCCAACGTCGCGTGTGTACCACTACTGTCGACGTGAACATCTACGAAAACGTGTACTACTACCGTCGCCACGTGAACAACGACTTCCACTACGCCGTGTACGACTACTTCCCACGACGACCCGTGAACGTCTACCTCCACTACGGCCCGTGAACGTCTACGAGATGTACCACTACCGTCGGCCCGTGAACGACTACTTCCCTTTATGAAACGCGAACCGTCCCGTTTGAACGCTTCGAAGGTATAACCCGAGACGACCGCGATGAGATGCCCTTGCATGTCTGAGTTGTACCATATGTTTGCACCGTGATCGAATCGTCCTTGCGATGCCCCTCTATTGCCATGCCACCGTCCCGTGGGAATCCGGGATCACCCCACCATCTTGCATGTTGCGCTCATCCGCATGCTTCCTTTTGCACCGGTATCTCCATGAGCTACCGGAACCGATATGTTGCCGTGGCATCATTTTCGAATATGTTGCCGTGGCACCATTTCTCGTTTCGCCGCCGTGGCACCCTTTTTCCTTCCGCCATGGTGACAAATGCTTCATAACATGCTCATGTCAACGTTTTCATTAAAAAAATGCATAAACTTGTATATGTCATCCGCATCATGATAACAACAATTAATATGGTTAAAATTGTTGTTTGCATTAAATTGTTAAATCATATGGGGATTTCCGGAATTGTTGTTTGTTATTTCCGGCCTCATTTAAACTTGCCTAGCTAGGTAGTTTAATTATGCTTCACCCCTTGCCATGTTTAATAACATTTAATATTGTTGTACCTAAACAAGAGAGAACTAAATAATTGATGTGGTGTTCCGTCAATATGCAACTCGTTGCATATTGAGCTCCATTTAACTTGTAGTATTGTTTGTTGCACTTTGCCATGCCATGCCTCATTAAACCGGACATGCATCATACTTGTCTGTGCATCATGCCATGATTATGCTTGTGTGTTTACCATGTTGTTTGCTTCTTTCCGGTTTGCTTCTCTCATTAGCTTCGGTTTCGTTCCGGAGTTGTGAGGATTCGTTCGACTACGTCCGTTTGTCTTCTTCATGGACTCGTTCTTCTTCCTATCGGGATCTCAGGCAAGATGACCTTTACCCTCGATATCACTTCTATCTTTGCTTGCTAGTTGCTCCGTTCTATTGCTATGTTGCGCTACCTATCACTTGTTTACCATGCCTCCCATATTGCCATGTCAGCCTCTAACCTTTTACCCTTCCTAGCAAACCGTTGCTTGGCTATGTTACCGCTTTGATCAGCCCGCTTATAGTGTTGCTAGTTGCAGGTGAAGTTGAAGATTGCTCCATGATGGACAGGATTATTTTGGGATATCACAATATCTCTTATATTATTAATGCATCTACATACTTGGTAAAGGGTGGAAGACTCGGCCTTATGCCTGGTGTTTTGTTCCACTCCTGCCGCCCTAGTTTCCGTCATACCGGTGTTATGTTCCCGGATTTTTGCGTTCCTTACGCGGTTGGGTGATTTATGGGACCCCCTTGACAGTTCGCTTTGAATAAAACTCCTCCAGCAAGGCCCAACACTGGTTTTACCATTTGCCACCTAAGCCTTTTTCCCTTGGGTTTTGCAGACTCAAGGGTCATCTTTATTTTAACCCCCCCCCCCGGGCCAGTGCTCGTCGTGAGTGTTGGTCCAACCTGTCAACCGCCGGTGGCCACCAGGGGCAACTCTAGGCTGGCCTACCGGAAGTTTGGACAATCCGGTGTGCCCTGAGTACGAGATATGTGCAGCTCCTATCGGGATTTGTCGGCACAGCGGGAGGCTTTGCTGGTCTTGTTTTACCATTGTCGAAATGTCTTGTAAACCGGGATTCCGAGTCTGATCGGGTCTTCCTGGGAGAAGGTCTATTCCTTCGTTGATCGCGAGAGCTTATCATGGGCTAAGTTGGGACACCCCTGCAGGGTATAATCTTTCAAAAGCCATGCCTGCGGTTATAGGCAGATGGGAATTTGTTAATGTCCAGTTGTAGATAACTTGACACCAGATCCGAATTAAAACGCATCAACAGCGTGTGTAGCCGTGATGGTCTCTTTTCGGCGGAGTCCGGGAAGTGAACACGGTTTTGGGTTATGTTCGATGTAAGTAGGAGTTCAGGATCACTTCTTGATCATTGCTAGTTCACGACCGTTCCATTTGTTCTCTTCTCGCTCTTATTTGCGTATGTTAGCCACCATATATGCTTAGTCGCTGCTGCAACCTCACCACTTTACCCCTTCCTTTCCCATAAGCTTAAATAGTCTTGATCTTGCGGGTTTTGAGATTGCTGAGTCCTCGTGACTCACCAGATACTATCACAACAGTTGCAGGTGCCGATGATACCAGTGCAGGTGATGCAACCGTGCTCAGATGGGAGCTCAACGAAGATCTTAGTTGTTGCTATGTTTTGTTTATTGTTGATCAGTAGTGGAGCCCAGTTGGGACGATCGGGGATCTAGCAGTTGGGTTATCTTCTTTTATTTTGGCTTCGTCCATAGTCGGACTATATGTGTGTACTCTGAATGATGTATGATTTATTATATGTTCATTGTGTGAAGTGGCGATTGTAAGCCAACTCTTTAACCCATTCTTGTTCATTACATGGGATTGTGTGAAGATGACCCTTCTTGCGACAAAACCACAATGCGGATATGCCTCTAAGTCGTGCTTCGACACGTGGGAGATATAGCCGCATCGTGGGTGTTACAAGTTGGTAATCAGAGCCATCCCCGACTTAGGAGCCCCCTGCTTGATTGTTTGCTGACGTTGTTGAGTCTAGAACAAAAATGTTTTGAGTCTTAGGATTATATATATCGGAGAGTAGGATCCTTTTTACTCCTCAGTCCCTTCGTCGCTCTGGTGAGGTCTCCTGACGTAGATGTTTTGACTTTCCTCTCCTCAAATTTCACTAAATTTTTTTTAGGATCACGCGGGTATCTTGGAATGGTTCCGATGGTTTTGTGACGAGAACATTGTTCTTGGTGCCTCCTGTCTATTTATGTGGCTTTGACCCAAGGAGTTGAGCTCCGAGGTGTTGTCGTCATAATTTTATCGTTGCAGTTCTGGAATACCTGAGTTTTGCCGACATCGAAAATCTCTTTTATGCATTTGTTGGTGAGATAACCTCGATAACCCAGTACTGGGGCGAGCTCGAGAGTATTGCCATAACTCGTATAACGGATGCTTTTCGAAGGTTGAGGTACACGATTTCCGAAGGTTTCTTGGTTATGTGTTGACGGATGGATGCAGCTTGGATGTAGGAATTGTTAGTTTTGGGTGAGATATATATTGCTTCCCCTGTATCCCCAACACCAGATTGCATAACCAGAAAGTTTCGGGAGTTTTATAGGTGGGAATTCAAGTAGCTCCTAAAATATCTTTTTGACGGATGCATGATATGAGATTGGGGTTTGACGTCTAGTGGTCCGCCTTTCCACGGTCGTTTTTACAGTGGTCTCGTTGTGTCTTAAAGAACCCTTGGCTATGCTGGTTCGGGGACACTTTGTATGTCATGTGCACTGCCTTGTACATGATGGTGCTGTACAACCGAGCCTGTGTGGGCCCACCACGAAATCTTCGGACGAAATCTCTATCATATGTTTGTTCCGGCTTATTCTGCAAGCCAAATCCTTTGTTTTGTGTTATTTGTGGTATTCGAGTTGCTTCGAGTCAAATGTTGAATCCATACCTTTCCTAAACGTTATTCTCATATTGCTATGTGAATACTAATCCTTCTTGATCATCGAGATTGTCATGTTAATTCTTTTTCTAACCGGCGTGCTTCTCTTCGAGATGATCCGATCATTCTCAACATCCGCAAGATCAATTCTAAGTTTTCTCAACGGTATCCATTCCATCTGTCCCAAGTTGCCTTTGTTTTCCCGCCCTCCCACCCTTTTCTCCAAGGACTCAGATTTCTTAATCGGGTATCCTTTTATTGATGGGAAGTCTCTCCATTCTTTTTCGTCAATGTTCTTATCCGGTGATTCTCGAGAAGATGCTAACGGAGTTTCAAGTTCATCATTTTTCATTCTTTTCTTTTCCGGTGGATCCAATTCAAGCTTTCGGTGTTGATCATATCTTTTCCTCGTTCAAATGCTATCCCATGCCGGTGCATCTCATAATTGTTCACCTCTCTCTATTCTTATCCGGAGTGCTCAAGATATCTTGGAAGATTCGTGTTTCCATTCTCAATCCGTTCAAGTTATTTTGAGATTGTTATCTCATTCAAGCCATTTAATTCTACCGGTGCAATCTCTATTTCAATCAATCGTTCAACGGTGTTTCTCTTGAGTGGGCCCTAACCCACAGGTCTTTTCCCAGGATCTTACCTGACTCTTCTAATTTCCCAGAGTTATTCTCAAATTCATTTCCAAGTTTGATGTAATAATGAATTTCATCAGTCATATGCCTTTGTCCAAGATCTTCCAAATTCTTTCATCGTTGATTCAACCTTTCTATTCTTTATTATGGAGTGTCTCAACAATTCATGGTGGTTCTCGTCATCATTCTCAGCATGTGAAGACCGAAGAAGGATTTCTCTTAAATCTTGCTCCATTCTCTTCAAGATTCATGGTTCTAGCTTGATGCCTTCCTCTCATAATTGTTTTCGATTGTGAGAATTCCTTCCATACCCATCCGGAGCAATTCAGGAGTCTCTTCAGTTTGATTCTCCGGAGCCCATCTTCTCAGAATTATTCATTCTAGCTTTCAGTTCTCGTTCTCCAAATCTTACCGATGTATCGTTCAAGTTTACTCTAGTCAGCTCACGATCTCTTTGTTCTCTTGTATCTAAATTCTGTCAAGTATCTTCATTCATTTTCCAATTCTTCCCGGTGATTTGTGCCTTTGCTACTTTCATTTTCAATTCTTCCGGTGGTTCGTTCAAGATTTCTCTTCCTTCGTGACTGTATCCATTCATTAATTCATTCGTTGTTTCCAAATCCCACCGGTGGTTCCATCAATACCTTCTCAAGCTTGCGCTATATCTCTCTTAATCATTTCTACGAGAATAAGTAGTATGCCAAATCCGTGCTTGTCATCAATTTAAATTGGTGAAGGATAGGCATAACATAATTCTTATTATTGTTTCATCCAAGTGATCTAGTTTCTTCTTTCCAGAGTTGTTCATCATGTCACATTTCTCGGTTCGAGATGCTTCATCTTTTCTTTTCCGGCGTTCCAAGTTTTTCGCATTATCACGTCGCGAAGCTCCATCTAAATCATCATAAGGATTCACCTTGTGTTTTCAACTTCTCTTTCTTTCTATCATCCTTTTACTATCGGAGTTCTTCATGGAGGCTCAACATGGTGGTTCTTCAAGGATTCCTTTCATTCTCGATTTGTTCTTCAAGATTTCTCTCGAAGTTATGACCCACCAAGCTATACTCTAAAATAAACATGGTGCTTAACACATGTTTTGTTTTGAGGAGTTCAAGTATTCTTCTTCTTGCATCCGAAGTGCAATTCTTCCTACCTTATCTTTTGAGGTGGTGTTATGTCACTCTTGACAATTTCCTTCATGTTTCATGATTCATATGTTGTCAAGAATGAGGAATTTTAAATCCATATCTCTTCGTTGGAGTTATCTGTATAGATTTCACTTAAAGCCTTCCCTAAGGAATGTTGCTATTATGGTGCTTATCAATGATCCAAGTTTTCTCCTATCCTCTCGGCAAAAGCAGTTTTCATCTCTTCGTTGATCTCAAGCAAGCAATTGTTTTTCGTTAGTGGCAGAATGTCACCTCATAGTTTTGAGATGTTTTCCATAAGCCCACTACAAGATTATTCTTTTCGTTGTTGATTTTCCAACAACTCCGTTCAATTCTTCTTTGCAAGGATGCTTTCCAAGCTCATTTGTGGCAGAAGTTGGAATTTTCTTCTCCATTCTGTTATTCCAATGATCTATCTTCTATTCTTTCTTACGGAGGCATTGTGTTGTTGCTCTTTTCACTCATCATCTCGAATTGTGAGGATCACATTCTTTTCGTGCTTATCCTTTTAACCGGAGTGACATGTCCTCTTTTCAAGTTCTTTTCATCTTATCAAGTCTTGTTTCTATTTTTCTATCGGAGTGCTGTCCGAATTTGATCGTCCTTGTTCCTTGTTTATCTTGTTTCAACCAGAGTGGTTCCAATTCCTTCTTGTCCATTGTACTCGTCATTCATAGCTCTGCAACCTCCAAGGTTCAAATGGTGTTCCTTGCTTCTATTTTCTACCGCGGTGCTCTCAATTGTGTTCAACTCTGTTGTGTTCTCTCTTTCAACTTTTCAACCTCTAAAGGTTCATGGTTACACTCATTGGTCGAAGAAGCAACTTAGTTTTACCTCCTCTCTTCCTCTTCCGTTTTCTCTCCGGTGCCATCCTAGATCTCGGGACGAGATCCTCTTGTAGTGGTGGAGTGTTGTGACGCCCCGAGACCGAAGCTTCAGATGCCTTCCAGTTATTCCGAGTTTCCCGTGTGTTTCTTTTGTGCTTGCTCTTTTATTTTTGCATTGCATCATGACATCATGCCAGCATGTCATTTAACTTTTAAAACTCATCTAAATAAATTGTATGGATTTTTTCGATCCATTTAAATCGAGGGAAGTCACATGGTGACTTCTCTTTATAACATATCCTCCAATATTAGGGAGCTATATTAAATATTTCTTTATTTCGGAAATCACCAAAACACACTTGCAAAATAATTTTGTTCCTTTTCTGCTTCAAGTTTGGTCTCCAACCTTGCCAATAATTATTTCATCATTTTCCGGAGCTCCACCAAAAATCCGAACATTTTTGGACCTTCCCAAACCTCACTTCCTATTCAAATCATTTGAATTTAATTCAAATGAGTTTGAATTTAAATCTTTCAAGCATGCCTCTTTTATTTTCCTGGATCAAGCTCATTTTTGCGAGTTCGGGGAAATAATCCCAGTGTCCAACTTCTCCCCCCAACACCTCCTTCCTTCTTCTTTTCTTCATTGTTATTTTCTGTTTTAGAAAATAAGAGTTAAAGAAGAGGAGGAAGAAGCCTTACAGCCCAGCAGGCCATCTAGGCTCATCTGCAGCCCAGCCGCCACTTGTATCCATCTGGGCCGGCCTCTAAGGCCCAGCCGCGCCTAACCCTAGTCTCCCCTGCCCGACCCCCATCTCCCTCCAGCGCCGCACGCATCGTCCTCCCTCCTCTCGATCCCCATCTCCCTCTCGCCTCTCACCTCGCGCTCGCCCGAACCCAGCGCCACTCTCCCCTCAATCTCCTCCTTCGTGCGCGACCCCACCACCTTCATCCGTCCCCGTCGCCCGAGCGCTCAAGGAGAGCAGCTCCTCGCGAGTCTCCCTTCGTCGCCACTGCCTCCTCCCTCCACCGCCAGAGAGGAGCGAGTGCCTCTCGCTCGAGCCGCGCCGCCGGCCAAGTTCCTCTTCTTCTCCTCGCGTCGCCTCTCTGCCCGCCTCGACCTCGCCTCCGCTCCTTCCTCTCCGCCTCGCGCCACCACCTCCTGGTCCGGCCGCCACCGCCCGCTTCTCCGCCGCCACGCCCTCGTCCCGTCCCCTCGGCCTCCTCCTCGAGCGCGACCTCTTCACCCCGCGTCCCCACCGGCTCCCGTCGCCCCTTTGCAGGAGCAGCCCCATGCCCCGCCTCTGCCTTGTTCAAGCAGGGAGGAGGATGCGCCTCCACTCGCCCTCATCGACCAGGAACGCCAAGGCCAAGACCATCCCCGGGCAGGACCTCGTGTACATCTACACCGCCAAGACCGGACCGACAAGTACCCCAACGTCGCGTGTGTACCACTACTGTCGACATGAACATCTACGAAAACGTGTACTACTACCAGCGCCACGTGAACAACGACTTCCACTACGCCGTGTACGACTACTTCCCACGACGACCCGTGAACGTCTACCTCCACTACGGCCCGTGAACGTCTACGAGATGTACCACTACCGTCGGCCCGTGAACGACTACTTCCCTCTACGAAACGCGAACCGTCCCGTTTGAACGCTTCGAAGTTATAACCCGAGACGACCGCGATGAGATGCCCTTGCATGTATGAGTTGTACCATATGTTTGCACCATGATCGAATCGTCCTTGCGATGCCCCTCTTTTGCCATGCCACCGTCCCGTGGGAACCCGGAATCCGGGATCACCCCACCATCTTGCATGTTGCGCTCATCCGCACGCTTCCTTTTGCACCGGTATCTCCATGAGCTACCGGAACCGATATGTTGCCGTGGCATCATTTTCGGATATGTTGCCGTGGCACCATTTTTCGTTTCACCGCCGTGGCACCCTTTTTCCTTCCGCCATGGTGACAAATGCTTCATAACATGCTCATGTCAACGTTTTCATTAAAAAAATTCATAAACTTGTATATGTCATCCGCATCATGATAACAACAATTAATATGGTTAAAATTGTTGTTTGCATTAAATTGTTAAATCATATGGGGATTTCCGGAATTGTTGTTTGTTATTTCCGGCCTCATTTAAACTTGCCTAGCTAGGTAGTTTAATTATGCTTCACCCCTTGCCATGTTTAATAACATTTAATATTGTTGTACCTAAACAAGAGAGAACTAAATAATTGATGTGGTGTTCCGTCAATATGCAACTCGTTGCATATTGAGCTCCATTTAACTTGTAGTATTGTTTGTTGCACTTTGCCATGCCATGCCTCATTAAACCGGACATGCATCATACTTGTCTGTGCATCATGCCATGATTATGCTTGTGTGTTTACCATGTTGTTTGCTTCTTTCCGGTTTGCTTCTCTCGTTAGCTTCGGTTTCGTTCCGGAGTTGTGAGGATTCGTTCGACTACGTCCGTTTGTCTTCTTCATGGACTCGTTCTTCTTCCTATCGGGATCTCAGGCAAGATGACCTTTACCCTTGATATCACTTCTATCTTTGCTTGCTAGTTGCTCCGTTCTATCGCTATGCTGCGCTACCTATCACTTGTTTACCATGCCTCCCATATTGCCATGTCAACCTCTAACCTTTTACCCTCCCTAGCAAACCGTTTCTTGGCTATGTTACCACTTTGCTCAGCCCTCTTATAGCGTTGCTAGTTGCAGGTGAAGTTGAAGATTGCTCCATGATGGACAGGATTATTTTGGGATATCACAATATCTCTTATATTATTAATGCATCTATATACTTGGTAAAGGGTGGAAGACTTGGCCTTATGCCTGGTGTTTTGTTCCACTCTTGCTGCCCTAGTTTCCGTCATAACGGTGTTATGTTCCCGGATTTTTGCGTTCCTTACGCGGTTGGGTGATTTATGGGACCCCCTTGACAGTTCGCTTTGAATAAAACTCCTCCAGCAAGGCCCAACCTTGGTTTTACCATTTGCCACCTAAGCCTTTTTCCCTTGGGTTCTGCAGACTCAAGGGTCATCTTTATTTTACCCCCCCGGGCCAGTGCTCGTCGTGAGTGTTGGTCCAACCTATCAACCACCGGTGGCCACCAGGGGCAACTCTAGGCTGGCCTACCGGAAGTTTGGACAATCCGGTGTGCCTTGAGAACGAGATATGTGCAGCTCCTATCGGGATTTGTCGGCACAGCGGGAGGCTTTGCTGGTCTTGTTTTACCATTGTCGAAATGTCTTGTAAACCGGGATTCCGAGTCTGATCGGGTCTTCCTGGGAGAAGGTCTATTCCTTCGTTGATCGCGAGAGCTTATCATGGGCTAAGTTGGGACACCCCTGCAGGGTATAATCTTTCGAAAGCCGTGCCTGCGGTTATAGGCAGATGGGAATTTGTTAATGTCCGGTTGTAGATAACTTGACACCAGATCCGAATTAAAACGCATCAACAGCGTGTGTAGCCGTGATGGTCTCTTTTCGGCGGAGTCCGGGAAGTGAACACGGTTTTGGGTTATGTTTGACGTAAGTAGGAGTTCAGGATCACTTCTTGATCATTGCTAGTTCACGACCGTTCCATTTGCTCTCTTCTCGCTCTTATTTGCGTATGTTAGCCACCATATATGCTTAGTCGCTGCTGCAACCTCACCACTTTACCCCTTCCTTTCCCATAAGCTTAAATAGTCTTGATCTCGCGGGTTTTGAGATTGCTGAGTCCTCGTGACTCACCAGATACTATCACAATAGTTGCAGGTGCCGATGATACCAGTGCAGGTGATGCAACCGAGCTCAGATGGGAGCTCAACGAAGATCTTAGTTGTTGCTATGTTTTGTTTATTGTTGATCAGTAGTGGAGCCCAGTTGGGACGATCGGGGATCTAGTAGTTGGGTTATCTTCTTTTATTTTGGCTTCGTCCGTAGTCGGACTATATGTGTGTACTCTGAATGATGTATAATTTATTATATGTTCATTGTGTGAAGTGGTGATTGTAAGCCAACTCTTTAACCCATTCTTGTTCATTACATGGGATTGTGTGAAGATGACCCTTCTTGCGACAAAACCGCAATGCGGATATGCCTCTAAGTCATGCTTCGACACGTGGGAGATATAGCCGCATTGTGGCTATTACAAGTTGGTAATCAGAGCCATCCCCGACTTAGGAGCCCCCTGCTTGATTGTTTGTTGACGTTGTTGAGTCTAGAACAAAAATGTTTTGAGTCTTAGGATTATATATATCGGAGAGTAGGATTCTTTTTACTCCTCAGTCCCTTCGTCGCTCTGGTGAGGTCTCCTGACGTAGATGTTTTGACTTTCCTCTCCTCAAATTTCACTAAAAAAAATTTACGATCACGCAGGTATCTTGGAATCGTTCCGATAGTTTTGTGACGAGAACATTGTTCTTGGTGCCTCCTGTCTATTTATGTGGCTTTGACCCGGGGAGTTGAGCTCCGAGGTGTTGTCGTCATAATTTTATCATTGCAGTTCTGGAATACCTGAGTTTTGCCGACATCGAAAATCTCTTTTATGCAGTTGTTGGTGAGATAACCTCTATAACCCAGTACTGGGGCGAGCTCGAGAGTATTGCCATAACTCGTATAACGGATGCTTTTCAAAGGTTGAGGTACACGATTTCCGAAGGTTTCTTGGTTATGTGTTGACGGATGGATACAGCTTGGATGTAGGAATTGTTAGTTTTGGGTGAGATATATATTGCTTCCCCTGTATCCCCAACACCAGATTGCATAACCAGAAAGTTTCGGGAGTTTTATAGGTGGGAATTCAAGTAGCTCCTAGAATATATTTTTGACTGATGCATGATATGAGATTGGGGTTTGACGTCTAGTGGTCCGCCTTTCCACGGTCGTTTTTACAGTGGTCTTGTTGTGTCTTAAAGAACCCTTGGATATGCTGGTTCGGGGACACTTCGTATGTCATGTGCACTGCCTTGTACATGATGGTGCTGTACAACTGAGCCCGTGTGGGCCCACCACGTAATCTTCGGACGAAATCCCTATCATATGTTTGTTCTGGCTTATTCTGCAAGCCAAATCCTTTGTTTTGTGTTATTTGTGGTATTCGAGTTGCTTCGAGTCAAATGTTGAATCCATACCTTTCCTAAACGTTATTCTCATATTGCTATGTGAATACTAATCCTTCTTGATCATCGAGATCGTCATGTTAATTCTTTTTCTAACCGGCGTGCTTCTCTTCGAGATGATCCGATCATTCTCAACATCCGCAAGATCAATTCTAAGTTTTCTCAACGGTATCCATTCCATCTGTCCCAAGTTGCCTTTGTTTTCCCGCCCTCCCACCCTTTTCTTCAAGGACTCAGATTTCTTAATCGGGTATCCTTTTATTGATGGGAAGTCTCTCCATTCTTTTCCGTCAATGTTCTTATCCGGTGATTCTCAAGAAGATGCTAACGGAGTTTCAAGTTCATCATTTTTCATTCTTTTCTTTTCCGGTGGATCCAATTCAAGCTTTCGGTGTTGATCATATCTTTTCCTCGTTCAAATGCTATCCCATGCCGGTGCATCTCATAATTGTTCACCTCTCTCTATTCTTATCCGGAGTGCTCAAGATATCTTGGAAGATTCGTGTTTCCATTCTCAATCCGTTCAAGTTATTTTGAGATTGTTATCTCATTCAAGCCATTTAATTCTACCGGTGCAATCTCTATTTCAATCAATCATTCAACGGTGTTTCTCTTGAGTGGGCCCTAACCCACAGGTCTTTTCCCAGGATCTTACCTGACTCTTCTAATTTCTCGGAGTTATTCTCAAACTCATTTCCAAGTTTGATGTAATAATGAATTTCATCAGTCATATGCCTTTGTCCAAGATCTTCCAAATTCTTCCATCGTTGATTCAACCTTTCTATTCTTTATTATGGAGTGTCTCAACAATTCATGGTGGTTCTCGTCATCATTCTCAGCATGTGAAGACCGAAGAAGGATTTCTCTTAAATCTTGCTCCATTCTCTTAAAGATTCATGGTTCTAGCTTGATGCCTTCCTCTCATAATTGTTTTCGATTGTGAGAATTCCTTCCATACCCATCCGGAGCAATTCAGGAGTCTCTTCAGTTTGATTCTCCGGAGCCCATCTTCTTAGAATTATTCATTCTAGCTTTCAGTTCTCGTTCGCCAAATCTTACCGGTGCATCGTTCAAGTTTACTGTAGTCAGCTCACGATCTCTTTGTTCTCTTGTATCTAAATTCTGTCAAGTATCTTCATTCATTTTCCAATTCTTCCCGGTGATTTGTGCCTTTGCTACTTTCATTTTCAATTCTTCCGGTGGTTCGTTCAAGATTTCTCTTCCTTCGTGACCGTATCAATTCATTAATTCATTCATTGTTTCCAAATCCCACCGGTGGTTCCATCAATACCTTCTCAAGCTTGCGCTATATCTCTCTTAATCATTTCTACGAGAATAAGTAGTATGCCAAATCCGTGCTTGTCATCAATTTAAATTGGTGAAGGATAGGCATAACGTAATTCTTATTATTGTTTCATCCAAGTGATCTAGTTTCTTCTTTCCAGAGTTGTTCATCATGTCACATTTCTCGGTTCGAGATGCTTCATCTTTTCTTTTCCGGCGTTCCAAGTTTTTCGCATTATCACGTCGCGAAGCTCCATCTAAATCATCGTAAGGATTCACCTTGTGTTTTCAACTTCTCTTTCTTTCTATTATCCTTTTACTATCGGAGTTCTTCATGGAGGCTCAACATGGTGGTTCTTCAAGGATTCCTTTCATTCTCGATTTGTTCTTCAAGATTTCTCTCGAAGTTATGACCCACCAAGCTATACTCTAAAATAAACATGGTGCTTAACACATGTTTTGTTTTGAGGAGTTCAAGTATTCTTCTTCTTGCATCCTAAGTGCAATTCTTCCTACCTTATCTTTTGAGGTGGTGTTATGTCACTCTTGACAATTTCCTTCATGTTTCATGATTCATATGTTGTCAAGAATGAGGAATTTTAAATCCATATCTCTTCATTGGAGTTATCTGTATAGATTTCACTTAAAGCCTTCCCTAAGGAATGTTGCTATTATGGTGCTTATCAATGATCCAAGTTTTCTCCTATCCTCTCGGCAAAAGCAGTTTTCATCTCTTCGTTGATCTCAAGCAAGCAATTATTTTTCGTTAGTGGCAGAATGTCACCTCATAGTTTTGAGATGTTTTCCATAAGCCCACTACAAGATTATTCTTTTCGTTGTTGATTTTCCAACAACTCCGTTCAATTCTTCTTTGCAAGGATGCTTTCCAAGCTCATTTGTGGCAGAAGTTGGCATTTTCTTCTCCATTCTGTTATTCCAATGATCTATCTTCTATTCTTTCTTACGGAGGCATTGTGTTGTTGCTCTTTTCACTCATCATCTCGAATTGTGAGGATCACATTCTTTTCGTGCTTATCCTTTTAACCGGAGTGACATGTCCTCTTTTCAAGTTCTTTTCATCTTATCAAGTCTTGTTTCTATTTTTCTATCGGAGTGCTGTCCGAATTTGATCGTCCTTGTTCCTTGTTTATCTTGTTTCAACCAGAGTGGTTCCAATTCCTTCTTGTCCATTGTACTCGTCATTCATAGCTCTGCAACCTCCAAGGTTCAAATGGTGTTCCTTGCTTCTATTTTCTACCGCGGTGCTCTCAATTGTGTTCAACTCTGTTGTGTTCTCTCTTTCAACTTTTCAACCTCTAAAGGTTCATGGTTACACTCATTGGTCGAAGAAGCAACTTAGTTTTACCTCCTCTCTTCCTCTTCCGTTTTCTCTCCGGTGCCATCCTAGATCTCGGGACGAGATCCTCTCGTAGTGGTGGAGTGTTGTGACGCCCCGAGACCGAAGCTTCAGATGCCTTCCAGTTATTCCGAGTTTCCCGTGTGTTTCTTTTGTGCTTGCTCTTTTATTTTTGCATTGCATCATGTCATCATGCCAGCATGTCATTTAACTTTTAAAACTCATCTAAATAAATTGTATGGATTTTTTTCGATCCATTTAAATCGAGGGAATTCACATGGTGACTTCTCTTTATAACATATCCTCCAATATTAGGGAGCTATATTAAATATTTCTTTATTTCGGAAATCACCAAAACACACTTGCAAAATAATTTTGTTCCTTTTCTGCTTCAAGTTTGGTCTCCAACCTTGCCAATAATTATTTCATCATTTTCCGGAGCTCCACCAAAAATCCGAACATTTTTGGACCTTCCCAAACCTCACTTCCTATTCAAATCATTTGAATTTAATTCAAATGAGTTTGAATTTAAATCTTTCAAGCATGCCTCTTTTATTTTCCTGGATCAAGCTCATTTTTGCGAGTTCGGGAAAATAATCCCAGTGTCCAACTTCTCCCCCCAACACCTCCTTCCTTCTTCTTTTCTTCGTTGTTATTTTCTGTTTTAGAAAATAAGAGTTAAAGAAGAGGAGGAAGAAGCCTTACAGCCCAGCAGGCCATCTAGGCTCATCCGCAGCCCAGCCGCCACTTGTATCCATCTGGGCCGGCCTCTAAGGCCCAGCCGCGCCTAACCCTAGTCTCCCTTGCCCGACCCCCATCTCCCTCCAGCTCCGCACGCATCGTCCTCCCTCCTCTCGATCCCCATCTCCCTCTCGCCTCTCACCTCGCGCTCGCCCGAACCCAGCGCCACTCTCCCCTCGATCTCCTCCTTCGCGCGCGACCCCACCACCTTCATCCGTCCCCGTCGCCCGAGCGCTCAAGGAGAGCAGCTCCTCGCGAGTCTCCCTTCGTCGCCACTGCCTCCTCCCTCCACCGCCAGAGAGGAGCGAGTGCCTCTTGCTTGAGCCGCGCCGCCGGCCAAGTTCCTCTTCTTCTCCTCGCGTCGCCTCTCTGCCCGCCTCGACCTCGCCTCCGCTCCTTCCTCTCCGCCTCGCGCCACCACCTCCTGGTCCGGCCGCCACCGCCCGCTTCTCCGCCGCCGCGCCCTCGTCCCGTCCCCTCAGCCTCCTCCTCGAGCACGACCTCTTCACCCGCGTCCCCACCGGCTCCCGTCGCCCCTTTGCAGGAGCAGCCCCATGCCCCACCTCTGCCTTGTTCGAGCAGGGAGGAGGATGCGCCTCCGCTCGCCCTCATCGACCAGGAACGCCATGGCCAAGACCATCCCCGGGCAGGACCTCGTGTACATCTACACCGCCAAGACCGGACCAACAAGTACCCTAACGTCGCGTGTACCACTACCGTTGACATGAACATCTACAAAAACGTGTACTACTACCTTCGCCACATGAACAACGACTTCCACTACGCCGTGTACGACTACTTCTCACGACGACCCGTGAACGTCTACCTCCACTACGGCCCGTGAACGTCTATGAGATGTACCACTACCGTCGGCCTGTGAACGACTACTTCCCTCTACGAAACGCGAACCGTCCCGTTTGAACGCTTCGAAGGTATAACCCGAGACGACCGCGATGAGATGCCCTTGCATGTATGAGTTGTACCATATGTTTGCACCGTGATCGAATCATCCTTGCGATGCCCCTCTTTTGCCATGCCACTGTCCCGTGGGAACCCGGAATCCGGGATCACCCCACCATCTTGCATGTTGCGCTCATCCGCACGCTTCCTTTTGCACCGGTATCTCCATGAGCTACCGGAACCGATATGTTGCCGTGGCATCATTTTCGGATATGTTGTCGTGGCACCATTTTTCGTTTCGCCGCCGTGGCACCCTTTTTCCTTCCGCCATGGTGACAAATGCTTCATAACATGCTCATGTCAACGTTTTCATTAAAAAAATGCATAAACTTGTATATGTCATCCGCATCATGATAACAACAATTAATATGGTTAAAATTGTTGTTTGCATTAAATTGTTAAATCATATGGGGATTTCCGGAATTGTTGTTTGTTATTTCCGGCCTCATTTAAACTTGCCTAGCTAGGTAGTTTAATTATGCTTCACCCCTTGCCATGTTTAATAACATTTAATATTGTTGTACCTAAACAAGAGAGAACTAAATAATTGATGTGGTGTTCCGTCAATATGCAACTCGTTGCATATTGAGCTCCATTTAACTTGTAGTATTGTTTGTTGCACTTTGCCATGTCATGCCTCATTAAACCGGACATGCATCATACTTGTCTGTGCATCATGCCATGATTATGCTTGTGTGTTTACCATGTTGTTTGCTTCTTTCCGGTTTGCTTCTCTCGTTAGCTTCGGTTTCGTTCCGGAGTTGTGAGGATTCGTTCGACTACGTCCATTTGTCTTCTTCATGGACTCGTTCTTCTTCCTATCAGGATCTCAGGCAAGATGACCTTTACCCTCGATATCACTTCTATCTTTGCTTGCTAGTTGCTCCGTTATATCGCTATGCTGCGCTACCTATCACTTGTTTACCATGCCTCCCATATTGCCATGTCAGCCTCTAACCTTTTACCCTTCCTAGCAAACCGTTGCTTGGCTATGTTACTGCTTTGATCAGCCCTCTTATAGCGTTGCTAGTTGCAGGTGAAGTTGAAGATTGCTCCATGATGGATAGGATTATTTTGGGATATCACAATATCTCTTATATTATTAATGCATCTATATACTTGGTAAAGGGTGGAAGACTCGGCCTTATGCCTGGTGTTTTGTTCCACTCTTGCCACCCTAGTTTCCATCATACCGGTGTTATGTTCCCGGATTTTTGCGTTCCTTACGCGGTTGGGTGATTTATGGGACCCCCTTGACAGTTCGCTTTGAATAAAACTCCTCCAGCAAGGCCCAACCTTGGTTTTACCATTTGCCACCTAAACCTTTTTCCCTTGGGTTCTGCAGACTCAAGGGTC
>NC_041383.1:725898443-725943105 GCF_002162155.2 Triticum dicoccoides
CAGTGCTCATCGTGAGTGTTGGTCCAACCTGTCAACCGCCGGTGGCCACCAGGGGCAACTCTGGGCTGGCCTACCAGAAGTTTGGACAATCCGGTGTGCCCTGAGAACGAGATATGTGCAGCTCCTATCGGGATTTGTCGGCACAGCGGGAGGCTTTGCTGGTCTTGTTTTACCATTGTCGAAATGTCTTGTAAACCGGGATTCCGAGTCTGATCGGGTCTTCCTGGGAGAAGGTCTATTCCTTCGTTGATCGCGAGAGCTTATCATGGGCTAAGTTGGGACACCCCTGCAGGGTATAATCTTTCGAAAGCCGTGCCTGCGGTTATAGGCAGATGGGAATTTGTTAATGTCCGGTTGTAGATAACTTGACACCAGATCCGAATTAAAACGCATCAACAGTGTGTGTAGCCGTGATGGTCTCTTGTCGGCGGAGTCCGGGAAGTGAACACGGTTTTGGGTTATGTTTGACGTAAGTAGGAGTTCAGGATCACTTCTTGATCATTGCTAGTTCACGACCGTTCCATTTGCTCTCTTCTCGCTCTTATTTGCGTATGTTAGCCACCATATATGCTTAGTCGCTGCTGCAACCTCACCACTTTACCCCTTCCTTTCCCATAAGCTTAAATAGTCTTGATCTCGCGGGTTTTGAGATTGCTGAGTCCTCATGACTCACCAGATACTATCACAATAGTTGCAGGTGCCGATGATACCAGTGCAGGTGATGCAACCGAGCTCAGATGGGAGCTCAACGAAGATCTTAGTTGTTGCTATGTTTTGTTTATTGTTGATCAGTAGTGGAGCCCAGTTGGGACGATCGGGGATCTAGCAGTTGGGTTATCTTCTTTTATTTTGGCTTCGTCCGTAGTCGGACTATATGTGTGTACTCTGAATGATGTATGATTTATTATATGTTCATTGTGTGAAGTGGCGATTGTAAGCCAACTCTTTAACCCATTCTTGTTCATTACATGGGATTGTGTGAAGATGACCCTTCTTGCGACAAAACCACTATGCGGTTATGCCTCTAAGTCGTGCTTCGACACGTGGGAGATATAGCCGCATCGGGGGTGTTACAACGGTGGAGGAAGGAAGGAGAGAGAGCAAGATGGGGCGGGGGAGCGGGGAAGAAGGGCGCGCGAGCTGTGCCCCTCCGCTTCCCTCCGCCTACTTATAGCCCAGCAGGCTGAGAAGCTGAGGGGGCGGGCGTGGGATTAACTGCGCACGATGTCCCGCACCGCCTCACAATTTACCCCACGAAGTTACTGCGCGCAGTAACGACGTGGGAAAACCAACCGTCCACGGCCGCAACGGATCCGTCCGTATGCCGATGCGCGGTAGTGGCGGGCCCCGCCTGACAGCCCGTCCCATCGCGCGCGTGGGCAAGCAGACTGTTCTCCCCACGTGGCGCCATGCGATAGGACCGCCTTGACGGCAGCGGGGAGGCGTATCAGGCACGCCGCCTAGTTTCCCACCGCGATTTTCGAACTGAGGCTCTTCGCCGAAACTCCGACTTTTGGCAGACGGCCCAAGAGAAGACGGCAGCCGAGTCCCAGAAGTCTGCACTTATAAAGATTGAAGCTGACAAAGCCCCACAATGCAGCGACCGCCGGGCTTCACCAGCTTCGGGGACTACTGTCGGAGTAATGGGCCACGGGTAGGCTAACCCGAGACCCAAGACATTTCAAGACATCGGGGTAGGCCGCGCCCCTCAGGCCGAGTCCCAGACGGCGACTCCGAGATACGCCGACTTCGAGCTGGCGACCTCCAGAGAGGCCGACTCCAAGCTAGCGACCTTCAAGGAGGCCGACTTTGGGGAATCGGCCCGTGGCTCCTCCTTCATCCCGAAGTACGATGCGGGGTACGGTCACGACGTGGCCGTCTCCCCCCTACTCACGAAGGGCCGGCATGGCTACAGTGAGCCGTATTGCTGGGAGATCTCCGGCGAGGCGTGGCACTGTTGCTATGCCTGCCCTGACCTCAGCCACAGTGCGCAGTACACTGTGCCCACGACGCCGGCCTGTACGACCCAAAGGCGGCGGGGCCGCCTGTCAGTGGGAGGGCCGAAGGCGGCCTGGGCGCCCAAAGACGGACTTGTGAGAGTCGGCCTCCCTGGAGTCGGCCGACTCCTCCCCAGGGCCCCAGATGCCATTAACCAGATAAGATGGGGAATGGCGACAGTGATAGCCCGATAGATGGCGGCACTGTTGCCATGACCCGATGACCAAGCATGCGTCACCAGGAGTGTCGCTACAGCATCAAGCCTGTCCGCGGGACCCGCCAGTCGGCGGGCCCCAGAGGCCGGCGGGATGGACGGTGGCCAGAGAGACAGACGGCTGGGACCCGCGCCCAGCCATGTTACTATTGTACCCCCGGGGGGTAGGCCTATATAAACCCCCCGGGGCACCCATGCAAAGGGTTCGGACCTGAGTAGAGATAGACCATATAGCACGGGAGGGGAGAACTAGCCTTGCTCTCTCCTGTCTCCCAAAACAGCTCTAGGAGCACCATTGTAGACACCTTGCTTGAGTGATCATGCGGAGACCCCGCAGAGCAGTAGTAGGGGTGTTATCTCCTAGGAGAGCCCTGAAGCTGGGTAAGATCCACCGGCGTGCATGTCTTCGCCTCATCCCGCTTCCAGGCACCGGCGACGTTCTACTCGCTCCCACCATGATAAGCCATCCTTTGGCATATGTCGTATCCAACCCCCGACAACTTGACACTGAGATAGTAGCTTCTTTCTGTGAATCTTTTGCTACTTATGTTGATCTTCCCAAGGAGAAGTGGTTTAAATATCACCCCCCCATAGAAGTGAAAGTAGCTGCACCTATTAAAGTTGAACAGAAAATTGTCACTTATAATGATCCTATCGTTCCCACTTCTTATGTTGAGAAACCACCTTTCCCTGTTAGAATGAAGGACCATGCTAAAGCTTCAACCGTTGTTCGTAAAAGCAATATTAGAACTTATACACCTCTTGAGCAAGTCAAAGTAGAACCTAATATTGCTATTGTTAAAGATCTCTTGTCTGATAATATTGATGGGCATGTTATTCAATTCCAGGGTGAAACTGCTAGAATTACTAAAGCTTGTGTTAAAGATAAACATAGACCCGTGGTAGGCATGCCTGTTATTTCTGTTAAAATAGGAGATCATTGTTATCATGGCTTGTGTGATATGGGTGCTAGTGCTAGTGTTATACCCATTGACTTATACAAAGAAATTATGCATGATATTGCACCTGCTGAGTTAGAAGGTATTCATGTTACAATTAAACTTGCCAATAGAGATACTATTTCTCCAATGGTAATTGTTAGAGATGTTGAAGTCTTGTGTGGAAAAGCCAAATATCCCGCGGATTTTTTTGTTCTTGGTTCTCCTCAAGATAGCTTTTGCCCCATTATATTTGGTAGACCCTTCTTGTCACGTCCCTAGTTCTGGTCTGCTCTAGGTTAGTAGTCTTGTGTTGCATCATGTTTAAATTTCTTTGAAAGTTGAATTGGGGATTGTTCAAACCCTAGCATCAAAAGGAATTCAAATAGGTTCAACCAATTTTTTTTCAATGATTTCAAAATGCCCTTTAAAAATGTTCATCATTTCTGGATCAAGGTGGAAGCATCTACCAAAAATGGTTCACATTTTTGCAGTACATATTTGGACTTTGAATTAATCCAAACATATTTGAATTGGGGCTATTTAAATGCTATATATATTTTAGATGCTCCAAAAATGTTGGAAATTGTTGAGGGCACTGGAATAATTCAGAAAGCACCCATAATTATTTCCAGGATTTTATGAAATGGTTTAGCATTATTACTAAACCAAAACAGAGAAACAAAATAGAAAAACAGAAACCAGAGAGAGAGAGAACTTACCTGGCCTCACCTGCGCAGCCCACCAACTGGCCCAGCACTGTAGCTGGCCGGCCCAGCCCACCACCGCCTCCCTCCCTGTCGTCTTCCTCCTCTGCCAGGAGGACGCGCCTGTGGCCGACGCGCGCACGCACGCGCCCCGGCCACCTCCTGCTTGCCGCTTCCCTCTGGACCCCGGACGACGCCACGCACGCCGCGTGCCCAACCCTCTCACCCTCGCCCATTTCCCCCTCTCTCCCGCAAGAACACGAGCGCAACCGAGCGAGCTCGTCGCCGCCGACGCCGTTTACCGCGGCTATAGCCACCCCCTTGCTCCCCTGACCTGTCCAAGAGCTCCGGGACGTCTTCCTCATACTCTCCACCAAGCCATGGAACTACGGACGCGCCACAACGTCGCCAGCATCGCCGTTTCCATCGCCGGCCTCATCGCCACCGCGCCAGAGTTAGCTATGACCGCAACCGAGCACTACAACATGCTCAGCACGCCGTCAGGAGTCCATATCACCCACCCGTTGTTCCTGCCGTGCGCTGCAACACCATTCTCGCTGAGGTCTGAACTCCGGACACCGCGGTTGTCGTCGTCGCCGACGTTCCCGGCCTCCCCGCACCCAACCGCTTGCACCACTGGATGCGGCACCCATCCAGCTCGCCGTAGAACCCAACCGCGCCCTAAGCGGTGCCCTGTAGCGTGAACCCGACGCGTCTCCGCCGTCCCGTTGGTTGTCGCCGGCCAAACTCCGGCGTGCCGACGTGGCCGCGAGATTAGTGCTAATCACATCCAGCTAACCAATCTGTAGTCACTGACTAGTGGGCCCAGCGCCCTAATAGTTTTAACTTAATCACTAATTAGAGCAAGTGCCACTGACATGTGGGCCCAGGCCTTAACTAATCTAGATTAGGTCTAGTTTAATTTTAATTAACTTTGTTAGTTAAGCGTGTCACTGACGTGTGTGGTCCACACGTCAGGTTTGACCTGGACCGTCTCCGTTGACTGCTGACGTCACAGCGACGCAATGCTGACGCAATAAAGTATTTTCTGGATTTAATCTTATTCAGGAAATTCCAGAAAATAGTATAAACTCCTAAAAATCATAGAAATTTAACCGTAACTCCAAATGAAATAAATTATATATGAAAAATGATCAGAAAAATCAACTCTATCCATCTGCACTAGTTTCATGCATGTTTAAACAACTTAAACTTGCTGTTTATATCAAAACATGATAATGCACTTTATAAAGTCATTGTTTGAATTTAACTTGAACCTTGGGTTCAAACTAACTCAAACCCATCTAATTATAGTTGCATTAGCCCAACACACTCATTTTGCCATGTCATGATCATGCATCATATTGTGCATTGCATTGATTGTGTTTCCTTTTGTGTTGCCGGTATTTGTCCCCTCTCGATAGACGTGATACCGAGGATGAGATCGATGACACCAATGAAGAGCTATACTATATTCAGAAGTGCCAGGCAAGCAAAACCCCCTTGTTCATTCCGATACAATCCCACTCTCTTCCTCCTGCTCTATTTTATTGCATCAGGACAACAATGATACATATGTTATTTCCCGCGGTAGTTGAACCCCTTTATCCTCTGCATGACATGTCATTGCCACAGTAAATAGATGAAACCCACTAGCATGAGTAGGAATTGTTTGAGCCCTGATGTGCCTACTCATTCATGCTTGTTTGTCATGCCTGCTACTGCTTAGAGTTGAGTCAGGTCTGATTCATCAGGAATGAATTGGAAAGTGGTGAACATGTCCTACTTTGTATGAGTTAAGTGTGTGAACACGATTTGGTAAAGGTAGCGGTGAGAGGCCATGTAGGAGTACATGGTGGGTTGTCTCATTGCAGCCGTTCTCAGGAACTGAGTTCTGTGTTTGTGATCCATGAACAGTTAGTACCACACATTGGGTTTCGATAACTCGACCCCTCTCGACTTATTAATCAACATGATCTCTGTCCAGGAGTTGCAACTAGTTTCTGGTGTTTGTAGGTAGTGTTAGTAGTCTACCAAGTGGCACCCGGTACAGGTGGGCTTGGGACAGACTGGGCACAGTGGCCCAGTGTACGAAGTGGCACCCGAATGGTGGACTTGGGAACCCTGCACACATCGTCTGGGGCCGTGAGCGACACCCCGGCCGGATCTCCTTGCGGATGGAACCCGAATAGGCGATAAACCTGGATGAGAGACTTGGTGGTTAGTCAGGTCGTGGCCGACACCCTTGCTGGGCTTCCGCTTGAAGGTTGCCGAGTACATGTCGTGTAAACGGTGGTAAGTGGTGAGAGCGTGTGTGAAGAAGTACACCCCTGCAGGGTTAATATGATCTATTCTAATAGCCGTGTCCGCGGTAAAGGACTTCTGGGTTGCCTGTACAGTTCATAGACAAGTGAAAGTGGATACTCTAAAATACGCAAGATAAGCGTGAGTGCTATGGATGGCGTTCTCGTAGGGAGACGGGAGCGGATCCATAGTGGTGTATTGATATGGTGAATATGTGGACTCGTGTGCGCCACCTCAAAAGAGTTACTTGCAGTCATAGTTCAGGATAGCCACCGAGTCAAAGCTGGCTTGCTACAGTCAAACTCCACCACCCCCCTTTGTTGATAATGATGCATATGTAGTTAGTTCTGATGTAAGTCTTGCTGGGTACATTTGTACTCACGTTGCTTAATTTATGTTTTTGTAGAGAGACTTCAGTCTCGCTAGTAGTACTGCGTGGACTTCGACGTTTAGCTTGTTACCTCAGCTACGATCTTGTGCCCTCGGCAGGATCTGATAGACAGTCAGGCTTCTCAGCCTTTTTCTTTTGTAGATGTCTGTACTCAGACATGTTAAGCTTCCGCTTGTGCTTCACTTGTTTGCTCTGAATGTTGGGTCATGAGACCCATGATTGTAATATCTCGCTCCTCGGAGCCTATTGAATAAAATGCTTGAGTTGTATAGTCATGTTGTGATGCCATGTTGTATTTGCACATATCGAGCATATTGTGTGTATGTTATTGAAATGCTTGGTATATGTAGGATCTGACTATCTAGTTGTTTATCCTTAGTAGCCTCTCTTACCGGGAAATGTCTCCTAGTGTTTCCACTGAGCCATGGTAGCTTGTTATTGCTTCGGAACACTTAGGCTGGCCGGCATGTGTCCTTCTTCGTTCCTGTGTTTGTCCCCTCGGGGAAATGTCACGCAATGAATTCCGGAGTCCTGTTAGCCCGCTACAGCCCGGTTCACCGAAGTCCTGCTAGCCCAGTGCTACAGCCTGGATTCACTCGCTGATGACCGACACGTTCGTTGTTGGGTCATGTATGCCTGTCCCTGTAAGTTAGTGCCACTTTGGGTTCACGACTAGCCATGTCAGCCCGGGTTCTTTGTCATATGGATGCTAGCGGCACTATCATATACGTGAGCCAAAAGGCGCAAACAGTCCCGGGCCAGGTAAGGTGGCACCCGTGGGAATATCGTGCGTGAGGCCGCAAAGTGATATGATGTGTTACATGCTAGATCGGTGTGACTTGGGATCGGGGTCCTGACAGCTTTGGTATCAGAGCTTGACTGCCTGTAGGATTACCAAGCCAAACTGGTCGAAGTTGAGTCTAGAAATTCTTTAGTTATATAAGGGAATTGATTGTGGGATGGAATGTAAGGCTCTTTTTACTCCTTATACCTTATGCCTTCTGATCCGAGTCATCCTATCTTTCCTACGGGGTTAAGGAACTAGGCTATCTCTTCTTTTTATTAGGATCACGTGTTACTAATCTATAGACTTGTAAGATTGTTGGATTTAAGCCTCAGTTCAGTTTCTACCTCTGTATGTTAACTGTTGATCTCGGAATCTTGATATTGTGATGATCGAGTGGTTATGCCACCATTTTGTAGGATGTCTCAAATCATTTTGAGCATTTACAGTCGTTATGTTGTCCGAGTCATCCCAGGTTTCTAAATAATCTGATGCAATTGCAAAACCCTCCCTCTATTTTCGATGACCTTTCTGGCCAGGTTAACCACACTAAACGGTGAGTTGAGGTACTCTATTGCCTCGACGTATATGTTGGAGCTATTATTATGACCCTAGATGTCTAGAGTATCACCTAGTAATCTAGCCATGTTTTGTGTTCCAGTGTGATGATCCTGGCCATCATTCTCGAAGCATCCCGTGATGCCATTTAGTTGGTAGTTTTTTTTACTCCTGGGTTCTTGACCCAAGATTCACCCTACTTATTTCATGTTGATAGTGTTTGCTAGTTCCTTTAGGATATTAGTAACCTTTGCGATAGTCCTCGAGGTCCGTGGTATATCGTTCTTCCAAATACCATGAACCATTCTTGGCAGGAGTTCTTTTGAACCAAAAGATCACAACAAGAGTGCTCTCGATGAGTTCTCCATTCTATATTGTGACTCTGCCAGTTCAACCTTTCTGCATGGGTTATCTGGAGGAAATATGTTGAACTCGTTCGACATGCTAGTCCATGCACACACAACTCAGAAAATCGTATGTTCCTTTGAGTTGTCCCCCTTAAGTTGTCTTTTGACCCACTTCTATCAATTGATAGTCAAGAGTAGTTGTGCACTCATGCTCATCGATGCCTATTACTCTTGTGGTCCGTCAAGCCATTTTATTCCAGAATGACTAGGAGAAACAAACTCCAGTACCTCATCCATATCCAGGATTGGGTCAAAGCAGTTGTACTCCGCAGACCAAAATACTAATCCAGTTTTTGTTCTGTTCCACCTTGGGGTGTTACCATTTTTATATCAAGATTATCATTGGAATTGCACACCATCCTATGAACTCTTGATATAGTGATTCTCTCTCCATCATTATTCATTTCTCGGTTCCCGTGTTGTTGCTTGGTAGTTAATGGACAATAATTTCATTCTTAGCGTGTGGATCTCGAATCGTCATTCTAAGATAGATTGTGCTACCTAGTCCTTATTTCTGGGTGCACTCTTCGATCAATGAGTTGGGATCGTATCGGTCCCTCGCTCTTTTGATCATCTCGTCTTGCCCTGAAAAGCAAGATTGTTCTCGAGCTTAATAGCATATCGGTGGTTTGTGATTTTTCGATTATCTTCTCGGAAGTATCACCAGGTTGTCACCTGACCGCTATGTTGAGCTCATGACCAAGTTGGTTTTCGAAACCACCCTTTCTCCAAGAATCCGTGTTGGATACCCTGAGCTAGTTGGATAAGCTAAACAACAACTTGGAGAGTTGGAAGATAAAAAAAAACTTGTCCGACTCAGTTCATTTTAAGGGATATCTTTTGTGTGTGTGTGTTGAAGAAAGATGATATCTTCATCAGTTGGTCCTCATGATCAGTTGTTGGATCTATTGTCTTGTCCAACCTTTGATTTGGGTGTGGGCTATCCTCAAATCAAGTCAGAACCAACGATGCTCGTAATGTTGTCTTATTCGTGGTTGAACCCTCGGGCATACACAATTACATCTTTTGGTCTGACCAATGCTATCACCTTGTTCACCTAGTCGTGGAATTCCAACTTCATGGAAATCTCGATGATTTGTTGTTGAGCCCATCAACATCATTTTATCTTCTCCAAGATCTTGTTGGACAAGAAGTTAGTGTTGGAAACTTTTGAAAGCATTTTCTTCATGCTAGCTCATGAAGTATTTGTTTGATGAAAGGAGTGACTTCCTATTATACACGTGCATTTGGTGCAAGTTACCGTCGTGGGTTTGAGAAAGGTTTGTTTTGTTTCCTCTGGAATCATCCCAAGTTAGTCATGCATGGGCAAAGTATACTATGGTTTGGTAGATTAATTACCTCCACTCCATATGTATTCCGTAGCACACCAAGCCACTGATTGACTTGCTCAAGGATAAGAAGTTCATCGATAAGTGCACAAGGACTTCGATATCCTCGATGCTGGTTCCCCACCAGAACTCGGTAGTGTTTTATTGTAAGACTACCATGTGATCATGTTTTGTCTAGGACAACGTGTTCACATGTGTGTAGCAGAACCAGCTCATGTTTTGGAGCTTGCTATCCTAGTTCATCTCCCGAGAATCTCGCAACGTTATCTCGTCGACTTGTGTTGCAACTCTTCTTTTCAGACATGTGAGTCTGGAATATCCTGACACCAACCAGATCTGAATCTCAGGCAGATATGATGGTTGGAATAATTCCCAAGAACTATTATATTGATCTCTCTGTAACCCGGTAAAGTGGATGTCGTGGCCAACACACCCAGCCGGAAGACCTATTGTTGTAGTATCTTGATTGAGGAAGCTGGCCACCTCCCCATGAGGATTTCTTATGGATTTACTTCCATAGTTATTCCTTATGATTTTTGTGTTCCCGAAGTCCGACCTTTACTTGATGTCCTAGATATCAACCCAGTTTGATAAATGGGTTGCGCTAGCACATCAAGGAGAACATTAGAAGCGGAGTGCTAAATGTCTCTCGGTCGATCATCCAGATTTTGTCCCCTTGGCCCCGCCAAGGTGAAATCTGGGAAGGTGATATCTTCCTTGCGTCTGCATCTTCTACCGGCATTCATCATGGTAGTACGTTGTGTTGCCAGGATCCTTGACACGGATATTGGTAAAACCTTGATGGATATGGAAATGCTCAAGTTCTTGAGAGCACGCACAAGCGCTAGGTGTTATCATCGGCACTAACTGGGATTGCTCTCAGTGTCCTCAATTATGCTATAACTTTTCAAACAGTGGACTCACTCTCCACTGTTGAGCTTCTCCCCAGTTACTAAAATCATCCCTTGTGTTGTTTTCAACAAGTTAATCCACATCATCCATTCCAATTCGGGTATGCCATTCTACCGAAACCCTCCAAACGATCGCTCGAGAATTGCCTTGGCCTGGTATAAAGAGTTTCAATGATCTCTATTTCAAAGGTAATTCTTTTTGCCACTTAAGGGATGATTCCACGAGTCACCTTCTCCAAAATGTGTCGTTATGGTATCATGGCAATTCAACTCCTTGCTACATTGACAACCATTCACCACCCTCTTAAGTGTGGAATTGTTGTCAACCTAGTGAACCCTTGTCATCTGTTCCACTCCATCCCTATAGGTGTGTGCTTCGTGTCTCAACCCGAGAGATGGTTCTATGCCTCATTCCGTGAGTTGCTTGATCTTCGAGAAGATCGATTCTTCTAGAATTTTCCTTTCTTCTCGTTGTCATATTGGCTGGAGTTCTCAGAGCAAGACGACGAGACAAGATGGTGATCGATTCAACGTTCTAATGAAGTGCCACTTGGATCGTGAAGATTATACTAGTTTGCGTTCCCCCTTCATCTTACCCTACGCTTGAATCTCGGGGCGAGATTCTTGTTTAGTGGGGGTGAGTTGTCACATCCCTAGTTCTGGTCTGCTCTGGGTTAGCTAGTCTTGTGTTGCATCATGTTTAAATTTCTTTGAAAGTTGAATTGGGGATTGTTCAAACCCTAGCATCAAAAGGAATTCAAATAGGTTCAACCAAAATATTTTTCAATGATTTCAAAATGCCCTTTAAAAATGTTCATCATTTCCGGATCAAGGTGGAAGCATCTACCAAAAATGGTTCACATTTTTGCAGTACATATTTGGACTTTGAATTAATCCAAACATATTTGAATTGGGGCTATTTAAATGCTATATATATTTTAGATCCTCCAAAAATGTTGGAAATTGTTGAGGGTCACTGGAATAATTCAGAAAGCACCCATAATTATTTCCAGGATTTTATGAAATGGTTTAGCATTATTACTAAACCAAAACAGAGAAACAAAATAGAAAAACAGAAACCAGAGAGAGAGAACTTACCTGGCCTCACCTGCGCAGCCCACCAACTGGCCCAACACTGTAGCTGGCCGGCCCAGCCCACCACCGCCTCCCTCCCTGTCGTCTTCCTCCTCTGCCAGGAGGACGCGCCTGTGGCCGACGCACGCACGCACGCGCCCCGGCCACCTCTTGCTTGTCGCTTCCCTCTGGACCCCGGACGACGCCACGCACGCCGCGTGCCCAACCCTCTCAGCCTCACCCATTTTCCCCTCTCTCCCGCAAGAACACGAGCGCAACCGAGCGAGCTCGTCGCCGCCGACGCCGTTTACCGCGGCCACAGCCACCCCCTTGCTCCCCTAACTTGTCCAAGAGCTCCGGGACGTCTTCCTCATCCTCTCCACCAAGCCATGGAACTACGGACGCGCCACAACGTCGCCAGCATCGCCGTTTCCATCACCGGCCGCCGTGGATCCTCGTCGTCGATTCGAGAGCTACCGGACGTCCCCGAGCCCGCTAACCATCCCTGCAGCTCCGCGGTGAGCCGCTGACCCGATTCCCCCTTGCCCCATTGTCCCTAGCATCCTGTAGTAGCCGTCCCCTTGAGCTCCGAAGCTCGCCGCCGTCAGGCCTCATCGCCACCGCGGCCAGAGCTAGCTATGATTGCAACCGATCACTACAACATGCTCAGCACGCCGTCAGGAGTCCATAGCACCCACCCGTTGTTCCTTCCGTGCGCTGCAACACCGTTCTCGCTAAGGTCCGAACTCCGGCCGCCGCGGTTGTCATCATCGCCGACGTTCCTGGCCTCCCCACACCTAACAGCTTGCACCACTGGATGCGGCACCCATCCAGCTCGCCGTAGAACCCAACCGCGCCCTAAGCGGTGCCCTATAGCGTGAACCCGACGCGTCTCCGCCGTCCCGTTGGTTGTCGCCGGCCAAACTCCGGCGTGCCGACGTGGCCGCGAGATTAGTGCTAATCACATCCAGCTAACCAATCTATAGTCACTGACTAGTGGGCCCAGCGCCCTAATAGTTTTAACTTAATCACTAATTAGAGCAAGTGCCACTGACATGTGGGCCCAGGCCTTAACTAATCTAGATTAGGTCTAGTTTAATTTTAATTAACTTTGTTAGTTAACCGTGTCACTGACGTGTGTGGTCCACACGTCAGGTTTGACCTGGACCGTCTCCGTTGACTGCTGACGTCACAGCGATGCAATGCTGATGCAATAAAGTATTTTCTGGATTTAATCTTATTCAGGAAATTCCAGAAAATAGTATAAACTTCTAAAAATCATAGAAATTTAACCGTAACTCCAAATGAAATAAATTATATATGAAAAATGATCAGAAAAATCCAATCTATCCATCTGCACTAGTTTCATGCATGTTTAAACAACTTAGACCTGCTGTTTATATCAAAACATGATAATGCACTTTATAAAGTCATAGTTTGAATTTAACTTGAACCTTGGGTTCAAACTAACTCAAACCCATCTAATTATAGTTGCATTAGCCCAACACACTCATTTTGCCATGTCATGATCATGCATCATATTGTGCATTGCATTGATTGTGTTTCCTTTTGTGTTGCCGGTATTTGTCCCCTCTCGATAGACGTGATACCGACGATGAGATCGATGACACCAATGAAGAGCTATACTATCTTTAGAAGTGCCAGGCAAGCAAAACCCCCTTGTTCATTCCGATACAGTCCCACTCTCTCGCTCCTGCTCTATTTTATTGCATCAGGACAACAACGATACATATGTTATTTCCCGCGGTAGTTGAACCCCTTTATCCTCTGCATGACCTATCATTGCCACAGTAAATAGATGAAGCCCACTAGCATGAGTAGGAATTGTTTTTGCCCTGATGTGCCTACTCATTCATGCTTGTTTGTCATGCCTGCTACTGCTTAGAGTTGAGTCAGGTCTGATTCATCGGGAATGAATTGGAAAGTGGTGAACATGTCCTACTGTGTATGAGTTAAGTGTGTGAACACGATTTGGTAAAGGTAGCGGTGAGAGGCCATGTAGGAGTACATGGTGGGTTGTCTCATTGCAGCCATTCTCAGGAACTGAGTTCTATGTTTGTGGTCCATGAACAGTTACTACCACACATTGGGTTCCGGTAACTCGACCCCTCTCGACTTATTAATCAACATGATCTTTGTCCAGGAGTTGCAACTAGTTTCTGGTCTTTGTAGGTAGTGTTAGTAGTCTACCAAGTGGCACCCGGTACAGGTGGGCTTGGGACAGACTAGGCACAGTGGCCCGGTGTACGAAGTGGCACCCGGATGGTGGACTTGGGAACCCTACACACATCGTTTGGGGCCGTGAGCGACACCCCGGCCGGATCTCCTTGCGGATGGAACCCGAATAGGCGATAAACCTGGACGAGAGACTTGTGTGGTTAGTCAGGTCGTGGCCGACACCCTCGATGGGCTTCCGCTTGAAGGTTGCTGAGTACATGTCGTGTAAACGGCGGTAAGTGGTGAGAGCGTGTGTGAAGAAGTACACCCCTGCAGGGTTAATATGATCTATTCGAATAGCCATGTCCGCGGTAAAGGACTTCTGGGTTGCCTGTACAGTTCATAGACAAGTGAAAGTGGATACTCTAAAATATGCAAGATAAGTGTGAGTGCTATGGATGGCGTTCTCGTAGGGAGACGGGAGCGGATCCATAGTGGTGTATTGATATGGTGAATATGTGGACTCATGTGCGCCACCTCAAAAGAGTTACTTGCAGTCGTAGTTCAGGATAGCCACCGAGTCAAAGTTGGCTTGCTGCAGTCAAACTCCACCACCCCCCTTTGTTGATAATGATGCATATGTAGTTAGTTCTGATGTAAGTCTTGCTGGGTACATTTGTACTCACGTTGCTTAATTTATGTTTTTGCAGAGGGACTTTAGTCTCGCTAGTAGTACTGCGTGGACTTCGACGTTTAGCTTGTTACCTCAGCTACGATCTTGTGCCCTCGGCAGGATCTGATAGACAGTCAAGCTTCTCAGCCTTTTTCTTCTGTAGATGTCTGTACTCAGACATGTTAAGCTTCCGCTTGTGCTTGACTTGTTTGCTCTGAATGTTGGGTCATGAGACCCATGATTGTAATATCTCGCTCCTCGGAGCCTATTGAATAAAATGCTTGAGTTGTAGAGTCATGTTGTGATGCCATGTTGTATTTGCACATATCGAGCATATTGTGTGTATGTTATTGAAATGCTTGGTATGTGTGGGATCTGACTATCTAGTTGTTTATCCTTAGTAGACTCTCTTACCGGGAAATGTCTCCTAGTGTTTCCACTGAGCCATGGTAGCTTGCTACTGCTCCGGAACACTTAGGCTGGTTGGCATGTGTCCTTCTTCGTTCCTGTGTCTGTCCCCTCGGGGAAATGTCAAGCAATGAATTCCGGAGTCCTGTTAGCCCGCTACAGCCCGGTTCACCGGAGTCCTGCTAGCCCAGTGCTACAGCCTGGATTCACTCGCTGATGACCGACACATTCGTTGTTGGGTCATGTATGCATGTCCCTGTAAGTTAGTGCCACTTTGGGTTCACGACTAGCCATGTCAGCCCGGGTTCTTTGTCATATGGATGCTAGCGGCACTATCATATACATGAGGCAAAAGGCGCAAACGGTCCCGGGCCAGGTAAGGTGGCACCCGTGGGAATATCGTGCGTGAGGCCGCAAAGTGATATGATGTGTTACATGCTAGATCGGTGTGACTTGGGATCGGGGTCCTGACACTTCTTGAATACTGTTAATGCTACGATAGACTGCAAAAAGAATGTCGTTACTGTTGGCTTGGATGATATGGTTCATGAGTTTAATTTCTCTAAATTTAGTAAGCAACATCGTGAGGAGGAATTGCCTAGTAAGGATGAAATAATTGGACTTGCTTCCATTGTCGTACCTCCTACTGATCCTTTAGAACAGTATTTGCTAGATCATGAAAATGACATGTTCATGAATGAAAGAAGGGAAATAGATGAAGTATTCTTTAAATAGGAACCTATTTTGCAACACAATTTGCCTGTTGAAATCCTAGGGGATCCCCCTCCACCCAAGGGTGATCCCGTGTTTGAGCTTAAGCCGTTGCCTGATAATCTTAAATATGCTTATCTTGATGAAAAGAAAATATATCATGTTATTATTAGTGCTAACCTTTCAGAGCATGAAGAAGAAAGATTACTGAAAACTCTGAAGAAGCACCATGCTGCTATTGGATATACTCTGGATGATCTTAAGGGCATCAGTCCCACTCTATGCCAACATAAAATAAATTTGGAAGCTGATGCCAAACCAGTTTGTGATCCTCGGCGACGTTTGAATCCTAAAATGAAAGAAGTGGTAAGAAAAGAAATACTTAAGCTTCTGGAGGTAGGTATAATTTATCCTGTTGCTGATAGTCAATGGGTAAGTCATGTCCATTGTGTCCCTAAGAAGGGAGGTATTACAGTTTTCCCTAATGATAAAGATGAATTGATCCCTCAAAGAATTATCACAGGTTATAGGATGGTAATTGATTTCATAAATTAAATAAAGCTACTAAGAAAGATCATTACCCCTTACCTTTTATTGATCAAATGCTAGAAAGGTTATGCAAACATACACATTATTGCTTTCTAGATGGTTATTCTGGTTTCTCTCAAATACCTGTGTCAGCTAAAGATCAATCAAAGACTACTTTTAGATGCCCTTTTGGTACTTTTGCTTATAGACGTATGCCTTTTGGTTTATGTAATGCACCTTCTACCTTTCAAAGATGCATGATGGCTATATTCTCTGACTTTTGCGAAAAGATATGTGAGGTTTTCATGGATGAATTTTCTGTCTATGGTTCCTCCTTTGATGATTGTTTAAGCAATCTTGATCGAGTTTTGCAGAGATGTGAAGAAACTAATCTTGTCTTGAATTGGGAAAAGTGCCACTTTGTGGTTAATGAAGGTATTGTCTTGGGGCACAAAGTTTCTGAAAGAGGTATTGAAGTTGATAAAGCCAAGGTTGATGCTATTGAAAAGATGCCATGTCCCAAGGACATCAAAGGTATAAGATGTTTCCTTGGTCACGCCGGATTTTATAGGAGGTTCATTAAGGACTTCTCAAAAATCTCTCGGTCTCTGACTAATTTACTACAAAAAGATGTACCATTTGTCTTTGATGATGATTGTGTAGAAGCATTTGAAATACTTAAGAAAGCACTAGTCTCTGCACCTGTTGTTCAGCCACCTGATTGGAATTTACCCTTTGAAATTATGTGCGATGCTAGTGATTATGCTGTAGGTGCTGTTCTAGGGCAGAGAGTTGATAAGAAATTAAATGTTATCCATTATGCTAGTAAGACTCTAGACAGTGCTCAAAGAAATTATGCTACTACCGAAAAGGAACTTTTAGCAGTTGTGTTTGCTTGTGATAAGTTACTATTCACACTGATCATGCTGCTATTAAATATCTTATGGAAAAGAAGGATGCAAAACCTAGACTTATTAGATGGGTTCTCCTGCTCCAAGAATTTGATTTACATATTGTTGATAGAAAGGGAGCTGAGAACCCTAGGTTAGAGAATGTTCTTGATGACCCACTACCTATTAATGATAGCTTCCCTGATGAGCAATTAAATGTCATCAGCACTTCTCGTAGCACTCCATGGTATGCTGATTATGCTAATTATATTGTTGCTAAATTTATAGCACCTAGCTTCACGTACCAGCAAAAGAAAAAGGTTTTCTATGACTTGCGACATTACTTTTGGGATGACCCGCATCTTTAGAAAGAAGGAGTAGATGGTGTCATTAGACGTTGTGTACCTGAGCATGAATAGGAACAGATCCTACGCAAGTGTCACTCCAAAGCTTATGGAGGACACCATGCTGGAGATAGGACTGCACATAAGGTATTGCAATCTAGTTTTTATTGGCCTACTCTCTTCAAGGATACCCGTAAGTTTGTTTTGTCTTGCGATGAATGTCAAAGAATTGGTAATATTAGTAGACGTCAAGAAATGCCTATGAATTATTCACTCGTTATTGAACCATTTGATGTTTGGGGCTTTGATTATATGGGACCTTTTCCTGCCTCTAATGGATATACTCATATTTTAGTTGCTGTTGATTACGTTACTAAGTGGGTGGAAGCTATTCCAACTAGTAGTGCAGATCATAACACTTCTATTAAGATGCTTAAGGAAGTTATTTTTCCGAGGTTTGGAGTCCCTAGATATTTAATGACTGATGGTGGTTCACACTTTATCCATGGTGCTTTCCGTAAGATGCTTGCTAAATATGACGTTAATCATAGAATTGCATCTCCTTATCACCCGCAGTCTAGTGGTCAAGTAGAATTGAGCAATAGGGAGCTCAAATTAATTTTGCAAAAGACTGTTAATAGGTCTAGAAAGAATTGGTCCAAGAAACTTGATGATGCATTATGGGCCTATAGAACTGCATATAAAAATCCTATGGGTATGTCTCCGTACAAAATGGTCTATGGAAAAGCTTGTCACTTACCTCTCGAACTAGAACACAAGGCATACTGGGCTATTAAAGAACTCAACTATGATTTCAAACTTGCCGGTGAGAAGAGGTTATTTGATATTAGCTCACTTGATGAATGGAGAGCCCAGGCTTATGAAAATGCCAAGTTGTTTAAAGAAAAGGTTAAAAGATGGCATGACAAAAGGATACAAAAGCGTGAGTTTAATGTAGGTGATTATGTATTGCTATACAAATCTCATTTAAGACTTTTTGCAGGAAAACTTCTCTCTAAATGGGAAGGTCCCTACGTTATCGAGGAGGTCTATCGCTCATGTGCCATAAAAATCAACAACTTCGCAGGCACAAATCCGAAGGTGGTAAACGGTCAAAGGATCAAACACTATATCTCAGTAATCCTATAAATGTTGAAAGTGATATTATTGAAACCGTAACCCTGGAGGAATACATAAAGGACACTTTCCAGAACGTTCCAAATGCCGAAAAGGAATAGGTATGTGGTACGGTAAGTAAACCGACTCCAAAACAATTTTTAAGGCAATACTTCTCCGTTTTGGAATTTTCAGAAAAATAGAAAAATAAGCAGCAGTCCGGGGAGGACACGAGGCCTCCACGAGGGTGGAGGGCGCGCCCCCTACCTCGTGAGCACCTCGTGTGCCCTCCGGACTCCGTTTCCTTGCATGACATGTATTTTGGTCAGTAAAAATTCATTATATATACTCCCGAAGGTTTTGACTCTCGTATCACGCAAATCTCCCCTGTTCTTGTTTCAAGCTGTTTTTCTGACAGGTCTAGATCATCATGACGACCCCAAGTGCTTCCAAGGACAAGTTCTTCGAGAAGGTGATCAACCCTTACCTCGCGGAGGTGCTGCGACACCCTCAAACCATTGAGATGTGTGATGGGTTGCTGCACATCCGCGATGTTGAGGGACCAAAGGGAACCGGAAGCGCGGAGTAGAGGCTCGAAGTAGTGGAACAACAAGTTTTCAAGTGCCAGGGGATGGTGGAGCATGGAATCAACGCTACCCACAAGATGCTCGCGGAGTTCACCAACAACTACGAGCCGGATGCCAAGAAGACCGACGAGGCCATCTTCAAGCTACATGAGAAGATCGAGCACCTCCAAGCCCAAATCTATGATCTGCAAAACCAAAACTGTGAGTATGAATATAGATTCAAAAGGATGAGTTTGGCTGCAGATTTGAGGATTCCGGAGACTCGATCATCCTTCTATGATGGTGAGCCCATGCCATGGAAGGTGGACGACAAGCTTGCATCATCATCAACAACACCTCCACCGCCAACAACAAAGAAGGAGACTTAATCACATGGGTATGGGCACTCCCCTTGGCAATTGCCAAGCTTGGGGGAGGTGCCCTGGTATCGTATCACCATCACAACTCCTATCTTTACAGTTTTTCTTAGTTCCATCCTATTAGTAGTATCTTGATTTAGTAGAATAAAGTCATGGCATGATCTAGTTTTGAGTTTTGCTTTATGATCCTTCTTTGTAATCGAGTCCGTGAGCTATATAATAAAGATTAGTGTTGAGTCAAGGGCTTGATTGTTTTGCCATGATTTTGCGTAAGTAGAATAAAAAGAATCAAGGAGCTCATATTGATCTTAGTGAAAGTAATGACTTCACATAGAAAGAGTATGATGATTAAAAGTTGTTGGGAGTTGGCAAATATAGCTTTGGTCATCGTTGCAATTAATAGGAAGTAATAAGGAAAGAGAGGTTTCACATATAGATATATTATCATTGACATCTTTTATGATTGGGAGCACTCATTAAAATATGACATGATAAAGAGTTGAGGTTGGACAAGGAAGACAACATAATGAGTTATGTTTTCTTACATTCGAGATAAAGTATGTTGTCATGGATCCTCTACCGTGTTGAGCTTGCCTTTCCCTCTCATGCTAGCCAAATTCTTAGCACCAAGTAGAAATACTACTTGTGCTTCCAAATACCCTTAAACCAGTTTTGCCATGAGAGTCCACCATATCTACCTATGGATTGAGTAAGATCCTTCAAGTAAGTTGTCATCGGTGCATGCAATAAAAAGTGCTCTCTAAATATGCATGACTTATTAATGTAGAGAAATAAGCTTTGTACGAACTTGTTGTGAACGCAATAAAAGCGACGGACTGCATAATAAAGGTTCACATGCAAGGGGCAATATAAAATGACGTTCTTTTGCATTAAGATTTTGTGCATCAACCCTAAACGCGCATGACAACCTCTGCTTCCCTCTGCGAAGGGCCTATCTTTTATTATTATCCTCTACCTTATAAGAGTCACGGTGATCCTCACCTTTCCTTTTTCATTTTATCCTTTGGCAAGCTCAGCATGTTGGAAAGAGTATGATATACATATCTGTTTGACACGAGAAAAATCTTTTAAGCTCTCTGTGAGAAGGGAAGAGGGTCAGTTTGATTTCTCTCATGCGTCGGGGAAAAGAAAAATGCGGGCATGCCAGTGTACTAAGTACACAAATAAACATAGGGAAACATGCACTTTATTAATCTCTCATTGGAGAAACAAAATTACAAGTTCCCTTTACATATGCGCTCCGTGGCCTACTAGCGCGGCCAGCCTGACTGTAGCGATTGCGGTATTTTGGTTCCCGGGGCCTCGAAAGGCTCCCGGTTAATTACTCCCGCGAGTTACTCCCCGATACACCTCCGATTAAGCAGTGTGGTCGTCTTCGTCGTCCTCGCCTTGCGTTCTCCATGCATGATGATGGTGGTGTATGGGCAGCGGTAGAGCTCGTGTCCTCGTCGGTGCACGCGCCCCTCAAAACATGGCTTTCTGCTAGCCACGTCCGCCCTCGCCGTCACGCCTCGTCGGTCTTGGCGGCGATGATGTAGTTGGGGCTGAAGTTGCATGGGTCTTGCTCGGCTCGGACTTCTAGACGACCTAGCGGACTCGTCGGGTATGCAAGGAGTATGCCTCGCGGGAGTAAGTTACTTCGAAGACCAGCGTCGGTGTAAAACCGTCGCACGCTAACATCGGCACGGCCGGTGTGGTTGGCGCCTCATCTCGGCTAGACGCCGAGTATTCGGCGGCCCGTTAAGACAAAGAGCACCGCCTCACAAGGCCGTGGAAAGATGGTGTCGTGGAGACCGCGTCGCCTTGGTTGGTGCTACATCAAAGGGCGACCTGAACGTTGGTGCCGCCATTGACTTGTACATCAAGACTTGTACACCAAGAATCTATCCACCGTGAAGAGTGTGCCTCACTTGATTGAACGTCAAGTCTATGACAGTCCGCTTTATCAAGGTGCACTGTCTGGCGAACTTGTGGAGAGATGATCGTATTTGTTGCGTTGCCTTGTCTCAGCCGGAAGCCAGGTTCCGTGGTTTGCTGAGACAAGGGTGCCTCCTAATGGGGTCATCGGGAGTTAGTGTTGGCGAAGTCATGTCGCCTCCTCGCCATCATGCCTCGTCTTCATGGGCTTCATGTCGCAAATAGCACCATGTAGTGGTAAGGGTTGGTGAAGCCACGTCATTGCGTAGCGCCATCTTCTTTGCATCACAGGCTCCGTGTTACGGGCAGCACCGAGTGCGTGTGTCATCTTCATGGCTCCGGATCGCGGCCTCCATCTTGACGAGGTAGACATTGGTAGTGTCCTCCTTGCGAGCTCCACGCCACGATCCTCCGCGGTACCGGGTTGATGTTGGCGATGGGCGTCGTCTTGGTGAGCTCCGCGCCGCCATCTACCACGACACGGCAGCGATATCCTTGCGAGCTTCACGCCTCCGTCGTCCATGGCACCGGTGTGGTGATATTGGCGTTGGTGTCGTCTTGGCGAGCTCCACGCCGCTATCTACCGCGGAACGGCGGCGCCATCATTGCGAGCCTCCATGCCTTTGTCCTCCATGGCACCGACTTGATGAAGAAGAAGACGGGCATCGTCCTAGCGAGCTCCATCTTGCCTTTCTCCGCGGCACACGGTGGAATTCCTACGAGCTCCACGCCTCCGGGCTCCAGCTTGACGAAGTAGACGTCGGCGGCATCCCCAATGGGTGCCACACCTCCGTCCTCTAGCTCCAGCATGACGAAGTGTATGGCGGGCGTCCTTCTTGCGAGCTCCCTGTCACGATCCTTGCGGCGCTAGGTTGATGATGTTGACATTGACGTCATCTTGGCTAACTCCATGGCGCCATCCACCGTGGCACATCGGCGGCATCCTCGCGGGCCTCCACGCCTTTTCGTCCTCCGTGGCGCCGGCTTGATGAAGTTGACACTGGCGTCGTCTTGGCGAACTCCGTGGTGCCATCCATCGCGGCACGGCGGCAAAATCCTTGCGAGCCTCCACGCCTTCGTCCTCCATGGCTCCAGCTTGATGAAGAAGACGATGGGCATCGTCCTGGCCAGCTCTGTGTCGCGATCCACCGCGACACGATATTGGCATCCTCGCGAGCCTCCATGCCTTCGTCCTCCATGACGCCAGCTTGATGAAGAAAACGACAGGCGTCGTCCTAGCGAGCTCCGTCCATCCACCATGGCACGGCGGCGACATCCTCTCGAGCCTCCACGCCTTCGTCCTCCATGGCACCGGCTTGATGAAGAAGAAGACGAGCATCGTCCTAGCGAGCTCCTTGTCGCCATTCACCCGCGGCACGCGGTGGCATCCTCGTGAGCTCCATGCCACCATCTTCTCTGGCGCCGTCTTGAAGAAGATGACGACCGGTGTCGTCCGGGCCACCTCCGTGTCACCATCCTTCACGGCGCCATCTTGACGAAGTGAATGTCGGCGGCGTCCCTCTAGCTCCACGACGCCGTCCTCCGTGACATGGTGGCAACCTCCACGCCACGATCGTACGTGGCACCTGGTTCATGATGTTGGCGATGGGCCTGGTGGTGTCGATGTAGTCTCATCTTCCGGCGGCGTCGTCCACCGCCTCCATTGCACTTGGTACGAGAAGAGTGCCGCCTCGTCTGGGCGCGCCGTTCGCCGTCTAAGAAGAGCGCCGCATTGTCCATGGCCACATCCGTTGGTGCGTCGTGCCCCACCTCTGTTGCACCTGGTACGAAAAGAGTGCCGGATCGTCCCTGGCCACATCCGCTGCGTTCATCGTCCGCCACCTCCATTGCACCTGGTACGAGAAGACCACCGCGTCGTTCGCGGGCGTCTCCGCCCTGCGCGTCGTACACTGTCTCGATTGTACCTGGTACATGGGGAAACAAATACATACGTACCATAGAGAGAAGAGGGCATGCTAGCTCATAACATCGCTCGCCGCCTGTGTATCCGCAGAGAGAGACTGCGAAGGCGCCACCACGCTCCTTCTTGGCGCACGCGTCATGGCCATGGACGCGTCCTCCACCGGCGCGTCTGCCTCCATCTGATGCATGGCTTTCATACCGCCGCTGCCGCAGGCGCGTCCATTATCGCGCGCTTGAGTTCTGTCCTCGGGCCCTTTTTTGGTTCCTCTTCCCTCCTCTCAAACGTGAGACTCCGCTAGCTTTATATAGGCTGGCTGGAGTTGGATAGATGGCAACGCGCGGGGCAGTGCGATTTCTTTTCTTCTGTAATTTTTCTTTGCGTCCAAGTCTATACGAAGAAAAGGAAATAAACCAAAGACTTACCGATTCCTCTTGTCGTGCCGCACAAGGACGTTCTGGCCTTCTTCCCTTCTACTAGTTCTCACGAACACATCCACATCAAATCCATAAAGAACGATCCGTATTGCGGGTATTCGGATGCGTATATATGCTTGCCGGCCAGTATGAGGATACCTGAATACGTACACATGTATTTGTACGCACCGGCCACATCCAACGTGCATAATAGTTGCATGCGTTTTTTTATGCTTGCATGCATCAAGTATCGTGAGGTGCCAAAGCAGCCATGCACGTACGCGCACATCCACCATGATCAATTCAAATGTGGTGTGAAGGATGTGTATGACCTGCATTTGAAGCTATTAAAAAATGATTATGTGAGCTCTAGAAAAATTATAATAATATGATCACTATTAATAAATTATTATTAAAAAAATCATCGAACAAATGCCCCCTCGTCGAGTTGAGCTTGAGTGCGAAGCAAATCGAGCTTGACTCGACGAATATCTCTTTCCTCTTTTCTTGGCGCATGCATGATTCATGTGCAGCATGAAGAACAAGTTTGGAGTTGACATCTCCATGGCAATCGTGCGTGCCATTCTGAAGATGAGTGATTAGTAACAATGTGTCTTAGTGTAGGTATGGCCATCCACACATGTGTTCTGCAGGGACCTTGTTGGATCGTATAACATGAACGATGCCAACCAACAAAGCATCCCTATCCCGTCTTCATTCCATGGCGAAACATCATGCCTTGTCCTGAAAACAAAAATAAACATAATTTACCAATCTTGTCGCGACCGTCAAGCTGCTTCGGTGCCATCCGACTTGATTGGAGGGTTTCACAGATTCACGCTGGCCGCACTGGCACATTGCACTGCTCCCATGATCTCCTTGTGTTGATGTAGGCGAGGCGTCGATAGACCGTTGACAACTGCCCTTCATTGAGTGAATCGCACACCATTCATGGCATGGCAATTCTATTGGTACGCCGGGATGCCATCGGCCTTATGGATGATCGAGGGGACGATGTTGCCCCATACTTCATCGTTGTTGGAGACGGAGTTGCGGAGACAAATCGGCGCCCCCTTCACGAGTGTACAGATGTCATCTTCCAACGCCCATCGTACATGTCGGTGTAGAAGATTGGTTGTTGGGGTGTCGTCGGCGTTGTCATGGATGCATCGGTATCGCTGCAACCCCAAACGACCATGTTGTAGGTTGATGTATATGTTTGATGTCGGGATGTCCCACGACATCATGAAGGGTCTCACCATGGCTGCAAAGATATCGGAGAGACACAAAAAGAAACACCGAACAAAACAAAGCAAGTAAAAAAGGTTTTTTTAATGTTGGCTTTCCCGTTATACACCAGCTATAGGCGTGATATCCGAGAAGGCTACCGAAGGATTTTTTATTGGGAACCGTCGAAAGACCTTGACGATTGCAACTCAACAACTTAAACAAGCTTTGGTGTATGTGTATGAAGATGTCGTGTTTTGGCATGCTTCCGAGAGGCAACAGAAATTCATACTCTAGCCCATCATCATATTGAGGGGCCCCACAGCTCAACATGCCCCCCGCACACGCCCCATGAGCCCAGAGACTTGGGTGTGATAAGTTCAGGGTAAATGGTTTTGGGACAACAGCTTGGTGATTTTTCTTCATGCATATTGAGGGGTGGTGAACAGCTACCCCCCGCCTTCCTTTAGTGGGTCCCTTACTGCTTGGGAACACTTGATTGCTTCTTGGACTGTTGGGATTTTCTTTCTTGAATTTGCTTCTTGGACTTTCGGAATTTCATCGTATTGCTCACGCGGATGATTGATTGGCCGCGGACTTCACGGACTTGTTTTGGCATTCGGCTCGAACTTCTTGGGGACTCTTCTTCCAGGATTCTTTGGGACCCCCCTTGGGAACTTGGAAGGGAACTATTCACCTCTGTGGACTAGGAAAAACCCTCTAGCACTTTATCTGGGGCTTCTGGTGGCGCACCCCAGGGTTGCCATGTGACTATGCACCAAACCAACTTGTGTTGGGTCAGGCATCCCTCCATGATCTTTTCCTATAGTCTTCCCTGGAGTGCGAGCCTCTATGAACACGAGGCATGCCAGGAAACATGAAGAGCACGGGGTCTCAATACTCAGAAGTGCCCAAGTAATCATCTCCGTTGCCTCCGGAAGCATACACCTGGTATGTGTCGTGCATTGTGGGTGTAGGAGCCGCTCCACCTGCAAATTCACACATTGTGCCGCCCTCCAGCAAGTCCTAGGGTAGCCGAAACTTCAATCAACAGCTTAGTGCGATAGGGGAAAGCCATTTTTTGTTGGACTTAGTCCGTAAAAATTGGGGAAAACTAGATATATCCATGAAATGCTAAGAAGAATGCATCATGGATCCGAAAGCCCACATAAAACGTTTCCCCAATGAAAATCCAAACGGCAACAAAAGAGGGAAAATTTCAAAAAAAATACTTTTTGAGGAACCTTCCGTTGATTGGGGGCAGAGGTTGGACTCCTTGGGAATCGATGAGTTGGTATACTCCCCCGTCGTAGACTTGCTCGATGACGTATGGCCCTTCCCACTTTGGTTCGAACTTGCCCTTCGTCTTGTGCGTCACGACGATGGGTCGCCTGAGCACAAGGACCAACTCGCCTTTTCGGAAGACGCGTTGCTTGACGAGCTTGTCGTAAGCTCTCACCATATTCTGGCGGTAAAGCTCCAGGTTCTGCAGGGCGTGAAGTCGCCCCTCTTCAAGGGCGTCGAGCTCCTGGAACCGCAGTTGTACCCGTTCGTCTTGGGTGATGTCATCTTGGATAGCCACCCCTCAAAGAGGGTAGCTGGACCTCCAGTGGTAGGACCACCTCCCTCCCGTAAATGGGAGAAAATGGGATCGCCTATGTTGGGGTACATAGCACAATGCGGTACGCCCCACAAGGACTCAGAGAGACGGTCATGGCAGTCTCTCCTATTCCTTTTCTCCATCTTCGTGAGTATCTTGCCGAGAGTCTTGTGGAAGGCTTTGATCGCACCGTTGGATTGGTGTAGATGGTGGGGATGTGGTGATGAAGTGAAGGGGAGAGCGGTACGCCCATCGCTCCAGCCATGCTTAGCCATATCCCTCTGTCTTTGTCGATTGTCCGATGATGAAGTGGGCGGCCTTCGCCTTGTCGGTGCCCGGCCTGGTTGTGCCCGCCTTGTCGTTGTCGGACTGGATGACTTGCCTTCACCTCGTCGGTGCCTCGCAAGATATGGATTGCTTCATCGGAAAAAGACATGTCGATGGAGTATAGCTTTGCCTCATCGGAGCATGGACGATGTCGGGGAAGTGTGTTGATGTAGAAGTTGGAGTAGAGTTGAGTGTCGCCGCATGACAGCGGTGCTTATAGATGACTACAATACTAGCTCGTCGATGTAGACCTTGGGGCGTCACAGTTACAGGGACGACCTCCGCTCGGTGTAGACGGTTGGTATAGAAGAATGATGGCGTGCCAGTGCAGTCTCTGTCCTTGCCGGGAAATAAGTCAAAGAAAATGGCGATGTCACGTGGACATCCGTCGGCATCGATGTAGACGACACTCTCGCCAGATGAAGACTTGATGAAGATTGCAACGCCGTGTCGATGTAGTCGGATGGTAGCGTGCCGATGTAGTCCGCGTCCCAGCGGGGTGCGAAGTCGATGAAGATGGTGATGACATTTTGATGTAGAAACCTTCCTCGTTGAGTCAGAGGTTGATGATGATGACTCCAACATGGTCACGGGTGTGTAGATGGCACCGGGCCGCACACTGGCAACCCCTCTGATGTCATCGGCGGCATGGAGTTAGCGCCGATCTACTTGCCGGCAGCCTTCCCACTGTCGTTGTGGAAGCTGCATGGAAGAAGACACCGCCGACGAGCAGGCATCCTTCAATGTCGTGGTACGTCCATGGGGTGCGGCGTGTCGTCCACGGCTGCCTTAGGTACAAGTGCGTTAAGAGCTAGTGCCTCTTCTTCGGCTTCTTTTTCGCGCAACTTATATTGGCGACGGTGGCGTTGTGTCGCTGCCTCCGATTGAGTGTGTGCGTCGTCCACTGGGGCGCGTTGTGCGTCATCGCTTGCTGAAATGAGAGATGAAAAGAGAGATAGACATACATTAAATATGCGGGTGTCCCGACGGACTTCATGATTTTGTTCTTCTCGGTGCAGAGGTGGATGGTGGTGGAGCCTTCGACTCTATCTTCCTCCTTCCAGCACGTGCATGTGTTTCACTTGATGATGCACGCCTTTGCTGCTTTTGTACATCATATGCGTTGGTATAGGATGTCGGTGTAGATTGGAGAAGGCACGGGCTACTTCTGATGCGAGTGTTGGTGCAGATAGAAGAAAGCATCGCTGGGTCGTTCTCTGGTATGCGTACGTCATCACCGTGGTATGTGTAGGGAGGCGCAACCATCGGAGCGTCATCTGCATCCATGCGTTCCGGCTTCCCTTGTACTCGCGGCAGGGTGCTCCTCGGCGCGGTGCTTGCCGCCTCCAAGTTGTGTGTGTCGATGTTGAAGGAAATATGCCCTAGAGGCAATAATAAAGTTATTATTTATTTCCTTATTTCATGATAAATGTTTATTATTCATGCTAGAATTGTATTAACCAGAAACATAATACATGTGTGAATACATAGACAAACATAGTGTCACTAGTATGCCTCTACTTGACCAGCTCGTTTATCAAAGATGGTTATGTTTCCTAACCATGGACAAAAGAGTTGTCATTTGATTAACGGGGTCACATCATTAGGAGAATGATGTGATTGACTTGACCCATTCCGTTAGCTTAGCACTTGATCGTTTAGTATGTTGCTATTGCTTTCTTCATGACTTATACATGTTCCTGTAACTATGAGATTATGCAACTCCCGTTTACCGGAGGAACACTTTGGATGCTACCAAACGTCACAACGTAACTGGGTGATTATAAAGGAGTACTACAGGTGTCTCCGAAGGTACATGTTGAGTTGGCGTATTTCGAGATTAGGTTTTGTCACTCCGATTGTCAGAGAGGTATCTCTGGGCCCTCTCGGTAATGCACATCACTATAAGCCTTGCAAGCAATGTGACCAATGAGTTGGTTACGGGATGATGCATTACGTAACGAGTAAAGAGACTTGCCGGTAACGAGATTGAACTAGGTATTAGATACCGACGATCGAATCTCGGGCAAGTAACATACCGATGACAAAGGGAACAAAGTATGTTGTTATGCGGTTTGACCGATAAAGATCTTCGTAGAATATGTAGGAGCCAATATGGGCATCCAGGTTCCGCTATTGGTTATTGACCAAGAATAGTTCTAGGTCATGTCTACATTGTTCTCGAACCCGTAGGGTCCGCACGCTTAAGGTTTCGATGACAGTTATATTATGAGTTTATGAGTTTTGATGTACCGAAGGAGTTCGGAGTCCCGGATGAGATCGGGGACATGACAAGGAGTCTCAAAATGGTCGAGACGTAAAGATCGATATATTGGACGACTATATTCGGAGTTCTGAAAGGTTCCGAGTGATTCGGGTATTTTTCGGAGTACCGGAGAGTTACGGGAATTCACCGGGGAGTATATGGGCCTTATTGGGCCATACAGGAATAGAGGAGAGAGGCCGAAAGGAAGGAGGCGCGCAGCCCCCCTCTAGTCCGAATTGGACAAGGGGTGCGGCCCCCCTTTCCTTCCTCCTCTCCCCCTCTTTCCCCCCTTCTCCTACTCCAACAAGGAAGGAGGGAGTCCTACTCCCGGTGGGAGTAGGACTCCCCTTGGCGCGCCCCCTCCTAGGCCGGCCGCACCTCCCCCTCCCTCCTTTATATACGGGGGCAGGGGGCACCCCATGACACACAAGTTGATCTACGGATCGTTCCTTAGCCGTGTGCGGTGCCCCCCTCCACCATATTCCACCTCGGTCATATCGTCGCGGAGTTTAGGCGAAGCCCTGCGCCGGTAGAACATCATCATCGTCACCACGCCGTCGTGCTGACGGAACTCATCCCCGACACTTTGCTGGATCAGAGTCCGGGGATCGTCATCGAGCTGAACGTGTGCAGAACTCGGAGGTGCCGTACGTTCGGTACTTGGATCGGTCGGATCATGAAGACGTACGACTACATCAACCGCGTTGTGCTAACGCTTCCGCTTACGGTCTACGAGGGTACATGGACAACACTCTCCCCTCTCGTTGCTATGCCATCACCATGATCTTGCGTGTGCGTAGGAATTTTTTTGAAATTACTACGTTCCCCAACAGTGGTATCAGAGCCAGGTTTTATGCGTTGATGTTATATGCACGAGTAGAACACAAGTGAGTTGTGGGTGATACAAGTCATACTGCTTACCAGCATGTCATACTTTGGTTCGGCGGTATTGTGAGATGAAGTGGCCCGGACCGACATTACGCGTACGCTTACGCGAGACTGGTTTCACCGTTGCGAGCACTCGTGCTTAAAGGTGGCTGGCGGGTGTCTGTCTCTCTCACTTTAGCTGAATCGAGTGTGGCTACGCCCGGTCCTTGCGAAGGTTAAAACAGCACCAACTTGACGAACTATCGTTGTGGTTTTTATGCGTAGGTAAGAACGGTTCTTGCTAAAGCCCGTAGCAGCCACGTAAAATTTGCAACAACAAAGTAGAGGACGTCTAACTTATTTTTGCAGGGCATGTTGTGATGTGATATGGTCAAGACGTGATGCTATATTTTATTGTATGAGATGATCATGTTTTGTAACCGAAGTTATCGGCAACTGGCAGGAGCCATATGGTTGTTGCTTTATTGTATGAAATGCAAACGCCCTGTAATTGCTTTACTTTATCTCTAAGCGGTAGCGATAGTCGTAGAAGCAATAGATGGCGTAACGACAACGATGCTACGATGGAGATCAAGGTGTCGCGCCGGTGACGATGGTGATCACGATGGTGCTTCGAAGATGGAGATCACAAGCACAAGATGATGATGACCATATCATATCACTTATATTGATTGCATGTGATGTTTATCCTTTATGCATCTTATCTTGCTTTGATTGACGGTAGCATTTTAAGATGATCTCTCACTAATAATCAAGAAGTGTTCTTCCTGAGTATGCACCTTTGCGAAAGTTCTTCGTGCTGAGACACCACGTGATGATCGGGTGTGATAGGCTCTACGTTCAAATACAACGGGTGCAAAACAGTTGCACACGCGGAATACTCAGGTCATACTTGACGAGCCTAGCATATACAGATATGGCCTCGGAACACAGAGACCGAAAGGTCGAGCGTGAATTATATAGCAGATATGATCAACATAGTGATGTTCACCATTGAAAACTACTCCATCTCACGTGATGATCGGACATGGTTTAGTTGATTTGGATCACGTGATCACTTAGATGACTAGAGAGATGTCTGTCTAAGTGGGAGTTCTTAAGTAATATGATTATTGAACTTAAATTTATCATGAACTTAGTCCTGGTAGTATTTTGCAAATTATGTTGTAGATCAATAGCTTGCGTTGTTGCTTTCATATGTTTATTTTGATATGTTCCTAGAGAAAATTGTGTTGAAAAATGTTAGTAGCAATGATGCGGATTGGATCCGTGATCTGAGGTTTATCCTCATTATTGCACAGAAGAATTATGTCCTTAATGCACCGCTAGGTGACAGACCTATTGCAGGAGAAGATGCAGACGTTATGAATGTTTGGCTAGCTTAATATGATGACTACTTGATAGTTTAGTGCACCATGCTTAACGGCTTAGAATCGGGACTTCAAAGACGTTTTGAACGTCATGGACCATATGAGATGTTCCAGGAATTGAAGTTAATATTTCAAGCAAATACCCGAGTTGAGAGATATGAAGTCTCCAACAAGTTCTATAGCTAAAAGATGGAGGAGAATCGCTCAACTAGTGAGCAAGTGCTCAGATTGTCTGGGTACTACAATCGCTTGAATCAAGTGGGAGTTAATCTTCCATATAAGATAGTGATTGATAGAATTCTCTAGTCACCATCACCAAGTTAGTAGAACTTCGTGATGAACTATAGTATGCAAAGGATGACGAAAACGATTCCCGAGCTCTTCGTGATGTTAAAATCGACGAAGGTAGAAATCAAGAAAGAGCATCAAGTGTTGATGATTGACAAGACCACTAGTTTCAAGAAAAGGGCAAAGGGAAAGAAAGGGAACTTCAAGTAGAATGGCAAACAAGTTGTCACTCCCGTGAAGAAGACCAAAGCTGGACCAAAGCCTGAAACTGAGTGCTTACACTGCAAAGGAAATAGTCACTGGAAGCAGAAATGCCCTGAATATTTGGTGGATAAGAAGGATGGCAAAGTGAACAAGGGTATATTTGATATACAGGTTAATGTGTGCCTTACTAGTGTTTATAGTAGCCCGTGAGTATTTGATACTTGTTCGGTTGCTAAGATTAGTAACTCGAAACAGGAGTTACAGAATAAACAGAGACTAGTTAAGGGTGAAGTGACGATGTGTGTTGGAAGTGGTTCCAAGATTGATATGATCATCATCGCACACTCCCTATACTTTCGGGATTAGTGTTAAACCTAAATAAATGTTATTTGGCGTTTGCGTTGAGCATGAATATGATTTGATCATGTTTATTGCAATACGGTTATTCATTTAAAGTCAGAGAATAATTGTTGTTCTGTTTACATGAATAAAACCTTCAATGGTCATACACCCAATGAAAATAGTTTGTTGGATCTCGATCGTAGTGATACACATATTCATAATGTTGAAACCAAAAGATGCAAAGTTAATAATGATAGTGCAACTTATTTGTGGCACTGTCGTTTGGGTCATATCGGTGTAAAGCGCATGAAGAAACTCCATAAAGATGGATTTTCGGAATCACTTGGTTATGAATCATTTGATGCTTGCGAACCGTGCCTATTGGGCAAGATGACTAAAACTCCGTTATCCGAAACAATGGAACGAGCTACTGACTTATTGGAAATAATACATACCGATGTATGCGATCCAATGAGTGTTGATGCTCGTGGCAAGTATTTATTTTCTGACCTTCACAGATGATTTGAGCAGATATGGGTATATCTACTTGATGAAACATAAGTCTGAAATAGTTGAAAGGTTCAAAGAATTTCAGAGTGAAGTGGAAAAATCATCGTAACAAGAAAATAAAGTTTTTGCGATCTGATCGCGGAGACGAATATTTGAGTTACGAGTTTGGTCTTCAATTAAAACAATGTGGAATAGTTTCACAGCTCACGCCACCTGGAACACCACAACATTATGGTGTGTCTGAACATCGTAACCGCACTTTATTGGATATGGTGCGATCTATGATGTCTCTTATCGGTTTACCACTATCGTTTTGGGGTTATGCATTAGAGACAGCTGCATTCATGTTTAATAGGGCACCATCTAAATCCGTTGAGACGACACCGTATGAACTATGATTTAATAGTAAACCTAAGCTATTGTTTCTTAAAGTTTGGAGTTGTGAAGATTATGTGAAAAAGTTTTCACCTGATAAGCTCGAACCCAAATCGGAGAAGTGTGTCTTCATAGAATACCCAAAGGTAACTATTGGGTACACCTTCTATCACAGATCCGAAGGCAAGTTATTCGTTGCTAAGATGGATCCTTTCTAGAGAAGGAGTTTCTCTCGAAAGAAGTGAGTGGGAGGAAAGTAAGAGCTTGATGAGGTAATTTGTACCTCCTCCCGAATTGGAAAGTAGTTAATCACAGAAATCAGTCCCAGTGATTCCTACACCAATTAGTGAGGAAGCTAATGATGATGATCATGAAACTTTAGATCAAGTTACTACAAAAACCTCGTAGGTCTACCAGAATAAGATCCGCACTAGAGTGGTACGGTAATCCTATTTTGGAAATCATGTTACTTGACCATGATGAACCTACGAACTATGAGGAAGCGATGATGAGCCCAGATTCCGCGAAATGGCTTGAGGCCATAAAATCTGAGATATGATCCATGTATGAGAACAAAGTATGGACTTTGATTGACTTGCTCGATGATCAACAAGCCATGTTAGATAAATGGATCTTCAAGAGGAAGACAGACACTGATAGTAGTATTACTATCTACTAAGCTCGACTTGTTAAGAAAAGGTTTTTCGACAAGTTCAAGGTGTTGACTACAATGAGATTTTCTCAACTGTAGCGATGCTTAAGTCTGTTCGAATCATGTTAGAAATTGCCACATTTATGAAATCTGGCAAATGGATGTCAAAACTGCATTCCTTAATGGTTTTCTTAAAGAAGATTTGTATATGATGCAACCAGAAGGTTTTGTCAATCCTAAAGGTGCTAACAAATTGTGCAAGCTCCAGCGATCCATCTATGGACTGGTGCAAGCATCTCGGAGTTGGAATATACGCTTTGATGAGTTGATCAAAGAATATGGTTTTATACAGACTTTTGAAGAAGCCTGTATTTACAAGAAAGTGAGTGGGAGCTCTGTAGCATTTCTAATATTATATGTGGATGACATATTGTTGATTGGAAATGATATAGAAATTCTGGATAGCATGAAAGGATACTTGAATAAGAGTTTTTCAAAGCAAGACCTCGGTGAAGCTGATTACACATTGAGCATCAATATCTACATAGATAGATCAAGACGCTTGATAAGATTTTTCAATGAGTACATACCTTGATAAATTTTTGAAATAATACAAAATGGAACAGTCAAAGGAGTTCTTGCCTGTGATGCAAAGGTATGAAGTTGAGTAAGACTCAAGACCCGACCATGGCAGAAAATAGAAAGAGAATGAAAATTCATTCCCTATACCTCAGTCATAGGTTCTATAAAGTATGCTATGCTGTGAACCAGACCTATTGTATACCTTGCTTTGAGTTTGACAAAGGAATACAATTTTGATCTAAGAGTAGATCGCTGGACAGCGGTCAAGAATATCCTTAGTGAGGACTAAGGAGATATTTCTCGATTATGGAGGTGATAAAAGAGCCCGTCGTAAAAGGTTACAACAATGCTAGCTTTTACACCAATCCAGATGACTCTAAGTCTCAATTTGGATACATATTGAAAGTGGGAGCAATTAGCTAGAGTAGCTCCATGCAGAGCATTGTGGACATAGAATATTTGCAAAATACATACAGCTCTGAATATGACAGATCCGTTGACTAAACTACTCTCACAAGCAAAACATGATCATACCTTAGTACTCTTTGGGTGTTAATCACATAGAGATGTGAACTAGATTATTGACTCTAGTAAACCTTTTGGGTGTTGATCACATGATGATGTGAACTATGGGTATTAATCACATACAGATGTGAATATTGGTGTTAAATCACATGGCGATGTGAACTAGATTATTAACTCTAGTGCAAGTGGGAGACTGAAGGAAATATGCCCTAGAGGCAATAATAAAGTTATTATTTATTTCCTTATTTCATGATAAATGTTTATTATTCATGCTAGAATTGTATTAACCGGAAACATAATACATGTGTGAATACATAGACAAACATAGTGTCACTAGTATGTCTCTACTTGACTAGCTCGTTTATCAAAGATGGTTATGTTTCTTAACCATGGACAAAAGAGTTGTCATTTGATTAACGGGATCACATCATTAGGAGAATGATGTGATTGACTTGACCCATTCCGTTAGCTTAGCACTTGATCATTTAGTATGTTGCTATTGCTTTCTTCATGACTTATACATGTTCCTGTAACTATGAGATTATGCAACTCCCGTTTACCGGAGGAACACTTTGGGTGCTACCAAACGTCACAACGTAACTGGGTGATTATAAAGGAGTACTACAGGTGTCTCCGAAGGTACATGTTGAGTTGGCGTATTTCGACATTAGGTTTTGTCACTCCGATTGTCAGAGATGTATCTTTGGGCCCTCTCGGTAATGCACATCACTATAAGCCTTGCAAGCAATGTGACCAATGAGTTGGTTACGGGATGATGCATTACGTAACGAGTAAAGAGACTTGCCGGTAACGAGATTGAACTAGGTATTAGATACCGACGATCGAATCTCGGGCAAGTAACATACCGATGACAAAGGGAACAAAGTATGTTGTTATGCGGTTTGACCGATAAAGATCTTCGTAGAATATGTAGGAGCCAATATGGGCATCCAGTTTCCGCTATTGGTTATTGACCAAGAATAGTTCTAGGTCATGTCTACATTGTTCTCGAACCCGTAGGGTCCGCACGCTTAAGGTTTCGATGACAGTTATATTATGAGTTTATGAGTTTTGATATACCGAAGGAGTTCGGAGTCCCGGATGAGATCGGGGACATGACGAGGAGTCTCGAAATGGTCGAGACGTAAAGATCGATATATTGGACGACTATATTCGGAGTTCGGAAAGGTTCCGAGTGATTTGGGTATTTTTCGGAGTACCGGAGAGTTACGGGAATTCGCCGGGGAGTATATGGGCCTTATTGGGCCATACGGGAATAGAGGAGAGAGGCCGAAAGGAAGGAGGCGCGCAGCCCCCCTCTAGTCCGAATTGGACAAGGGGTGCGGCCCCCCTTTCCTTCCTCCTCTCCCCCTCTTTCCCCCCTTCTCCTACTCCAACAAGGAAGGAGGGAGTCCTACTCCCGGTGGGAGTAGGACTCCCCTTGGCGCACCCCCTCCTAGGCCGGCCGCACCTCCCCCCTCCCTCCTTTATATACGGGGGCAGGGGGGCACCCCATGACACACAAGTTGATCTACGGATCGTTCCTTAGCCGTGTGCGGTGCCCCCCTCCACCATATTCCACCTCGGTCATATCGTCGCGGAGTTTAGGCGAAGCCCTGTGCCGGTAGAACATCATCATCGTCACCAGGCCGTCGTGCTGACGGAACTCATCCCCGACACTTTGCTGGATCGGAGTCCGGGGGTCGTCATCGAGCTGAACGTGTGCAGAACTCGGAGGTGCCGTACGTTCGATACTTGGATCGGTCGGATCGTGAAGACGTACGACTACATCAACCGCGTTGTGCTAACGCTTCCGCTTACGGTCTACGAGGGTACGTGGACAACACTCGCCCCTCTCGTTGCTATGCCATCACCATGATCTTGCGTGTGCGTAGGAATTTTTTTGAAATTACTACGTTCCCCAATAGATGTGGTGTGTTGGCGTACGTGGAAGAAGGAACCACCGACATGTTCTCCGACATGTGTCCACCGGCGGTGTCCATGGCTCCACGGCTGCTGTTCCATTGTCTGCTGCCTCCGTTGGCGCGTGTAATCAATGTAATGTGTGGGCTCCCGCAAAAGGAGGCACAGCCGTCCTGTTCCGTGGCGCACGCCAGGCGTCGGCGTCCATGGCTCTACAGCCGCCACTACATCATCCGCGGCCTCCGTGCTAACTTCGAGTATACTCGGTGCAGGACCCTCCTCGGCGTGACATCCATTGGTGCGTGTGTCGCTCCCTCTGGCTATGTGTGTATCCTCCATCGTAGCATAGTCTGTGTTGATATAGCGTGTGGCAGCCTATATGAAAGAAGGCTTTGTTGGCCTCGCCGGCGGACATCTGTCACCATCGGTTGCGTGTCATCCGTGACAATCCCGGCTATGAGTGCATCCAGCGTGTGGTCCTCCTCGACACGATGCCCATGGACTCCGTCTGCGAGCTTACAGTTGTCGCCCCTTCATTTCTTCTGCGTGTGGGGCGTACTATGTGTCTGTGGCATCCCTCCGTCCATCTCCTTGGCTCCAGCATCGGCATCTTGAGGGTCGACCAGGGTACTCTCCTTCCAACACTAGTAGCATGTATGGCCGCTAAAATTTCTTAACATGCATGGCATGTTCTTCTCCATGGCGTGTCCTCCAAATCCAGCACACAAGATGTGTGGGCAAGGGCACCGGTGCCAGCACGACGCCACGGGTGAACGCGTCCGCGACCTCACGTGTCTCCTTTTGCCTATTCCCTTCCAGCATACTCGCATCCGAGGTCAGGGTGTGCCGTCTCCGATGAGCGTGATCTACATGACGCCGCCTCCATGGGAGCGTCGTCGCCACCTCGGCCTTTTCCCTCCACTGGACGCATTGTCCGTGGCCTCCGCCGATGTGTGTGCTTACCGCCGTCGTACATGCCATATGGGTTGATGTAGCGTGTTTGAGTAGAAGAGGCACCGCTGGCTGGTTCTCCGGCGTGCGTCCGGCATCGCTGCCACGACCGCTGGTGCGTCATCCGCGTTTGCCTCGGCTATGAGTGTACCCTGTACATCATCCTCCTTGGCGCGATGCCTATATCAGCGTCGCTGCCTCTTCTAGTGTTGTACGCGGTTGCCATGGGAGCGCGCACCCAATGGTATGTCCGCACTTCTTCTGCGACTCCCCCCGGTCTCCACCATTGGTGCATCTTCAAGCTCGGACGTAGTTCACACCACCACCTGTGTGGCGCCGCTGTGAGCTAGCCTCTATCGGATGCGCCCTCCTCAATGCTGCCATCACGGGCATCGGGCAATGTCTCCTCCTGGCTGGGTTGCCTACCTTCAGTGAGTGTCCGCCAGATGTGAGTTGATCCCATGTAGATGAACTTCTGCTGGATGCATGCCCTTCTACAAGAAAGAAGATAAAGGAGAGGGAAAAACGCATTGTTATGCCTCTTGTAGCATGGTGTTGCCACCGTCGGCGTGTCTCCCGAGCCAGACATAATACCGCCTTCTTGTGGACCGTGTGACACCACCACCGTGGGTGCCGGTCCCTAAGTGCACAACTTCTTGATGTGCCACACAGACGCTGCCGGCACAGGTTGTCTCCCCATTGCACGATTTTCGGGGATGGAGCTAGGGCACGTATGCTCCTGAGCGACTATGCCCCCATCGCAGGCTCCCCTTTTAGTGAGGAACTTACGGCATAAGGTGTGCCCCCTGCTCCATAGACCCGCCATCATGTATAGACGTCACCTTCGTGCCCTTGGAGCAACGAATGCCCATAGACAATAGCAACATCTCATGGACACACACTTGGCCTCCAATTCTGGCAGATGATGAGGCAAATTAAAATTGCACCCACGGATTGATGCCATCTCATATTGTTGGAGAAGACTTGAAGACGAAATCGACGACCATTGTTGCACAACAAAGATGGGAGGAGAACCATGTCCCACTGGGCGTGCCAATTTGTTTGACACGAGAAAAATCTTTTAAGCTCTCTGTGAGAAGGGAAGAGGGGCACTTTGATTTCTCTCATGCGCCGGGGAAAAGAAAAATGCGGGTGTGCCAGTGTACTAAGTACACAAATAAACATAGGGAAACATGCACTTTATTAATCTCTCATTGGAGAAACAAAATTACAAGTTCCCTTTACATATGCGCTCCGTGGCCTACTAGCGCGGCCAGCCTGACTGTAGAGATTGCGGTCTTTTGGTTCCCGGGGCCTCGAAAGGCTCCCGGTTAATTACTCCCGCGAGTTACTCCGCGAGACACCTCCGATTAAGCAGTGTGGTCGTCTTCGTCGTCCTCGCCTTGCGTTCTCCATGCATGATGATGGTGGTGTATGGGCAGCGGCAGAGCCCGTGTCCTCGTCGGTGCATGCGCCCCTCAAAACATGGCTTTCTGCTAGCCACGTCCGCCCTCGCCGTCACGCCTCGTCGGTCTTGGCGGCGATGATGTAGTTGGGGCTGAAGTTGCATGGGTCTTGCTCGGCTTGGACTTCTAGACGACCTAGCGGACTCGTCGGGGTATGCAAGGGGTATGCCTCACGGGAGTAAGTTACTTCGAAGACCGGCGTCGGTGTAAAACCGTCGCACGCTAACATCGGCATGGCCGGTGTGGTTGGCGCCTCATCTCGGCTAGACGCCGAGTATTCGACGGTCCGTTAAGACAAAGAGCGCCGCCTCACAGGGCCGTGGAAAGATGGTGTCGTGGAGACCGCGTCGCCTTGGTTGGTGCTACACCAAAGGGCGACCTGAATGTCGGTGCCGCCATTGACTTGTACGTCAAGACCTGTACACCAAGAATCTATCCACTGTGAAGAGTGTGCCTCACTTGATTGAACATCAAGTCTATGACATTCCGCGTTATCAAGGTGCACTGTCTGGCGAACTTGTGGAGAGATGATCGTATTTGTTGCGTTGCCTTGTCTCAACCGGAAGCCAGGTTTCGTGGCTTGCCAAGACAAGGGTGCCTCCTAATGGGGTCATCGGGAGTTAGTGTTGGCGAAGTCATGTCGCCTCCTCGCCATCATGCCTCGTCTTCATGGGCTTCATGTCGCAAATATCACCATGTATTGGTAAGGGTTGGTGAAGCCACGTCATTGTGTAGCGCCATCTTCTTCGCATCACAGGCTCCGTGTTATGGGCAGCACCGAGGGCGTGTGTCATCTTCATGGCTCCGGGTCGCGGCCTCCATCTTGACGAGGTAGACATTGGTGGTGTCCTCCTTGCGAGCTCCACGCCACGATCCTCCGCGGTACCGGGTTGATGTTGGCGATGGGCGTAGTCTTGGCGAGCTCCGCGCCGCCATCCACCGCGACACGGCAGCGGCATCCTTGTGAGCTTCATGCCTCCATCATCCATGGCACCGGTGTAGTGATATTGGCGTTGGTGTCGTCTTGGCGAGCTCCACGCCGCTATCTACCGCGGAACGGCGGCGCCATCATTGCGAGCCTCCATGCCTTTGTCCTCCATGGCACCGACTTGATGAAGAAGAAGACGGGCATCGTCCTAGCGAGCTCCATCTCGCCTTTCTCCGCGGCACACAGCAAAATTCCTGCGAGCTCCACGCCTCCGGGCTCCAGCTTGACGAAGTAGACGTTGGCGGCATCCCCAATGGGTGCCACGCCTCCGTCCTCTAGCTCCAGCATGACGAAGTGTATGGCGGGCGTCCTTCTTGCGAGCTCCCTGTCACGATCCTTGCGGCACTGGGTTGATGATGTTGACATTGACGTCATCTTGGCGAACTCCATGGCGCCATCCACCGTGGCACGTCGGCGGCATCCTCGCGAGCCTCCATGCCTTTTCATCCTCCGTGGTGCCAGCTTGATGAAGTTGACACTGGCGTCATCTTGGTGAACTCCGTGGTGCCATCCATCGCGGCACGGCGGCGAAATCCTTGCGAGCCTCCACGCCTTCGTCCTCCATGGCTCCAGCTTGATGAAGAAGACGATGGGCATCGTCCTGGCCAGCTCTGTGTCATGATCCACCGCGACACGACAGCGGCATCCTCGCGAGCCTCCATGCCTTCGTCCTTCATGGCGCCAGCTTGATGAAGGAAACGACAGGCGTCGTCCTAGAGAGCTCCGTCCATCCACCGCGGCACGGCGGCAACATCCTCTCGAGCCTCCACGCCTTCGTCCTCCATGGCACCGGCTTGATGAAGAAGAAGACGAGCATCGTCCTAGCGAGCTCCTTGTCACCGTTCACCCGCGGCACGCGGTGGCATCCTTGTGAGCTCCATGCCACCATCTTCTCTGGCGCCGTCTTGAAGAAGATGACGACCGGTGTCGTCCGGGCCACCTCCGTGTCACCATCCTTCGCGGCGCCATCTTGACAAAGTGAATGTCGGCGGTGTCCCTCTAGCTCCACGACGCCGTCCTTCGTGTCATGGTGGCAACCTCAACGCCACGATCGTACGCGACACCTGGTTCATGATGTTGGCGATGGGCCTGGTGGTGTCTATGTAGTCTCATCTTCCGGCGGTGTCGTCCACCGCCTCCATTGCACTTGGTATGAGAAGAGTGCCGCCTCGTCTGCGCTTCACTGGGCGCGTCGTTCGCCGTCTAAGAAGAGCGCCACATTGTCCATGGACACATCCGTTGGTGCGTCGTGCGCCACCTCTGTTGCACCTGGTACGAAAAGAGTGCCAGATCGTCCCTGGCCACATCCGCTGCGTTCATCGTCCGCCACCTCCATTGCACCTGGTATGAGAAGACCACCGCGTCGTTCGCGGGCGTCTCCGCCCTGCGCGTCGTACACTGTCTCGATTGTACCTGGTACATGGGGAAACAAATACATACGTACCATAGAGAGAAGAGGGCATGCTAGCTCATAAGGCCAACTCCACCGCGCGACCCCAAACGGACGTCCGTTTTGTCCGGATTCTGACCGTTTGGGTAGGGGTTTGGGGTCGTGTCCGGGCGTGTCCTGGGATGCGGTGGCCGTGCGCGCAGCGCGCGGCCGCATCCATTTGCCCCATCCTGTCCACGTCCACTAAAAAAACTAATTCAGCCATCGTCCCCGGTTCATCACGCCGGCCTACACGTCCATAGCCGGCATCAGCCAGCGGCCGGCAACACAGCCAGCCTCCAAAATGAATAGTTCTCCTCGCCGGCAACACAGCCAGCGGCCGGTAACACAGCCGGCCTCCAAAATGAATGTTTTCTCGCCGGCACACTGCCAGTGGCCCCGACGGGCGCGCGGCACCCATGCCAGCCTCAAAAAGAATGGCCAAGCCGATCGGATGACCTAGTTCAGGCCTTCGGCGTCGAGCATCTCCTTCTGCCTGGCCTCGAACCAGGCCATCGTCTTGTTGCTCATCTTTGACAAGTCCACGCTCATGATCTCAAGGGCCACCTCCTTCGCTTTGGTGGTGGCATTGGTGGCCTCGATGTTGAGCTGCCTCTGCCTGGCTTTGACGTTGTCGGCCTCGATGTCTAGCTGCCTTTGCCGGGCGGCCTCCTCCATGTCGAGTTGCCTTTGCCGGGCCGTCTCCTCCATGTCGAGCTTCCTCCTCTTGGCCGCCTCCTCCATCTCAAGCTTCTGTCTTTGAAGGTCTAGGTATTGCTTCATTTGCTCGTCCTTGCTTTGCCGCTTCTTCTCGTCCCACACATCCTTTTGGGACATCATGCCATGCAAAGTCTCATGCAAGGCCATGGATGAGGCGTCACGTATGTCGTCCACCTTGGAGTTGGTCTTGCCCCTCGGCCTCTTCAACGCCTCGCCATCCCCACCTCCGGCGAACTTGGCCGTCTTCTTGCCTCTCTTTCTTTGAAGTTCACGATATTGGTCCTTGAACTTAGGGCACATGTTGATGAGCGTCCAACAATGCGTAAGAGTGAATGGCTTGTCATTGTGCCAGGCCTTGAATGCCTCCAAAGATTGGAATGCCTACACCACATGATCAACAACAAATGAACATGCAAACATATTACATGGCCGAAGCTTAATGGCCATAGCAAGGAAAGAGCTAGAAAGAGGAGACCATACCATGTCCCCAACGCCGAGACCACTCATGGGCCGTGCTTCAACGCTCTCAAATGCGGCGCAATACTTGTTGCACTCTTGTTGGATGAACAACCATCTTTTTTGAATCAAACCGATGCCACGGTTGCTTGTAATTTGGAAGGGCTCAAATAAACCCGGGCATGGGCAGCCCGAGCCCGGCCCGAAAAACCCGGGCCAGGCCGGGCCGGGCTTGACACTCGGGCCGGGCTCGGGCTTTGTTTTGTAGCCCTAAAGGTAGTTCGGGCCGGGCTCGGGCTTGTCTTTTTCTATTTTTCGGGCCAGGCTTTCGGGCTTCGGGCCGGGCTTGCACGTACGCGTACTAAAAAATAGCGTTCGGGCCGGGCTTTCGGGCTTCGGGCTTGATTTCGGCCGGGCTTGGGCTTGATTTCAGGGAGTATTTCGGGCTTCGGGTCGGGCTCGGGCTTGAGAAATGAAGGTCGGGCTTTTACAAGCCCGGCCCGAAACCCGGCCCGGCCCGACGTTTGCCCAGGTTTAGGCTCAAACATCTTCCTTTCATGGAATGTTTTGTGGACTCTCGTCCAAAAAACAATGCCCTTTTGTTGCGCGCTGGTCCTCAGATCTTGGCTAATCTCCATCCAAGCTTGGCAAATCAACTTGTCCTCATCTTGTGTATATGAACCCGTGCGAATGCTCTTCCTCTTCTTTTGTGCCTCCGCTCTTTGGGTGAGCTCGTCGATGAACAATGGTGCACCACTAATATCAACGTCATTGCTTTCTTCTTCTTCATCATCACCTTCGACATAGATGTCATCGTCTTCATGCCACGAGTCACCATGGTCGTAGTCAGCACGGTCGTGCCCACCTTCATCGGGGACGTACTCGACGCGGCCATCCTGACTTTGGGTCTCATCGGGGTCGTAGGCACGACCATGCCCACCGTCGAAGATCACGTCCTCCATGTAGCGGTTGTAGAAGGGGTCGTCGACCGCTGGCGTTGGGGTTGGCATTCTGTCAAACAAGACACGGGGGGCCGGCATGGTGCCCGTGCCTGCTTTCTTAGCATCTCGACGGACGGCCGCCCGCCGCTGCTGGACCCGGGGGTGACGTTGAGGTCGATGACGGCCGCGGGGCGCGGTGTGGACGGCGCGAACAAGCCCACCTCCGGTGACCCCGAGAAACGGGTCTGTCCGTCGTGCCTTAGCGGAGGGAAGCCGGGCGACATGGGCGTGGTGCGCGACGTCGGCGACTGGCAGTGCGTAGGCCGCGCAACCGACGAGCTGGTGCTCGCCGGGGCGACGGCCGCTGCAGGGAACCCGGCAGGACGGCCCATGCCAAGCATGAGGATGGCGGGAGCTTTGTTGACGAGGTCCTCCTTCTCGTCGGCAGCGGCCTTGCGCCGCGCGGCCTCCAGCTCCTCGCGCATGGCGGCTCTCTTGGCCGCGGCGGCATTGAGCTTGATGACCGCTCTCCTTTCCCTCCTCTTCGCCGATTCCGCGTCCAACTTGGCGATCTCCTCCGGCGTGCACTCCGACCGCGGTTTCCTTGGCGCCTTCTTCTTCACCTTTGCGGGCGGGTCGACGGCCAGGCCACCGGGACTCGGCGGGGCGTCGGCCATGGACGGAGGAGAGAGGGGGCGGCGGGAGGGAGGCGGGAGGGAGGTGGGGCAAATGGCGCCAAATGGGCGGGGGGGGGGGGTTTGGTTTCTCCCACCGACAAGCGGGCCAGGGGAGGACAAGCGCGCGTCCCGCCCGTCCGCGCGCTGTCCGTTTCACCCCAAAACCAGCGCAAGTTTGGGCCGGGGATGGGTCAAAAGCGGACACAAAGTCCGTTTGCGCCCGTGCGCTGGGCCGTCTCTTTTGTTCCTTT
>NC_041383.1:725943790-725966593 GCF_002162155.2 Triticum dicoccoides
ACCGCGGTTTCCTTGGCGCCTTCTTCTTCACCTTTGCGGGCGGGTCGACGGCCAGGCCACCGGGACTCGGCGGGGCGTCGGCCATGGACGGAGGAGAGAGGGGGCGGCGGGAGGGAGGCGGGAGGGAGGTGGGGCAAATGGCGCCAAATGGGCGTGGGGGGGGGGTTTGGTTTCTCCCACCGACAAGCGGGCCAGGGGAGGACAAGCGCGCGTCCCGCCCGTCCGCGCGCTGTCCGTTTCACCCCAAAACCAGCGCAAGTTTGGGCCGGGGATGGGTCAAAAGCGGACACAAAGTCCGTTTGCGCCCGTGCGCTGGGCCGTCTCTTTTGTTCCTTTTACCCCAAACGGATGGGGACGGACAGGATAGGGTCGCGCAGTGGAGTTGGCCTAACATCGCTGGCCGCTTGTGTATCCGCAGAGAGAGACTGCGAAGGCGCCACCACGCTCCTTCTTGGCGCAAGCGTCATGGCCATGGACGCGTCCTCCACCGGCGCGTATGCCTCCATCTGATGCATGGCTTTCATACCGCCGCTGCCGCAGGCGCGTCCATTATCGCGCGCTTGAGTTCTGTCCTCGGGCCCTTTTTTGGTTCATCTTCCCTCCTCTCAAACGTGAGACTCCGCTAGCTTTATATAGGCTGGCTGGAGTTGGATAGATGGCAACGCGCGGGGCAGTGCGATTTCTTTCCTTCTGTAATTTTTCTTTGCGTCCAAGTCTATACGAAGAAAAGGAAATAAACCAAAGACTTACCAATTCCTCTTGTCGTGCCGCACAAGGACGTTCTGGCCTTCTTCCCTTCTACTAGTTCTCACGAACACATCCACATCAAATCCATAAAGAATGATCCGTATTGCGGGTATTTTTTTTTTTTTTGCGATCAACTGAGAGCCTTTATTCAACAAAAGAGCTCCTAGCATCATCAGCCAACAGGCTGGTGAGTAGGAAGGTAGGTCTAGAACCAGTCCAACTTTCGGTGACCATCAACGAGCAAGCATGCTTCGCGCAAAGATGGGCCGGCACATTGGCTGATCTGTTTACATGTTGAATAACAAAAGAAGAAAAAGAGAAAGCTAGCTCTTCAATTTCTAACAATAACGGTGCCACTATAGAAAGACTATCGTGGCGAGTGTTCCAGAGGTGGACGACCTCCAGGCAGTCTGTCTCCATTATCACATGTGAAAAACCCCGTAGAGTAGCAAAGATAACACCATCACGAATTGCCAAAGTCTCACCGATGAATGGATCCGTTACCCCAACGTGGGGTTTACTCCAAGCTCCCAACAAGGCAGAGTCAGAGCGTGCCACACCACCAGCTCCTACCTTGTCTGAATCCATGTTGAGAGCGGCATCAGTGTTAATTTTCACAAAGCCCACATCTGGCGGCCGCCAACCATGTCCAGGGAGGACCGAAGCATGTGTAGAAGGAATATCAAGCACCGCCAAGTCTTCTCTGATGCGTCTCACTGTTATAAGAGGGTCAAGTTGCTCTCCCTCATGAGTAATTCTGTTCCTGGAGTGCCATATTGCCCACATAATGGAGATCATTTGAGCTCTCTCAATATCTGTGAACTGGGTGTCACAAATTATATCTCTGGACCATGTATCTGGGTGCAAGTGAGGTCTACGAACACCAAGTAACTCATATGCTTGTTCCCAAAACAATTTCGCATGAGAGCAATGCACTAGCGCGTGCATCAAGTCCTCATCCATCGCAAAACAGACATTACATCTGCTAATCTGACGTATATGCCGGACCTTAAGCGTACATTCATCAGGAAGAATGCCTCGGACGACCCTCCACCAGAAGACGCGTACCTTTGGTAACACTTTGAGCTTCCACAACAGTTTCCACATCTGTTCGTTAGTCTTTGAAGTATCTGTAACCGTCCCTTCATCTAGAGCGACACGCTCGTTACGATTCACTAGAGCACGGTACGCAGATTTTACAGAGTAGATTCCATTGCCTTCATGAGCCCACGCAAGAAAATCCTCGCCCCCACCGTTACGTAGAGGAATGTTCAATATTGCATCCGCATCAGGTCGAATAAACACAGACCGGACCAAATCAACCCGCCATGTCCAGTTTTCTGTGTCAATTAACTCACTAACCCGGTCCAGGGTGGTTCCCCCCGGCATAATCTGTGGGCATAACGTAGGTGTACTCGGAATCCACCGGTCTTGCCAGATGGATATAGTACTACCATCGCCAACTCTCTTGATCAAACCCGACTGTAAAGCTTCTCTCCCGGCCACTATCGCCCGCCAAATAGCTAAAGAGGAGCGTGGTACGGTGGCCTCCATGAAGTCACAATTAGGGAAGTATCGACCTTTCATGACCCTTGCACATAAGGAATTAGGAGTAGTTATGAACCGCCAACCATGTTTGCCTAACAGAGCCAAGTTAAAGAGCTCGAGGTCACGAAAGCCCATGCCACCTCGAGCCTTAGGAGATGCAAGCTTATCCCATGATAACCAATGCAAGGACCTTCTGTCAAGGGATCCACTCCACCAAAATTTTGCCATAGCAGAAGTCAAGCTTTTGCAAACTTTCTTCGTCAAAAGAAAACAACTCATGCTGAATGTTGGGATTGCTTGAATGACAGATTTTATTAGAGTCTCTCTGCCTGCACATGCCAGCAGGCGTTCCGCCCAACCACCCATCTTACTTCTCGATCTTTCTCCAATATGATCGAAAGTGCCGCTGGTTATCTTCCCCACTGCTGTTGGGAGCCCCAGATATCTATTGGAAAAAGCCTCCACCATAATTCCCAGCACTAATTTTACCTCCTGCCTCCTATCATCCGGGGTATTAGGGGAGAAAAAAACTGCACTTTTTTCACCATTCACTGCTTGTCCTGAACATGCGCCATATATATGCAAAATTCTATTCAGTCTTTGCGCACTTTCAACTGTTGCACTGATGAATATGAGACTATCATCGGCAAAAAGAAGATGATTCACCCATGGTGCTCGAAAGGACACTCGAATACCCTTGTCAATATGTGGACTTCCATACTGATTCAGCAAGGACGTGAGGCCTTCTGCACAAATGAGGAACAAAAAAGGGGACACGGGATCTCCTTGACGAAACCCCCTAGAGGGTGTAAAATATGGTAGGAGCTCCCCATTAACTCTGACGGTGAACCTGACGGAAGAAACACACTTCATTATCAAGCTCACAAAGGATGGACTGAAGCCAAACTTCAACATGATAGCCTCCAAATAATGCCACTCAACCCGATCATAAGCTTTCATCATGTCTAATTTTACTGCACACGAAAAATTCCTCCCCTTCTTTCTCCTTCTCATCGAGTGAATACTCTCAAAGGCCACCAAAATATTATCTGTGATGAGGCGCCCGGGGACGAAAGCGCTCTGTTCTTCTCCCACAACTATATCCATCAACTCTTTGAATCGGTTAGTGATCATCTTTGACGCAATTTTGTAGGGCACAGAACACAAAGATATAGGTCGATATTGCGATATAGACTGGGGGTGTCGTACCTTTGGTATAAGTGTAATCGACGTATCATTGAATCCCAAGGGTAGATCTCCGCCATTAACGAAACCAAGAATCGCCAGCACCAGATCATCTTTGATAAGATCCCAGTGCCTTTGAAAAAAGCCAGCCGTGAACCCGTCGACGCCCGGGGCTTTTGACGAAGCCATTTGGAATAAGGCCGTTTTGACCTCCTCAGGCTCGAAAGGTTTGTCCAGAGCATAGTTCATCTCTTCTGTTACACGGGTTGGTACGAACTGTAGCAGCTCGCTCATGTCATTATGACCTTGTGAGGTATACAATGACTGGTAAAACGACTGCACCTCCGCTCGATCTTCATCCTCATTGGCGCAGATGGAGCCATCCGCCCGATACAGGTTTGCAATGCGATTCAATCTCTTCCGCTGCGCCGCTTGAGCATGATAGTACGCGGTATTACGATCACCTTGACGGAGCCACGGCACACGAGAACGCTGTCGAATCCAAACTTCTTCCTGTCTCAAAGCCTCACGTAGTTTCAGAACAGTAGCCTTCTCTTCATCCGAAGGGCCTCGGCCAATGGATTGAGCTCTAAGCTTCTCAAGTTTTTGCTGCAGTTTCCGAACTGTTTTGGCTAAACATCCAAATTCTCGTGCACCCCACACCCCAAGCTCTCCTTGGAGTTTCTGTAAGGTGTCCGTGAAAGCTGCTAGTCCCTGTCCACTATGGTTTCTCTTCCAAGCATCAACAACAAAGTTATCATAGTCCGCATGAGACTTCCACACATCCTCGTACCGAAATTGTCTAGGTCCCCTTGTATATTGAGGTTCCCTGGTCTCAACCAAGACGTAACAGTGGTCCGACTCCACTGAGCTTATATGTCGTACTTTAGTGAGATCAAACATCTGCAGAAAGGCCTCATTCGCAACGCCTCTGTCTAGTCGTGCTTTAACGTTAGATTCACCCATCTGCTTGTTGTCCCATGTGTATGGCACCCCTGCCCATCCAAGATCCTGCAGGGAGCAATCCTCTAATGCTTCTCGAAAAGCACGCATTTGCCATTCTGGTCTCTCTGCTCTGCTAAAATGCTCGTTCGCAAATAATGTTTCGTTGAAATCTCCAATGCAGAGCCAAGCTTGATGTTGTATTGCATGTAAAGTGCGCAAGCACCTCCAGCTATGATGTCGGTCCTCAACTCTCGGAGCTCCGTAGAACCCCGTAAACCTCCACACTTGGGAAGGATGACCAGCCTTCTGAACCAACACGTCGATGTGGCCAGAGCTGAAGTTTTTCAACTCAACTTTGAAATCCCTTGACCAAAATAGCCCGATTCCACCGCTGAGTCCAGTACTATCCACCGCGAAACAACCAGCAAAACCCAAACTGTGTTGTAAAACCTCCACCCTCTTTGCCCTAATTTTTGTCTCCATAACAAAAAGTAAGGCGGGCCCTTCCTGCTTCACAATTTTGCGAAGCTCCCGAACTGCCTCGGGGTTCCCAAGCCCCCAGCAGTTCCAGCTTAAGCATCTCATTGGGTTGGGCAGGGCTGTCCCGCAGCCGCTGCCGAATTTTCAGATGAGGGGGGAGTCGGTTTCTTCTTCTTTGAAGACGGTCCATGTTGCTCAAAATCTGCTACCAGACTGCCCCCATCTATGCCACTTGAGCTATCATCTTTCTTTGCCTTGAACACAACCATATCAGTAGGAGCAGCACCGAGATTGATACCAGTTTCATTGCTTGGGAGCGCCGGCAGCTCTACCCTACGGTACACCATGTTTGCTTGAGGTCCTCCTTTACGCTTGTTCGGCTTCTCTTTGCCTTTAACAGGAGAGTTTACCTCAGCTGTACCATCAGGTTTACTCCCTGAAGTAGTAGCATCTTTCTTGCTTGTTGTAGAGAATTGAGGCTCTTTGGACGAGCTACCACTTGAGGCAGGACCATATCTATCCTCGGATGCACGCAGACTAGTTTTGAAGGGCAGATCTCCTTGTTCATCACGTGTACCCGGGGTAGGACATACGAGATCCGAGTGGCCGAGACGACCACACGAAAAGCAGAAATTAGGGACGTGTTCATACTGAATATCATACCAATCCCTACTCTTCCTTCTTGTTGAATCGATGAGAATCCACCTCCTCAATGGTTTATCTACATCAATTGTCACCCTTGCTCTCAGGAAACCCCCAACAGGGTCAAATTGTACTGAAGTCACACTTTCATCTAACTGCTTGGCAATTGCTAGACCCCACTTCTCGTTCTGCAGATTGAAGGGAAGGTTATGGACCCTAACCCATAACTGCAATTTATCAAACTTCAGTTCAGACGGCCTCATGCAGTCATCAAACTCAGCGAGAATCACAGCATGCCGACTAACGTGCCATGGAGATCCTTCCCACACACGATCACGATCGCGGCGGGTGGCAAACTCCGCCACAAAGGTGTTTTCCCCCACTGGCCGAAAGGACAAACCCTTTGGATTACCCCAAGCGGGCCTGAGAGCGTTCGCAATTGTCTGGATATGGTAGATCTTCTGACGCAAAACCCTACCAGCAATTGCCCACTTCTGCTGGATCCCCTCCTCAAAATCATCAAGTACAAGGGGCATAGCTTCTGCTTCGGTGAGATCCAGCTTACCCATGGCTTCCTCCAACTGTGCCCTCGCTGCCCTAGGCGAGTAGGGCATCTTCTTGCCCGCATCCGCTTCTGAGGACGTTGCCATCCTCCGAGCAGAGATCAACGCGCCCCGTCAATGGAGATCGACAGGCGCCGCTATTTCCACCAGAAACCCTAATCGCCTCTAGCGAGGTCTCCTAGTTTTTCGGGGAACTCCATGCCTTTGTCCTCCATGGCGCCAGCTTGATGAAGAAAACGACAGGCGTCGTCCTAGCGAGCTCCGTCCATCCACCACGGCACGGCGGCGACATCCTCTCGAGCCTCCACGCCTTCGTCCTCCATGGCACCGGCTTGATGAAGAAGAAGACGAGCATCGTCCTAGCGAGCTCCTTGTCGCCATTCACCCGCGGCACGCGGTGGCATCCTCGTGAGTTCCATGCCACCATCTTCTCTGGCGCCGTCTTGAAGAAGATGACGACCGGTGTCGTCCGGGCCACCTCCGTGTCACCATCCTTCGCGGCGCCATCTTGACGAAGTGAATGTCGGCGGCGTCCCTCTAGCTCCACGACGCCGTCCTCCGTGACATGGTGGCAACCTCCACGCCACGATCGTACGTGGCACCTGGTTCATGATGTTGGCGATGGGCCTGGTGGTGTCGATGTAGTCTCATCTTCCGGCGGCGTCGTCCACCGCCTCCATTGCACTTGGTACGAGAAGAGTGCCGCCTCGTCTGCGCTTCACTGGGCGCGCCGTTCGCCGTCTAAGAAGAGTGCCGCATTGTCCATGGCCACATCCGTTGGTGCGTCGTGCCCCACCTCTGTTGCACCTGGTACGAAAAGAGTGCCGGATCGTCCCTGGCCACATCCGCTGCGTTCATCGTCCGCCACCTCCATTGCACCTGGTACGAGAAGACCACCGCGTCGTTCGCGGGCGTCTCCGCCCTGTGCGTCGTACACTGTCTCGATTGTACCTGGTACATGGGGAAACAAATACATACGTACCATAGAGAGAAGAGGGCATGCTAGCTCATAACATCGCTCGCCGCCTGTGTATCCGCAGAGAGAGACTGCGAAGGCGCCACCACGCTCCTTCTTGGCGCACGCGTCATGGCCATGGACGCGTCCTCCACCGGCGCGTCTGCCTCCATCTGATGCATGGCTTTCATACCGCCGCTGCCGCAGGCGCGTCCATTATCGCGCGCTTGAGTTCTGTCCTCGGCCCCTTTTTTGGTTCCTCTTCCCTCCTCTCAAACGTGAGACTCCGCTAGCTTTATATAGGCTGGCTGGAGTTGGATAGATGGCAACGCGCGGGGCAGTGCGATTTCTTTCCTTCTGTAATTTTTCTTTGCGTCCAAGTCTATACGAAGAAAAGGAAATAAACCAAAGACTTACCGATTCCTCTTGTCGTGCCGCACAAGGACGTTCTGGCCTTCTTCCCTTCTACTAGTTCTCACGAACACATCCACATCAAATCCATAAAGAACGATCCGTATTGCGGGTATTCGGATGCGTATATATGCTTGCCGGCCAGTATGAGGATACCTGAATACGTACACATGTATTTGTACGCACCGGCCACACCCAACGTGCATAATAGTTGCATGCGTTTTTTTATGCTTGCATGCATCAAGTATCGTGAGGTGCCAAAGCAGCCATGCATGTACGCGCACATCCACCATGATCAATTCAAATGTGGTGTGAAGGATGTGTATGACCTGCATTTGAAGCTATTAAAAAAATGATTATGTGAGCTCTAGAAAAATTATAATAATATAATCACTATTAATAAATTGTTATTAAAAAATCATCGAACAATATCTAATTGGATGTGGGGAAGCATGAATTATTATTGTTGACATTACCCTTGAGGTAAAATGTTGTGGGGCAAAACTATAAGCCCCTATCTTTCTTTGTGTCCGATTAAAACTCCGTAGCCATAAGTATCGCGTGAGTGCTAGCAATTATGAAGGACTAAATGATAGTTGAGTATGTGGACTTGCTTTTAAGCTCTGACATAGACTATTTCTGATGTTATGATAAATTGCAATTACTTCAATGACTGAGATTATAATTGTTAGTGCCCAATAAGGTTTTTGATTCATGCTTTGGCTTTGTGAATTGACCATCACTTGAACATGAGTAATCATATGACAAAATCTATTTATGTTGCTGTTATGAATAATCATGATGCCTTCATGTCCGTATTTTGTTTTGATCGACGCCTCTACCTCTAAACATGAGGACATATTTATTGTTATCGGCTTTTCGCTTGAGGACAAGCGAGGTCTAAGCTTGGGGGAGTTGATACGTCCATTTTGCATCATGCTTTTATGACAATATTTATTGCATTATGGGCTGTTATTTCACTATACTTATGGCTATTCTCTCTTATTTTACAAGGTTTACATGAAGAGGGAGAATGCCGGCAGCTGGAATTCTGGGCTCGAAAAGAAGAAAATATTGGAGGCCTATTCTACGCAACTCCAAAAGTCTTGAAACTCCACGGAATACCTTGAAATAAATAAAGAAAAATCGTCGCCAAAGATGAAGGCCAGGGGGCCCACACCCTGCTCACGAGGGTGGGGGGCGCCACCCCCCCTGGGCGAGCCCCCCTACCTCGTGGGCCCCCTGATGGCTCTCCGACGTCCATCTTCTCCTATATGAAGTCTTTCGATGAGAAAAAAATCAGAGAGAACCTTTCGGGACGAGACTCCGCCGCCACGAGGCGAAACCAATCTAGGGCTCTGGCAGAGCTGTTCTGCCGGGGACACTTCCCTCCGGGAGGGGGAAATCATCACCATCGTCATCATCAACGCTCCTCTTATCGGGAGAGCGCAATCTCCATCAACATCTTCACCAGCACCATCTCATCTCCAAACCCTAGTTCATCTTTTGTATCCAATTCTTGTCTCCAAGTCCGGAATTGGTGCTAGTAGGTTGCTAGTAGTGTTGATTACTCCTTGTAGTTGATGCTAGTTGGTTTATTTGGTGGAAGATCATATGTTCAGATCCTTTATGCATATTATTACCCCTCTGATTATGAACATGAATATGCTTTGTGAGTAATTACGTTTGTTCCTGAGGACAAGGGAGAAGTCTTGCTATTAGTAGTCATGTGAATTTTGTATTCGTTCGATATTTTGATGAGATGTATGTTGTCTAACCTCTAGTGATGTTATGTGAACGTCGACTACATAAAACTTCACCATTATTTGGGCCTAGAGGAAGGCATTGGGAAGTAATAAGTAGATAATGGTTTGGTAGAGTGACAGAAGCTTAAACCCTAGTTTATGCGTTGCTTCGTAAGGGCTGATTTGGATCCATATGTTTCATGCTAGGTTAGGTTTACCTTAATACTTTTGTTGTAGTTGCGGATGCTTGCAATAGAGGTTAATCATAAGTGGGATGCTTGTCCAAATAAGGGCAGTACCCAAGCACTGGTCCACCCACATATCAAATTATCAAAGTACCGAACGCGAATCATATGAGCGTGATGAAAACTAGCTTGACGATATTCCCATGTGTCCTCGGGAGCGCTTTTCCTATCATAAGAGTTTGTCCAGGCTTGTCCTTTGCTACAAAAAGGATTGGGCCACCTTGCTGCACCTTATTTACTTTTATTACTTGTTGCTCGTTACAATTTATCTTATCACAAAACTATCTGTTACCATTTATTTCAGTACTTGCAGAGAATACCTTGCTGAAAACCTCTTATCATTTCCTTCTGCTCCTCGTTGGGTTCGACACTCTTACTTATCGAAAGAACTACGATAGATCCCTTATACTTGTGGGTCATCATGCCCCCTCCGGTGGTTCTTGGCTCCAGAAATTCTCTTTTATTATATAAAAATTCCTCGCAAGGTTTCATTCCAATCTGAGAACTTTTATTTCTGCACAAAAAACAACACCATGGTAGTTCTGCTGAAAACAACATCAATATGGGTTAGTTTCATTCAAATCATGCAAAATAGAGTCCAAAACAATAGGAAAAACGTTAGGAAAGTAGAAACGACGGAGATGTATCAGACACACATGCTAACAGGCTGGCATGTGGCCTCGTCCCAGGTTTACATGAGACAAGTCCTTGTAAACAGGTAAGGGGGACGAGACTTGCCCGCTCCCTCATCGTGCTCCCCTCCATTTATTCTTCATCCAACGGCCATACTAAGTCTCCTTCCCCACCTCCACCTTTTCACTCAAAGGAAAATATAAATTCCCATGTATTCTTGTCTGTCTTCCCCGGAACACCCGATGGACGAGCATATTTTCTTCTACCCGCATAGGGGAGCCGGTGAGTTAATCCATGTAAGGACGACCCATGTATTGACATGAACAACAACGTGGCCGGCACAACGGGCGTCACTAGCGGTCGTCAATGCCGTAGGTGACTTGACCTGCGCGAGGACGACGTACTCGTTCATGCCTATGGCGTGCACAACAGTGTGGCCGACAGAGCGACATTATCGACCCTTGCGTCACTGCTAGAGGTGAGTCGAGCTAACCCGCGCGAGGACGTCATGGCATGCATTGATGCATAGTAGCATGTCCGGTACAACAAGCGCCGCTGTGGTCTCTGCATCGATGCTGGAGGTGAGTCGGCTGGCCAATAGGAGACGGTGCGACATTCATAGCGGCATGTCCATCGCGCGCCCTCACATCGATATGAGAGATTGAGTTGGGTAGAGCAAACCTGCGAGAGGCCGGCATACAGGGTGACCGCAGCGTGCACAACAACGTATCCAGAACATCTAGCAGTGCCGATGATCCTCAGTTTGATGTGGGAAGTGACTTCGACCACTGCACATGCTACAACACCGATAGGAAGTTGCACGTGGTGGCACAAGCTGACCTGCGGCACCACAGCTCGGCGGCGTCCCAAGTGGGCTCCTTGGCAAAGGAATTACCACCTTCGACTGCAATCCTATAAAGCAAGGAAGGTGAGCCCAAAGTGTTTGTCAACATGTCTAGCGAGGAGCTCCGCACATGCACGGGCGAATAGAGTCGGCGGCAACAACCCCCACAGCGCGAGGTCGTGTTCCATGGTCGCAGGGCCCGGCAACGCAAGCCCATGTTTCGACGGCGAAAGGAAATGCCCAGAGCTGAGAGGTGAGAGTCGATGGGGCGCGGCTTGTTAGCGAGCAGAAGCACTACAAATGCGTTTGGTTGCCCACAAAAACCCAACCAGGCCCGTTGTATGGAGCATCTTTTTAGTGTTGGGTTGTTTGGTTACATGCAAGTACTGTTTGGCCTGCATGACATGCTTTTTAAAGAACCTATGGGTCTGGTTTACTGAGAACAACCGAATGAGTCATTTCAAGTGAGTGAGGCCCGAACGATGCAAGGGAGCACACATGGGTGGCTCTCTAGGAAGCTGGTTCCTATTCGGCGCCTTTAGTGCCCGTTACAGGCGTTTTCGCTAACAGGCGCATACCCCCCTTCGCGATGGGCTGGCCCATCTGCTCTTTTCTCTCTTCTGTTTTTCACACAAAAAAAGAAGCTACGGTGAGACTCGAACACAGGACCTGCCGCCTTAAATTAGTTCGCAATTACCATCCCGCCACCGATTCTCACGTGACTACTGACATCTTTTCCTTCAATTATTGTCTACTTTTCTTTTTTCTTTTCTTCTTTAATATTCTTCCTGGTCCGATGTTTTTCTAAAAAATCGGGACTATTTCTTAAAAATCGATGAACTTCTTATCAAATTCGATGATTCTTTTTCAAAATTGATGATTTTTTCTACAATTCGATGAGCGTTTCTTGAGTTTGATGAACTTTTCTTCAAATTTGATGAACTTTTCTGAAAACTTGATATGAACTTTTTTCAAAATTGATGAACTTTTCTTCAAATTCGATGAACTTTTTTCAAGTTTGATGAACTTTTCTTCAAATTTGATGAACTTTTTTGAAAACTTGATATGAACTTTTCTTCAAATTTGATGAACTTTTCTTCAAATTTGTTGAACTTCTTTCAAACCTGGTGAACTTTTTTTAAAATCGATGAACTTTTCTTCAAATTTGATGAACTTTTTTCTAGTTTGATGAACTTTTTTTTCAAAATTGATGAACTTTTTTCAAACTCGCTGAACTTTTTTATAAATTAATGAGCTTTTCTTCAAATTCGATGAACTTTTTTCAAAAGCGTTGAACTTTTTTCAACATCGATGAAGCTTTTTTAAGTATGTGAATTGTTCTTAAAAAATGATGAACGTTTTTAAATTCACAATTTTTTTAAATAATTCAAACAATGGTGGGCACTGTGCAATAAATAGCATAGCCGCACTTGTTCTTATAAGGTTGGTGCTTTATATCAATCAAAAACATGCAATTGGTGTACTAGTTAGCGAACCTGGCACGGTCACTGAGTGACCTGAGTTTGAATCCTGGGGTAGGCATGTTTTCTGCCGTTTTATTTACTACAGGTTCGCTGCACAATACGTTCACGGGCCGGCCCAACAGGGCGCTGCGTGGGCGTATCCCCTCGTCCGCTGCTAAAATAGACCTTATCCCCTCGTCTCCTCCCTTCTCTCACCTGCGGTGCTCAAGTGGTTCATGGCCTCCTCGAGGACACGCAGCGGCCATGGCCAGGGAAGGGAGCTTGGCATGACCACATCAGCGAGCCGGGCGCGGCGTGGCCGACGACGGAAGCGCGAGCCGCCTGGCCACGACAGGGAGCCAGGCGCGGAGCGGCCGAGCAGCAGGGCTGCGGCGGGTCGGCGTGGCTTGGCGCGAGTTGGAGCTGCGGCTACGTGGCTATGCGGCGCGAGTGCGGGCGAGCACGGCGAGGACTAGCGTGGGCGAGCTCGCCGGCCGCAGCGTGAGGCTCCTGCTCGTGTCTGTACGCGTACATGCGTGACCTGTTTAGGTATTCGATGGGCCAGTACAAGGTGGCGCCGATGTCAGGTGAGTTTGTACTTCTGAATTTCTCACGGATGTGAGGCTCCTTACTGAATTTTACTATTACTAGCTGAATTCTACTCTCTCCGTTCCTAAATATAAGTCTTTGTAGAGATTTCACTATGAACCATATACGAATGTATGTAAATGCATTTTAAATTTAGATTCATTCATTTTGCTTCGTATATAGTCTATTTAGTGAAATCTCTACAAAGACTTATATTTAAGAACAGAGGGAGTACAACCTTATCGTTTATTTTTACTACTATACCAGCTAGCTGAATTTTTACACTCATGTGAAGCTCCTTGATGAAATCTCTTGTTATTGTGATTCTTGCATAGGTATTCATATATCTACGACTTTACCGGCCTTGAAGGGTGTCGACATGCCGACCATCATGCTCAGCTTCGAGGGCGGGGCAAGCCTGGAACTCGGGATCGAGCAGATGGTGTACTTCAGCGACCCCCACAACATCTTCTTCATGGCGTGCCTGGATGCTGTGCGCGCGAGCTCGGGCGGCGGTGACACATGATGTCTACGGCAAGGGGAGTGCTACTTGCAAGCTGTGTTTGGATGTCCACAAAGAGGAGATGATGATGCGGTACAATAGAGATAAATATTTCTCTGAGTTAAGAACCAAGATTACCAATCCATTAGGAGAACCACGCAACACCTTGTTAATAGTACTTACACACAAAATAACAAATACATGCACCCAACCTAAACAAAGGGTTGTCAATCTCTTGGCGGTTAATTGTAAGGATCAAATCTCGTAGTGATAGATAGATAAATAAAAACATAAAAAATATATTAAATTGCAGCAATGTATTTTTGGATTTTAATATATGATAAACATAGACCCGAGGGCCATAGTTTTCACTAGAGGCCTCTCTCTTGAACATATCATATGGTGGGTAAATAAATTATAGCAATTGATAGAAAAACAAATAATTATGACGATATCCAAGACAATAATCATGTATATATGCATCACGTCCGAGACAAGTAGATCGACTTCTGCCAGCATCTACTACTATTACTCCACACATTGACCGCTATCCAGCATGCATTTAGAATATTAAGTTCATAAAGAACAAATTAACGCCTTAAGCAAGATGACATGATGTAGACAAAGTAAATACAATCAATATGAATAAACCCCATCATTTTATCCTTAATGATAACGATACAAATACGTGCCATGTCCCCTTTTGTCATTGGGTTTGAGCACCGCAAGATCGAACCCATCACAAAACACCACTCTCATTGCAAGATAAATCAATCTAGTTGGCCAAACAGAACGTATAGATTGGAGAGAAATACAAAGCTATAATAATCATGCATAAAAGAGTTCATAGAAGACTCAAATAATATAAATAAATAATCTGATCATGAACCCACAACTCATCGGATCCCAACAAACACACCACGAAAAAGGATTACATTGAATAGATATACAAGAACATTAAGGAGAACATTGTGTTGAAGATCAAAAAGAGAGAATAAGTCATCTAGCTACTAGTTATCGACCCGTAGGTATGTGGTAAACTACTCACACATCATCGGAGGGGCAGCAAGGTTGATGTAGAAGCCCTCCGTGATCGATTTCCCCTTTGTCAGAGTGCCGAAAAATGCCTCCAGATGGGATCTTGCAAGAACAGGAACTTGCGGCAGCAAAAAAGTATTTTGGGTGGCTCTCTATTGGTTTCCTGATTTTAGAGAATTTATAGTTGGAATTAGGTCAAACGAAGGAATGGGGGGGGGGCACGAGGCACCAGGACGCGCCTACCCCCTGGTAAGGATGGCAATGGGTAGGGTATGGGGCGGGTAGAGCAATACCATACCCATACCCGTGCAGTCAATGGGTACAAAATTCTACCCATACCCGTATCCATGGGTATGAATCTTTACCTATACCCATACCCGACGGGTACCCATTTCCATTGGGTACCCAACGGGTAGATAAAAAAGTACACAAGTTATTCAGAATTTTACAGTTATCGATAGAACATTTGACAAATTTGACGAAGAAGAGGGGATTTTGTGTGACGATGTGAGGCTTAATTACGGGAGTAGTTGGGTCACTCAGCTCCTTTGACGCTATCGCCCCCTGCGCATATGTTGGAGCTCCATGAGTAAGGTCTACATGTTCGTATAAATGGGCAGAGTATGAGTATATCCATGGGTACAAGTCTATACCCGTACCCTGCCAATGACTTAACGAGTAGAGTATGGGTACTATCCATGGGTATAAAATTGTGACCATACCCTGCCCATGCAGGTACGGTATCCGCGGGTACCCGTACACATGGGTAAAATTGCCATCCTTACCCCCTGTGCGCACCCCTGGTGGCTCGTGGCCACCTCCCACTCATTCTGGTCTTCTCCCAAAACTTCTAGTGTCTCTTATGTCCAGAAAAAAATATTTAAAAAGTTTCGTGGCATTTGGACTTCGTTTGGTACTGATTTTCTGGAAAGCCAGAAATAGGCAAAAAACAACAACTGACACTTGGCACTAAGTTAATAAATTAGTCCCAAAAAATATATATTTGCATAATAAACATTCAAGATTGATACTGTAATAGCATGAAACAATAAAAAATTATAAGTACATTAAAGACATATCAAAGAAGGGGCGGCCCCGTCGGGCTCCGGTGCCGTCCCGCCAGATCTTTGCGACCTGGACATGTCATTCTGGAGCCAGCCAATTCGACGGCACGCTCAACATGTTTGAGGAAATGAAGGCAGTTGGCGTCAAGCCAAACCTGATCATTGTTAAGTATAGTTGTTAACTCCTAATCATATGCATGTATGCAACCAAACATTGGGTGAATATTGCTTCACGATGACAAGACCTCATATGCAGATGACCAAACTACTTGACAATGCCTTTTTTTGTAGCTAGACCCTGCTCAGCCTAGCTCGTTTTTTCCATCTCAGCCAGACCCTGCAAGGAAGTAACCAAACGCATCCTACCTGGCTCAAGCGACCGACTAAAGTGGACAGAAGAAAATAGAGGTAAAAGCACCCCAGGTACCCTAACTTGCAGGGAATGTGATGATTTAGTCCCAAACTTGTAGAATGCAACTCCACCATACCTCAACTTGCACTAGATGTGACAATTTGGTCCTGGGCCTATCACAGCGTGACATGTGGCAGCCAGATGGGTGGACCGGTCTTTGCATGCAGTTTTGCAAAAAAACACCCTTCCATCCTGTCTTATTAACCCGCGCTACAGGGAACCTGAATTAAATCGGCCTGAAATCCCTTCGCTATGTACTGCTCTTTAGTTGCGCCAAGTTTATCAAGGGGTGGAAGGAGGATTTCTTTTTCTTGGAGTCGTCGGCGTCGTGACCGTGCCCGGTGGAGTGGGCGATCCTTCCAGGTCCTCCACCTTCGACCAGTCGCTCACCGTGCAGGAGAAGGCCATGGCAGACAGCCTCCTGCATGCTCGAGGGAGTTCCCCGATCGATATCTTCGCGTATCTCCACCAGCACAACATGGTCGCAGCCAATATCACCCGATCGATCCGCCGCCAACTCATAAAGGTGAAACCTCCGGCATTGTAGAATTCAGAACGATTCAGGATGTTTTGTTGTGGATTGTAATGATCTGTGATTTGCAGCCGCGCCTGTTCATGTCGCCATGAATTAAAGTGAACAACGAGCCTGACTACAAAGTGACGTCTCGCGCGTCGTCGCTTGGGAAGAAGAGGAAGGTGGGGGGAGGATCGTCCGGGCGGCGAGAGCTCGGCGTCAGACCCCTCTTGCCCGTCGGGTTTCTCCGGCCCCTGGTTGTCGCCGCCTGCGACAAGCAAAGATGGTGACTGGAAGGCAGCGAGAGGCTGCTGCTGCAGGGCACCGTCACGCCGTCGCGGGAGAGCAAGCTCGCCGCGTCCAAGCCGCCCGACATCGTCGCCTCAAGCTACGTGTCACTGCTCCAGATGAGCTCCTTGTTCCTTGTGCATTATTCTTGGATGATTTGTTGTTCTGGATTGATCGATCGACATGGTGCCATACATGCTGGGGCGCAGACGGCGAACGAGGTGGCCTTCTCGCTTACGCTCTGGAGCTGGAGGACAAGTACTATCCAAATGCTTGCTTGCTGTTGGCTCCTTGACATTTTGATGCCTCTGCTCATCATTTCAATTTTAAACTTGAACGGGTTCGAGTTCTATGTCCGATGGCTGCTGCATGCATGCACTTGACGTATAATACTAGTACGAGCTCGACGAGATGACCAAGGCGGCGGCGGTGACGCAGGAGGAGCTTTGCAGGAACATGAAGGCGCGGGAGCGCGACACCGCCGAGGCGGACGCGTTGCGGGCGGAGCTACGCAAGGCCAAGGCCGTGCTCGCCGAGACCAAGGCGGATGCGAGGATTGCGGCGGCGGCGGCGCGTGGGCTCCGAGAGGAGTTGGACAGGAAGCAGAAGCAGCGGGAGCGCGATGCCGCCGAGTCGGACGCGCTTCAGGCGGAGCTGGAGCTGGACAAGGCGAAGGCCGAGCTCGCCGCGACCAAGGCGGACGCGGAGAGGACGGCGGCGCGGTGGTTCTGGGGGTCCAGCAGGGAGTACGCGCGCGCTCGCAGATCGGGAGCTGCGGGGGTACGAGCGCGGCTTGGAGGACATGAGGCGCGCCGCGCTTTATCGCTACCCGTATCTGGACGGCTGGACCCGTCGCTGCTCTTCGTGCCGGTCCGCGGTCCCCCGTGGCGCCGGCGACCGCCTGATCTGCAATTATCTGCATGTTTCTGGGATGCGCTGCTGATCTTTCTCTTCGGACGGTCTGGGACTGCATTTCCCGCCTTCGTTTCACAATCCACATGAAACTTCTTTTGTGTGAAATGTTGCATCAGAGAATGAATATATGCGTAAATCATTAGGGATTATGATCCGTCAAAAATGTTGAGACGCATTCTAATCTATGACTTGATTTTTCTGAGCTGTGATCTGAACTGGGTTTGTTTTGTTTAGCAATGTTCTGGACCAAGTTTCTCAAATGCAAGAACACCCTACCCTCTTGTTTCGACGCATTCATATTGGGAAAGCTGTGAGCTGATGATTGAGCCTAAAAAATATCATAACAATGACGAGTAATTGAACAGATGATTAAGAGAAGGTTGGGCATCATCATTGATTGCGCGGATTAATTAGACAAGATGGAAGGGTGTTTTTTGCAAAACTGCGGGCAAAGACCGGTCCACCCATCTGGCTGCCACTTTGTCGCGCTGTGATAGGCCCAGGACCAAATCGTCACATACAATGCAAGTTGTGGTATGGTGGAGTTGCATTTTACAAGTTTGGGACCAAATCATCACATTCCATACAAGTTAGGATACCTGGGGTGCTTTTACCTCAAGAAAATACATACAAACCCATCCAATCCAAAGACTAAGAAAGTACGGGGCATTTGGTGTTTTTTTCCTTTGAAAAGTGAAAAAAGACGTGGGGAAGAAGATTTAATCTGATCGTTGGATGGAGAACGGGCGCAGCGGGGCACGGATGGGACTAGCATTGCCTACGGTCTACGGAGCAGGCGTCCACGGGCCAAGCAGCAGGTGATGCACACTGGACTGGGCTGGGTTGGGCCACCATGGAAATCTTCTCCACGACATTGGATCCCCCATTCCCGCATCGTTCCATCCACTCTCCCTCGCCGCCGCCGCGGCCGCCTTCCGGCGCGCCAACATCGCTGCCATGCTCCGCCTCCGGGGCTGCATCCTCCCCCGCCTCCTCTCATCTCCCTCCACCGCCTCCTCTCCGCGGCCGCGCCTGCCGTTTCTCCGAGCCCTAGCTTCGCCGTGGAGGAGTACCTCGTCGCCACCTGCGGCCTCACCCCAGCGCAGGCCCGCAAGGCCTCCCCCAAGATCTCCCACCTCAAGTCCCCAGCCAACCCCGACGCCGTCCTCGCCTTCCTCGCCGGCCTCGGCCTCTCCGGCGCCGATGTCGCCACTGTCATCCGCAAGGACCCCAAGTTGCTCTGCGCGGGCGTGGAGAGGACCCTGGCCCCCAACGTCGCGGGGCTCATCAGCCTCGGCCTCTCGCGTTCTGACATCGCGCGCCTCGCATCGCTCACCGGCGTCACTTTCCGCTGCAGATCCATCATCGCCGGGCTGCACTACTGCATGCCCCTCTTCGGCTCCTCCGAGAACCTCCTTCGAGCCCTCAAGAGTGGCTCCGTTCTCTCCTCCGACCTCGAGCGGGTGGTCAAGCCCAATGTCACCTTCCTGCGGGAGTGCGGGCTAGGTGCTTGCGATATTGCCAAGCTCTACGCACACACGCCATCCCTGCTCAGCATCAGCATCGAACGCATCCGGACAGCAGTGGCGTGCGTCGAAGGTTTTGGTGTACACCGCGAATCGCGGATGTTCAGACATGCGCTGCAAGTTGTTGCATTCCTCAGTGAGGAGAAAATCGCCACCAAGGTAGAGCACTTGAAGAAAATGTTCAGGTGGTCGGATGCCGAGGTGGGCATTGCTTTTTCTTACGCTCCAACATTGCTAAGGAGGAGTAAAGAATCGCTGCAGCGCAGGTCCGAGTTCTTCATCTCTGAGGCGGGGTTTGAGCCGTCATACATTGCTCATCGTCCAGCAATGCTCACGTACAGCTTGGAGGGCCGCGTCAGACCCCGGTACTACGTTGTAAAGTTTCTCAAGGAAAATGGATTGCTAAATCACGACCGGGACTGCTATAAAACACTCATTATCAGCGAGAAAGAATTTGTGGAGAAGTTCATATGCCCTCACATGGAAGCTGCACCACACCTTGCTGAAGACTATGCAACTACCTGCGGAGGGGAAGTCCCCGCCAGGTTCATATTTGCATGAACCAACAATTCTGACTTCTATGTAGAATCCAGATCACCATTGTAATTCTAACTTCTATATGTAGATTGTATAATCCTAATTGCTATGTAATTCTGAAGCCAATTATGATTTGGTCATTTTTTTAATATGGATTAGATTTATGTGGCTTTCTAAAATATATCTTTGATGATGCATTTGTTTCTCCTTTTTACCGTTCTATCATAGGATTACATTATATATTGAGCTTATACTTCATGTTCGTCATGGGAGAGTTGCTGCTTCATAAATATCCATAAATGTTTCATTATTTACCATTTTGTGAATTTCAGTTCCCATCACAGTTGTTTTGACTTTCTGGATCACTGGCTGCAAAGTTGGGTGTACATAAACCACAAGCTGTGCCACTTCAAAGGTCAGATATGGGAGAGGCATGGCTGATTGAGAGGGGGCAGCTGGAAGAGCTGGCGATCCAACAGCCTGGAACAACAGCGCCTCAAGCTTTCACTGAAGGTATTTGTGTTTTTGTCAAGTCGTTCTTACAAAAATCAAAGAAGTTTGCTGAATATGAAGCAAGTTAGTTGCAATGATTACCGAGATCTTATTCAGTTCTTTTTAAACTATGCCCATTTTTCTAGAAAAACCTTGCTTTGTGCTTGCAGGTAGAGGATATTGTCTGTGCAATGATATAGGCTTGCCTAAGGAAACTCATGTCAGGTATTTCATAATCTAGAGACCTTTAGTTTCTCCTTTTTTTTCATGTCTACCCATAAACACATGTACATTCTCACAAAAAAAAAGGTGCCTGCATTTATCAAAACAAACTGCGAGCTTCATTAGCTTCAGTCTCATCACTGAATTCATTGGTGCCTCACTTCATTTCGTGAATTGTGCAGTCTGGTGAGTGAGTGATTAATTCACATGGCCTGTTAGTACAGTACTAAATATCCGTAGAAAACATGTGAACTATCCGAAATAACTTACTCCAATGTCATAAATGAGGTGAATTTTGATAGCTGGGCATGCAAAGAAAACGTGGCTTGTCGATTTCTTTTTATTTAATCATGCACGAAATATTTGGTATGGCCTGTCAGCTATCCTTTTGTAAATATGCATGTTCTTTCAGGATTGCTAAACCCGTCCGCTAGCTATTGCTCAAAAATTTAGTATGCAGCAAATCTGAAATGTTGTTTAAAATTACAGGTCATGTTAAAGCAGTTAAAATGTAGCAGAATGTTTATAGATTTTTTTTTATATTGATGTTTGGGTTGATACATTTTACTAAATACACAACAAACATGACTGGTTGCTGCAAAGGTTGCACTGCCACTCCCTCCAACAAGTGCAGTAGTCTGCATTTGACAAACAATTCTAAAGTCACTATAAGTTTACAACTGTGACGAATATAATAAACTCAACGAAATTCCCTTCTTGTTCGTCGTAGTCTTCATATTTTCGGGAAATATCTTGGTTCCATTATTTTGGAATAAAGCAACCGAAAGACAAAATCTTAGTGCATAGTAACTTTCTTGCTTTTTCTGATCTTCTTGTTTTCTAATCTTTTTTGGTTCTCGTTGTGTACATGTTGTTCAAAGTTGAAAGTTTGTAGAATGCCAAATGAAATTGGTTCCACATTGTATCTAATATTCTGAAAAAGGCCCCCCCCCCCCCCGCTTTATATTATATAAAGCACCACCACAATACATCCGAGAGACGATACAAACTCACGCCACCAACACACACAACACACACACCCAAGGCAAGATACAAAGGTGCCGGGCACCGAAACACCTCCACCGACCACCAAGCTAACTACGAATATGCAAAGGAGATTGCTTGGAGCCAACGGAGACCTCCATCATGCAAACCACCATGGAGAGGTGAAACGGACAACGACAAAGCCAAGACTCCATAGCGGTGCCTCCCAGAATGTAACGACCATAGAGCCGCCTCCGCCCGATCCAGAGATCAGGTTTTCACCTGGAGGAAGACGGAGGGAGAGGGAACACCACGACGGAGCCTTCAGGAAGGGTACGACGTCACCGACGCCGCCACTGTCGGCCAGAACACAGCTGGACATATGATATACCCCGACGCTCACCTCCCTCCGACGCACCCTAGCTTTGGCAACCACCCACAACCAAGCCACCCGCGTGGCCATGGCTGCTTGCCCACACCTGAGACGCATGCTCCGCCCAAGAACGTTGCGCCTCCCGCCACCCGGGCCGCCGCCCGACATACGGACCTCCCCAAGAGCAGCCAAAGTGACCAGCTTTGGTCTGAGAAGACACCCAAAACCGACTCAACCGCAACCCCCGTCCCGCCTTGAACTATGCGGAGCTGCCGCCGCACACAACGGATGGGGAATGGGGAGGAGGGGGGAGCGGACGCATCCAGCGACGGGCAGCCTCACCGACGACGACGCCCATCCCTCCCACCAACCTCCCCACCGGACACCCACTTTGCCGCCCCACCGCGGCGGTCGAAGCAGATCTGCACAAGGCCACCAACGTAGGTCCGTCCACCGGCAAGGGGACCCCGCAGACTGCCACCTACCACCAAGACCGCTCACTGGGAAGTCCAACCACGCCGCTCGCCGACGTCCAGCCACCGGAGCCGGCTGGAATCCGGCCAACACGTCTGCCAAGGCCGCCGCTACTGCGCCGCCACCCCTACCAGCCACCGGCCGAGGCGTGGGCGTCCGCCCGCAGCCCAGGTCATCCTAGACCCGCGCCGCTGGCCAGGCCGGACCTGGAGCAGCTGCCGCCGCTGTCCCACCAGCACGCACCACCAGCCATCTGCGCCCACAGCCGCCCGACGAGATCCAGGTCGGGCCGCGACCTAGCCCTCTGCCGCCAGCGCTACAGGGACGCCCGCCACCTCCCAGCCGCCGGATCCGCACGTCACCGCCACCGGGAACCCTGTTGGACCCCGCCGCCGGAATCCCGAACAGGGGAGGGAGGGAGATGCCCCGCCACCGCCCGCGGCGCGCTCCGGCGGCGGCGAGGGGAAG
>NC_041383.1:725966960-725994437 GCF_002162155.2 Triticum dicoccoides
GAGCTTGGGCTGGCGGCGGATCTAGGGCTCCCAGACGCGCGTGCGGGGCGCGTCGCGGGAGGGGGGGGCAGGTGCCCGGCCTTGGGGATGCCCTGGAGGTAGCAGTTGTCGCAAAGCTCGTATCTAATAATTTTCTCATGAAACTTATGCTTGGGCATTCTAACACTTGGAGTATCCAAAAAACTGTCTCTGCATTCTGTAGCACCTCATACTTCTGTGCCGGCCTTGGGGATGCCCTGGAGGTAGCAGTTGTCGCCCAGCTCGTATCTAATAATATTCTCATGAAACTTATGCTTGGGCATTTTAACACTTGGAGTATCCAAAAAACTGTGTCTGCATTCTGTAGCACTTCATACTTCTCCTGTCAGTGATGTTGAAATAAAGCAGTTCAAGGCTGAGAGTTTTATTTTCGGTTTGTGATTTTTTTTCGCCCCAGGCCAAGATGGCCGAATTTCGGCCATTTTCAAAAAAATGGGCGAAATTAACCGAAATTTGGCTAAAAATTGCCAAATTTAACCAAAACCTATTTTTTCAGCCGAAAGGTACTTAACGCCCGATGGCTGAAATTCGGCCGAAATCCGTTTTTTCGGCCGAAAATCAAAACATAGGGCTGTACAAGCCTACAACCCTCTTGTGAAACCAAAGCAAAATAAACCTGCAAACAACCAGGCGGATTTAATTAGTCATTAAATAAAATAACCTTACATAGTTACATGTCAAATGTGTATATCTTACTCTGAAAACATCTTTAAAGGTTGATTTGCCGTCATGTACAAACTGTGCACCAACATAGAAACAAAGAGCATATGTGAGATGCAACCTTTAAGTTTGAGAAGCTGAATCTGAGGCCCCCAAACATTCCACTTCGAATTCCCTGTTTAATTGAAGCCTGCCATTTTTTGCTATTCAAGTATTCATTGTAATTATTCTCTTTTCTGCCCAGAAAGATGGTACAATTTCTTTACTGCTAATTGCTTCAGCTACAACTTGACCTGCACTTCATGCATCACCTGCAGCAATCCTTTGTTGTAGGCGAGATTATTTGTAACTCACTTTAGAAGAACCACATTATGTTGATGACAAGCTTCGAATATGTGACTAGTAAAATGATAACTGTATGGTCTCTGGAAAAGTGCACGTCTTCATTTCCTTAATGTGAAAAATATCAGGAATTATTTTCTGTTTGTTTAGTTAAAAACAATTATTCAAAACAGGGTTTACTCTGATATCACCTTAGCATCTTCACTGAACCTTTTCAAAGAACTTCACTTGAATATAAATCCGCAAACCCAGAAAAGGAACCACACATGAGGATCAGCTTAAGTTTCCAGCCAGCAGCAAATGCTACGGCGAAGCAAGAAATAAATGTATTGTTCACTGTACTAGTATGGCCAAGTTATCTCCTACAAGGCGTCGGATGTTCAAAGCATCAATAAACAGCCTTGCACCAAGTGCACCACTGTAAAAGTTAGAAGTGAACATGATGTCCACACTGTTGCAGATAAAGATAAGGTGCCTCACTGTCACCAAATTCCTTGTGTGCTGGCGTTAGCTTGCCCGTGCAAATCATCAGATCCAGACAGTCCAAGTGGTTGTGTAGAGTGTTGTCTTGTATTCCTGGGATAATCTCTGATGGATTGTTCCAAAGATAAACTTTTACTTCTTTCTTTACTGTATAAACTCTACTTTTAAGTCTTGAACCTGACGCACATGGCACCTCATGCATTCCTTCGGTATGGACCTGCTGTAACTGAATAAGTTGACAGTAAGCTCCATCAGGATCCCTGGTTTCCTTGCCGCACATTCACTTGACATCCTACTCATGCGCTTTAGCTTATAATGCCATATGATTTACGAGGGAGGACTGATCCGAGCCAGTACGAGGCACCTTTTCTGTCCTTTAATAGATGAATGGTGGACATCTTTCAATCTGTAAAAAGAGAAACATGTCATCGTTATTAATACCAATCCCTAGAGTACATTCTGTGCCAGAGAATAGTGCAGGAAGGTTGCACGCTACATAAGTGTTTCGAAACCAGACTTTGGCAAAAGCCCAAAGCAGGTATTCTATGTCTTGGTGGAAGCAACTCTGAGAGGTAGCTGAGTGGTAGCAGTTTCTAATCAGTGGATGTTTGGCGCGCAAGATCTTCAATTCCTCTGTTTTCACTTCATATTGGCGATGACACGCTGAGCAGTGCATCATGATCAAGTGATTATTCACGATTTATTTATATGCTCCATACTGCATAAGACAATATTACCTGTTTCAAATTCCAGACAGTTGGAGGAAGAAGTAACAACAGCTCACTCACATCGAGATGACAACTCGTTGGGCGACTATGCCCCCGTCACTCTTGCCTGGCAGACGCAACATCAACTCGTCTGTGCAGTTCAATGGTTTGACAGGTGGCGGCTTTCCGGCAAACCTAGCAAATTCAAGCTGAAAGGAGCTGGTCAATGAGTGGCTACATCTTGATGACCTTGACACATCTACTTGGCACCTTGACGACTCTATAAAGGAATGGTGGGTAAACGAAGATGAGAGGGATGATGACCTGTGCATATTCCAGCGTAAGAAAGGATTGCAAAAATTGTTGTATGATGGCGCGTAACCATATGTCATCATCATCAATTAGTTAATTTGTGCCTGGGGGCATTCTCTTTATCTTGCTGGAATGCATGAGATGTTTTTGAAGCCTTCATAGCTTGGTTAGGGCCAGTTCTTTTCCCCTCATAATTCTCCAGAATATGATTCTGGGATGCTCCCCACAGAATTATATGTCCAGTCCTTTTCTGTAATTCTAGCCTGTGATTGTTCTATGAGTTGTCTGTTGGAATGTCTGTAACGCCCCCCTTAGATTCAAGTGAGTGTTGAATTGGTAATACTTGGTTATTACTGATGGTTTCATGTGTAATGTGAACACAAAAACGAGATGCAAATCTCATAAACTATATAATATTACAATATAAAAGCGACTTGCAAATATCATAAAGTGCTTACCATTACAATTTAGAACCAGAGTTGGAAATATCATATATTGCATTATATTACAAGTTAAAAGGGAGTGCCTATGGAAATATCATATGTTTGGTATTGTAGATGTACCTACTTTTCTCTATATACTTGGTCAAAGTTGGCAAAGTTTGACTTTCATAAAAAATTATAGGCACTACATTGTGGAATGGAGGGAGTACAAACAGATGGATGATCTCAAGGTATAAGGCTGACGGCAATAGCCTCACGTGTAGCGGCCATGGTACCATCATCATGAGGTGGTAAAGCGTTGGCACCAGTAAACGGCTGTGGAGGTTGCATCTATGCATCATTGTCAAACTTGTCAAAATGCTCATCACGTAACTTGCTATCACGAATGTAGTTGTGAAGACACATGCATGCAGTGATGATCATCTTTTGGGTCTCCGGTTTGTAGCGTGCTATGCCTTGGAGAATACGCCATTTCATCTTGAGAACACCAAATGATTTTTCGACAACATTACGCAAAGAAGAATGTCGATGGTTGAATGTCTCATACCTCCCCATGGGAGGGTGTTCTTGGAAATCAGGTACATGATATCGTTGCCCTTTGTATGGTGATAGATATCCAACTCTATTGGGATATCCGGAGTCGACAAGGTAGTATTTATCTACAATAAGACATCTTGTACAAGATAGTATTTATCTACAATAAGACATCTTGTACATAAGAATATGCATGCATACACGTACATAATAGTATGCATAGATACAAGAGATTACCTGTGGGTGGTTGTGGATAATGCTCATAGCGAACTATAGCATCGCTCCATACATGTGTGTCATGAACAGATCCGGGCCATCCAGGAACAACAAAGGTGAACCTCATATCGAAATCACACACCGTCATGACATTTTTGGTTGTGTACGCTTTCCTATTCCTATGTTGGGGCTCCAATTCCTTGGGCACAACCACTTTAATGTGTGTTCCATCTATGGCTTCAATAGCATTTTTGAAATGAGGCAAGAACCTTGTTTTTTTAAGTATGGGATGAGGTTCAGAGAAAGATGGATCCATTGGCCTAATATAGTCACCGGCCATGCGGTCTACCCACTCCAAAACCTTATGAAATTTTTTGTTGGTGACAGAACGACTATGTGCAAACCGATCTGCCACATTGTCAGTGGTCTGCGTTGTCCCCAAAGTCCATAGAAAAAGCGCCAACGCTTCTTTGGATGATATGTTGCAAGTTGAGTGAAGCTCACAGTTCTCAACCAAAAGATCATGCAATGGGTAAAACACTGACCTCCTCATTCTGAACATAGCGTAGAATGCTTTTGAATCCCGCTCCTTCTCTTCCACCCATTGGAGGCCAGTAACAAGGGGTAATCTTCTTGACGCATACGGCAATGATTTGCTTGACGACGCCATTTCCAAAGCAAATGCAAGCATTCTAGCCTCAAATTCCTCATCTTCTTGTTTTTTTTATCCATCTGCCACAAGCACATACACACATAGGAGGTCAACAAGATACAATAAAGATACAATAGCAGGTTTCAAGGATACAAGTTGAAAGAACATACTTTGGTTCAAACCATAACATAGTTGAAAACGATGCAAGTTCAAAGGAAATACATGGGTTCAAAGCGAATAATATGGGACAATACGATACAAGTTGAAAGCAATCGGAACATAGTTCACTATGATACAAGTTGAAAGCATTCAAAACATAGAGGTTCTACTTATTGTTGAACTCACATGCTTTGTTTATCCATACTAGATGACCCGGTTGCGCGAATGGCGCAAGAACCCAGTTAGAAACAATGTTAGTAGGGAGTAAGTAGATGTAGATGGCTCAAGAACCCAGTTAGAAATGATGTTAGTAGGGAGTAAGTAGATGTAGATGACAATGTAACATGAATTGTATTAATTTACATCGGTTTTTAGATGGAAACAATACAATGTTTGGAAGGGGGAGTACTGTTACGTGTATATAATGTCAGATACTCCCTCCGTTCGAAAAAACTTGTCCTTCAAATGAATGTACCTAGCACCAAGTTAGTGCTAGATACATTCATTTGAGGAACAAGCTTGGGGCAAGCTTTTCCGAACGGAGGGAGTACAATAATAGTGTTTTAAGCCCGCAGTTTAGTATCAATAGTATCCGTGTTCATAGTGCGAAACTATACATAGGCAACCGAACAACTTATTTAAAGCCAGAAGCCAAAAGACTCCACGAGAATTACAGTTCAAGTAACATGAAAAACCTCAAAGATAAAGAATATTACAATCATGCCAAGTGTTGAGAGACAAAAAAACACCGCCAATAGTTGCTTTACCAACTGCCACCACGACGCGCAGCGCTGACCACGTATCTAGCATGCCTGCTGGTCTTGGTTCCATCGACCAGTTAATGGTATGCATCATGTTCCTCTCCCCACTGTACTGAAGTGAGAACACCATGGGCTCCATCTTCGTGGTGGCTCACACTACAGCTTGGCAGCGGAGCGGCTCCTGCTGCAGCTTGGAGGTGCTCTGACTCCATCTGCATCTCAGCTCCTGCTACAGCTCGGAGGTGCTCCGGCTCCATCTGCATCTCAGCTCCTGCTGCAGCTCGGAGGTGCTCCGGCTCCATCTGCATCTCAGCGGCCTGGCTGCTCGGAGGAGCTGCGCCTCCATCTGCATCTCAGGCGGCCCAGCAGCTCCCGCTGTAGCTCGGAGCTGTGGAATTGGCAGATGGCGCCGCCCTTGCTTGTATCCGTGACCCACTGTGAGTGGAAGAAGAATCCCATTTCATTCTCGTAGCTGCTTGGAATGACAGCTGACCTTTCAACAGGATGATCAACAAAGCATGTTGTTGGTCACGGTTGATTAAAATCAAGCTTCCTTGCAGGTCCAGGCTCAATCAGTTGAGAATTCCTAGAAGGTCTGGACTCAACCAAATGAAGCTCCCCTGCAAGCCCAGGCGGAACCAAATCAGCCTTCCTAGGAGTACTGGACTCAATCAAATCAAGTTTCTTTGTAGGTGCGGACTCGACCAAATCAGGCTTCTGTAACGGTTCTTGTTCGATTTTTTTCAGGAGGTCCAGACACAATAAAATCAGGCTTTGGTGCAGATGACTCGATCAAATCATACTTCAGTATGCTCACAGTAATCACATAAAGTAAGCTACCATTTGAGGTGGATTCACCATCCGGCAGGCTTTCGCCATTGCTTCTGCTGCACTCATCATCATGCTGGCTCTGGACATTGCTATCACTACATGCATCACCATGTGGACTGTCAGTGTTATAAGGAGCATTCTCACTGATATTGGCGGTAAGTGGTGATCTTGGAGACTGTTGATCTGATACTGACTCTGGGAATCTCATCCACAGGTCCGAATTCAGTACTCCTAGAAAAGGTAATTACTATTGCTTCCTCCACATGTCTGAATTCAGTACTGAAGAATCTGCTAAGGTAGGCTGCTAGAAAAGAACGCCAAAGAAAGTGTTAGAAGTACATTCATGTTCACTGTGTTGAACATAAGGTTCAGGATTACAAAGCTATACCATCGTGTACCGAAAGCGGGAGACACCCAACAAAGATTTTGCGAGTGTAGTCATGCTTCTCCCAATGATCATTATAAGAAATACCATGTAATCGTGTACAGATATAAGAAATACCTTTCATAATAATGGCCGTTGTCATAATCATCGAAATCATCATCCAACAGCTCTTTGTGCTTTTCTTTTTTCATCGCATGGTTCTTTTCCATTGTAGCATGGTTCACTAAAAAGGAACAAATATTAGTTGAGAATGCAGTTTACATGATATCCATTATCACCAGTACAACCAAAAGCACCTAACCAACCTTTATAGAATTCAAATAATATATTTTTTCTTCCAGTGTAGGTGGCATCTGTTCAGGCTGTGCCGACACTCCCTGAAGCTTGGGGCTTTCCACGACAAGGGATGCTCCAACAAGACCACGGTGGACGCTATTGTTGCACAGGTAAAAACTAACTTCCTTCGGTGTTTGTTGAATCTGTAGAATTTTTTGTTAGCTCGTTACTACTATGCTAATAGCCAAGTCTTGAGGGTAGTGTTGATACTAATTAGCACTAATTAGCAGCTAGGGCTACTCTAATCATCGAGATGGGTATATTGTAGTATAAAATATTTAGTTGAGTGCTTCAGATGCTGAAGTGTATTTTCAAATTAAATCGCACTAATGAAGGTACTGGTATAAGGTACTCCCTCCGCAAACTAATATAAGAGTGTTTATATTACTACTTTAGTGATCTAAACGCTCTTATATTAGTTTACAGAGGGAGTACTTAATTGGGCATACCTAATATCTGGCCTTAAAGAATTTAGATAAGATGTCAAGGGTTCTTTAGTCTATAAATGGCACTCACCTGAACACTAAAGTCATGGTTGTCATTGCATATCTCTAGACTAAATAGTAAGGGCATAACCAAAAGATTTACACATTAGTGCATGAACGAAGAGAAAATAAAATAAGCCTATAATGTCACATGCTATATGTGCACCAAATCAGAGCAACCGAAGATCACCCATATGAAAACGGAACTATGTGAGTATAATTTTTTAGGAAAATGATAAAATGGTGAGATTCATTGGGTAGTAAGGATTACAAGCTCGGGTGTGTAAATTTGAACAAATAGAAGATTAATAAAGGAGAACATGCAACAAAAAAAAGCTTTCAAAAAGTAGTAGTAAGTTTACCTCGGTAACAGAAATAGTACCAAAAAATATTAGTTGATATTTCCTCCGGATGGTGAATTGCCTGGAAAAAAGAGCAGTAGGTATAATGATGGTGTTAATTTCTTATGCAAGCACCAAAACTTCGCCAAAAAATAAAATATATTGGAGCATTGTACCTTTATTATCCCTATAATCCTTGCCCTTGCTTCTAGACTATATGATGGTAGTGCAAGCTAGCCAGCATCTTCAGATTAGTCCATCCAAAAACACACCAAAGATAACAGTTGGACTGTATCATCCCCGAAACGCCATTATTAGAAATTCAGTTGGCACTTAATAGTAAATAGAAGTACAGGGCTTGCTTATCACGCTTATCATGAGAAATAGGCAAGAGATAGGCAAAAATGGTATATACCAACAAAGAGTATATGTCAATCTAAACCTGAAGCAGTAAAAATAGCCATCCGCTTGCTGAAGGAAATAAATGAAATGTCAGGGAGATTCGTGTATCTCCTGCTCTGGAAGTGTTGTATATGATAAAATCAAAAAGCGGAAAGCATGAAAGTGACCGAACAACACTTTCAACGAGGTGCTGTTTATGCAAATAGTATATATCACCCGATATAACCATGCCCAAAAATACAAGATGGGTCAATAAAACTCTCCATAAATTTTGCCATCGAAGCAAGATGATATTTGTGTAACATCAATCATTAGAGAAACCTCAAATTCAACTATATGGAGTTTCTGAAAGAGTCCTATTTACATAAGTATATTACTATCTGATTAGCAATTAACATCAACAGTCAGTTACCACTAAACTGTGAAACACTCAGACTATGACAAAGGAGGGTTTAACTCAATCCTTTGGTTGATACAAAAACTACAGATAGTAGCTAAGTATTGCAGAGAAAGGGCAAAAGAGTACCAAATGTTCCATGAACGCAAGAAGATGCCACAAATGGATGATCTGGGTAATCTGATTCCTTTAAATGCAGAGATGGATTTGACCATCAATCATTATTTCTATGGCTCTGTAGCCAACACATATATGCTATGTTTGAGGTTTTAAAAGAGACAAACCGTGAGAACTTGAAGAGAAAAAGAAAGAAGAGAGTAGGCACTTATACCTTTAATCAAATAGTTGAAGGTGCTTATGCACCTGTCATTTGTACCTCCTAATCTGTAGCTAGCACATGAAAAATTCTTAAACGGAAGAAGGGAAAAAAGAGTAGATACATCACACACATACTACCATTATTGAGCATGTCCGGTCTATGATAGAACAATCAGCACTAATTCAGTAATTAGAAGGTCATTTCATGCATAGTGAAGATCACGTGAAATAAATACCTTTCCGTGATGCTTTCCCTCCTCACCAGGCTGCTCCTTTTGTGGGGGTTGCGGTGAAACAAGTCTGCACAGAAAATCATGATTATGCATACCACCTAGAATAGAAATTAACCAGTAAGAAAGTTATATTTCATATAGAACAACTTTGATGGCACCTTTACCAAGATAGGGAAAAGGTACTCGCTCAGTTCACTTATAAGACGTTGTAGCCAATTCAGACATCACCCAAAACAGTTCATGTCAGCTGTCTGAAACGTCTTATAAAAGTGCATGGGGGGAGTATATCTAATTGTAACCACCTTCATATGATTCAACGAAAAAATTTCACACGGTGTCACTTCTGCATAACAGGTTGATTTTACTGGAGAGAAAACTGAGTCGTACAACTTATTTGCTGGTGCAAATGTCCCTGTAGGACAGTCATAAGAACCCATCTTTTGTAGTGCATGCATTACAGTCATTCCCTATTCCACCTACATTTACCCAGTAAAACCTCTACAACCTGGACATTTTCTTTTAATACCAAACACATGTGCTCCCTTTTTAAGTGTGTGTTTGAAGCTTCAAAAAATTCAAAATGAATCTTACATGTACATGTCAGAGCGCACTATGTATCTTCAATGTTTTGTGAAGAGACATCATTTGATTTGCCATCTGCACCAAAACGACAAGAACGGGAGGCTAAAAAGCAGCTTCATCTGCTCTATTTTTCTGTTACAAGTTTCCTCATGCTTCCAAATGTTAAACACGCTCATCAATGATTGATTATTCTGTGAACTTGCAAATTCATAATAATGAACCATCGATATGTGAGAATTTTCTTGAAACATTTTGAAGCTGATGAAAGGGTTCATATAGAGAGGGGAAAGAGGCGGGTGTGAGAATCCCCGCAGACACCACAGCAGCTATATACACCTCGACACTTGCAAAGTCATAATAATGAACCATCGATATGTGTGAATTTTCTTGAAACATTTTGAAGCTTATGAAAAGGTTCATATAGAGAGGGGAAAGAGGCGGGCGTGAGAATACCCGCAGACACCACAACAGCTATATACACCTCGACACCATGTTGAGCATAGATAGTTCTTGATTCCAAAATAAGATAAATCTTAGTGTACTGACACTAAGAATTTTGGATATTACTTGCGGCCACGATTATGTGATATCTACCCAACTTAAAAAAGTGAGATAAAACAAAAAGGAAGGCATACATCATAACATAAGCAAAATAATGCCACTATCCCCCAATTCTCTCTCTCTTTCTTAGAAAAGATGCATTCTATATAGAAAATAGGTAACTAGAATATAAGCAAAATAAGATAAATCATAACATCAAAATGAGGAACAAACGTGACTTTGTTAAGAGAGAGAGAGATAATCCACCTTGTTCTTCACCAAAATCTTCCTCGTGATTCTTCTTCTTCTCTTCTTTCTTAGATCTACACACAACGTGTAAAGAAAAATCAAGAAATGAAAATCAACTTTAGCTATCTGACAAGGTCTAGATGCATCAGGGAAAAGTTAACTCTGCTCTCTTGTAGTGGGCTAATAAACTTGAAGTTTGCTGACCATAAAAAGTTGCTGACTAACTCCATGAACACCAGCAGGGAATATTGCCATGGGTGGACCAATAGTTTGAGCCATTGAAACAGGACGTGTTTGTGTAAACCGTGCCTGCAACAAACAATAATTTTAGTGCCCAAAAATCTAGTTGTTGCACAAAAGAGAAATCTGTGTAGTACTATTCGAGAGATTTGTTTCATATGCATAGGAAAGTATAGTGTGGGACGACGTAAGGGGCCATGGCGATGGCCTGCACCTGCATGCCCGCCATGGTGCTCATCCTTCCATTTCAATTGTGATGGCCTGCCTGCAGAAACCAATCTAACCGCAAGGGTCATCCAGAAGAAGAAGAAGAAGAAGAAGAAGAAGAAGAAGAAGAAGAAGAAGAAGAAGAGGGGAGGGGAGGAGGATGGAGGGCGTGCATGCGTCCTTTGAAGTCTAGGTGCTGCAGGGACTGAGATCCCGTGCCCCGCTCAAGGCAGGGCACGCTGTGCCCTGAGGCCCACGATCCACCATCCGCTCCCCATCCGACGGACTGCAGCGAGTCAACCTAAAATTGGACCAGTCCGCTCGATCTCGCACGCGAGACAACCTAAACCGCGGGAAATGAAGCGCACAGTGAAGGACTCTCGCGCGGGAACTGCCGTGGAGCTGTGCCGTCGTCGCCGTCGTGGGGAAGGGCGCCATGGAATCTCCGGCGGCGGCCACTGGATAAACGGTGCCGACAATCCCCTCCGCCCCACGGCTTCTCATCCCCGCCCGGCTCCGACGAGCCCTCAGCTCCGACGACCGTGTCCGCCCTCCCGCCCCGCTCCGACGAGCTCCGACAAGCCCTCAGCTCCGACGACCGTGTCCCCTCAACCGAGGTTCTCCCCTGCGACCCCTGCGACCACTCCAGTACAGAGCAGGTTATCCCCTGTCCGTCCTCTGCCCGTCCCCTGTGCGTCCTCTGTATATGTATATTTTGACACTGAAGATTGTGCTTGCTTGTTAGTTTAGTACTGAAAATTAGCCATGTCATTGGATTTTTACTTCAATACTGAAAATAGTGCTGGAAAATTTCTGGTTGTGTGTTTCTTTACCCTATATTGTCTCCATTGTCATGCATTAATCTGAGGTTTGATTGATGTGTTAATTGTCTTATTTTACAGAATTCCTGCTGATTAGTGTGCTATGCAATGTGAGTGTTGTGCATTTGCAAGTGTTCTGCAATGGGGGAAATTGACAAGGGGATGCCTCAAATTGGCATGAGGTTTAGAAAACCGGATGAAGCTTGGCTATTTTGGGTTGCATATGGAGGTCGTGTTGGGTTTGATGTGAGGAAGAGAAAGAAACATGTAAGCAAGATGGATGGTCAAGTGACTTCATGCAAATTTGTTTGTTCCAATGAGGGTATAAGAAAGAAAGGGGTAACAATCGATCATGAGCCAAAGCGTGTTAGAGCTGAAACAAGAACAAATTGCAAAACTCGCATGATTATATCACTCGATCGAGTAGAAATGAATTACGAAGTCACAAATCTAATTGATTGTATAATGAATTGAGTACACTGCAAGCTTCGAGGACCACTCGACGGATTGTATTGATAGTGGCTTGACATAGTTCTAATCGAGTAGCAATGAATTACGAAGTCACAGATCTAATAGATTGTAGCCCGTCACGGGTCGAGGGCCACTGCAAGCTTCGCTCCTCACCCGACTGAGAGAAGGCCACCGCCATCATCATCCACAGGTGGGTGTGGGGCTAGAGTTCCGCCCCCATCCATCGATCGTTCCATCCATCCATGGCCTTCCTCAAGGACCACGTGGACGACGGCACACCGGTGCTGGTGCCGCTGCGGATCTGGGCGTCGCTCCACTCCTTGATCTGGGGGTAGGAGGAGGGCCATGGCGGCGGCAAAGTGCATGGGAGGAGATGGAGCGTGGCATGGGGTGCGGGGCTTGATACGTCTCCAACGTATCTACTTTTCCAAACACTTTTGCCCTTGTTTTGGACTCTAACTTGCATGATTTGAATGAAACTAACCCGGACTGACGCTGTTTTCAGCAGAACTACCATGATGTTGTTTTATGTGTAGAAAAGAAAAGTTCTTGGAATGACCTGCAAATCCACGGAGGCACTTTTTAGAATTAGTAAGAATTTTTGGCGAAAGAATCAAGGCCAGGGGCCCACGGGCTGTCCACGAGACAGGGGGCGCGCCCTCCTATCTCGTGGCCCCCCTGGACCTCCTCCGACCTCAACTCCAACTTCATATATACCGTCTCGCGGAGAAAAAAAATTAAAGGGAAAGTTTCATCGCGTTTTACGACACGGAGCCACCGTCAAGCCCTAATCTCTCTCGGGAGGGCTGATCTGGAGTCTGTTCGGGGCTACGGAGAGGGGGATTCGTCACTATCGTCGTCACCAACCATCCTCCATCACCAATTTCATGATGCTCATCGCCGTGTGTGAGTAATTCCATCGTAGGCTTGCTGGACGGTGATGAGTTGGATGAGATTTACCATGTAATCAAGTTAGTTTTGTTAGGGTTTGATCCCTAGTATCCACTATATTCTGAGATTGATGTTGCTATGACTTTGCTATGCTTAATGCTTGTCACTAGGGCCAGAGTGCCATGATTTCAGATCTGAACCTATTATGTTTTCATCAATATATGTGTGTTCTTGATCCTATCTTGCAAGTCTATAGTCACCTATTATGTGTTATGATCCGACAACCCCGAAGTGACAATAATCAGGATACTTCTCGGTGATGACCGTAGTTTGAGGAGTTCATGTATTCACCATGTGTTAATGCTTTGGTCCGGTTCTCTATTAAAAGGAGGCCTTAATATCCCTTAGTTTCCGCTAGGACCCCGCTGCCACGGGAGGGTAGGACAAAAGATGTCATGCAAGTTCTTTTCCATAAGCACGTATGACTATTTACGGAATACATGCCTACATTATATTGATGAACTGGAGCTAGTTCTATATCACCCTATGTTATAACTATTGCATGAGCAATCGCATCCGGCATAATTATCCATCACTGATCCATTGCCTACGAGATTTTCATATATTGTTCTTCGCTTATTTACTTTTCCGTTGCTACTGTTACAACTATTACAAAAACCCAAAAACATTTATCTTTACTGTTGCTACTGTTACCATTACTGTCATATTACTTTGCTACTAAATACTTTGCTACAGATACTAAGTTATCCAGGTGTGGTTGAATCGACAACTCAACTGCTAATACTCAAGAATATTCTTTGGCTCCCCTTGTGTCAAATCAATAAATTTGGGTTGAATACTCTACCCTCGAAAGCTGTTGCGATCCCCTATACTTGTGGGTTATCAAGACTAATTTCTGGCGCCGTTGCCGGGGAGCATATCTCTATTCTCTGAGTCACTTGGGATTTATATTTGTTGATCACTATGAAGAACTTGAAAGACGCTAAGACCAAGATTTTGCCCTCAACTACGAGGGGAGGTAAGGAACTGCCATCTAGCTCTGCACTAGATTCTCCTTCCGTTATTAGTAGGCTTGCGACACCTATACCTGCTACTGCTATGAATTCTGATATGTCGCATGTTATCGATGATGCCACTTCTGCTTTGCATGATACTTATGATGAAACTACTTCTGTGCGTGATACTACTTTGTCATTAGGTGAATTTCTAGATGAACAACTTGCTAGAGTTAGGGGGAATGAAAATATTGAAGAACCTATTATTGATGATAGTGATGATGAGCATTCCCCCAATGATTATGTATTACCTGTTGTTCCTAAGGGTTATGTTATGAACAAAGAAGCTGCTGAAGCTATTCTTGCTTGCAATGATAGAAATGATCTTAAGAAATTATTAGGTAAATGGAAGCAGCAGTCTCTTAATGCTAGAATGAAACCCGATCCTACTTCTGCTACTTCACCTATTTGTGTTACTGATGAGGATTATGAATTCTCTGTTGATCCTGATATTATTACTTTAGTTGAATCTGATCCTTTTTATGGCCTTGAATCTGAAACTGTTGTGGCACATCTTACCAAGTTGAATGATATAGCCACCCTGTTTACTCATGATGAGAAGTCTCGCTATTTATATATCCTTAAGATTTTCCCGTTCTCATTAAAGGGTGATGCTAAGACTTGGTATAATTCTCTTGCTCCTCGTTGTGTGCGTAGTCCCCATGATATGATTTATTACTTCTCTGCTAAATATTTCCCTGCTCATAAGAAACAAGCTGCCTTGCGGGAAATATATAATTTTGTGCAAATCAAAGAAGAGAGTCTCCCACAAGCTTGGGGTGGGGGGCTTCTCCGGTTACTTAATGCTTTGCCTGATCACCCTCTTAAGAAAAATGAATTACTTGATATCTTTTATAATGGACTAACCGATGCTTCCAAGGACCACTTGGATTGTTGTGCTAGTTGTGTTTTCAGGGAAAGAACAATCGACGAAGCTGAAATATTATTGAATAATATGTTGACTAATGAAAATAATTGGACTCTTCCTGAGCCAGTTCCTGAAGTAATTCCTGAACCAATTGAGCCAACTCCTGAGCCTATTCCTAAACCCACTCCGAAGAAGAGAGATGTTTTATTTCTCAGTCCTGAAGATATGCAAGAGGAAAAGAAATCAATGAAAGAAAAAAGTATTAAAGCTGAAGATGTTAATAATTTACCACCTATTGAAGAAATACATGGTCTTAATTTACCGCCTGAAGAACCACATTGTCTTGATAACTCGACACAGGTAGTAAAGGTAAATTCTCTCTACAGATACGATAAAGTTGAAATACCCTCTACTAAATTTCATAGCCATGCTTAGATGAATTTGATGACTTTATGGCTAGACAAGAAAGTTTTAATGCCTATGTTGGTAGAGAGTTAAAGAATAATGCTTTCGAGATAGGACGCATAGGTGATAATCTGGCTAGAGTTAAAGATGAACTTCAGCGCGTTAGCAAATATGCTTCTATGGTTGCTACTCAAGCTGAGCAAGTACTCAAAGCTCAAAATGATTTGCTTGATGAGTTGAATAATAAAAATGACTTTGCCATTAGAGTGGCTACTAGAACTGGTAGAATGACTCAGGAACCTTTGTATCTTGAAGGCCACCCTAAAAGAATTGAACAAGATTCTCGGAATAATAATCTAGATGTTCCTAGTTCTTCTAAGAAGAAGAAAAAGAAGAATGATAGGACTGTGCAAACTTCTAGTGAACCTAATGTAGAAACACTTGAGAATCCCAATGATACTTCTATCTCTGATGCTGAAACACAATCCGGAGATGAACATGAACCTGATGATAATGCTAATAATGATGTTCATGTAGATGCTCAACCTAGTAATAACAATGATGTAGAGATTGAACCTGCGGTTGGTCTTGATAACCCACAATCAAAGAGCCAACATTATGATAAGAGAGATTTTGTTGCTAGGAAGCACGGTAAGGAAAGAGAACCATGGGTTCAGATACCCATGCCCTTTCCTCCTAAACCATCCAAGGATGATGAAGATTTTGAGCGCTTTGCTGAAATGATTAGACCTATTTTCTTATGTATGCGCTTAACTGATATGCTTAAAGTAAATCCTTATGCTAAGTATATGAAGGATATCATCACAAATAAAAGAAAGATACCGAAAGCTGAAATTTCCACCATGCTTGGTAATTATACTTTTAAGGGTGGAATACCAAAGAAACTTGGAGATCCGGGTGTTCCAACTATACCATGCTCCATTAAAAGAAATTATGTTAAAACTGCTTTATGTGATCTTGCAGCCGGTGTTAGTGTTATGCCTCTCTCTTTATATCGTAGACTTGAATTGAATAAGTTGACACCTACTGAGATATCTTTGCAAATGGCTGATAAATCAACTGCTATACCTGTCGGTATTTGTGAGGATGTGCCTGTTGTGGTTGCAAATGTCACTATCTTAACGGACTTTGTTATTCTTGATATTCATGAGGACGATAGTATGTCTATTATCCTTGGTAGACCTTTTCTTAATACTACAGGGGCTGTTATTGATTGCAATAAAGGCAATGTCACTTTTCATGTTAATGGCAATGAGCATACGGTACACTTTCCGAGGAAACAATCTCAAGTTCATAGCATCAATTCTGTTGAAAAAGTTCCAACTATCATTTTTGGAGATTTTGAATTTCCTCTCCCTACTGTCAAGAAAAAGTACGATATTCTTATTGTTGGGGATTTTCATATCCCCGTTGAGGTAACTTAGTGTTATTCGAAATTTCTCCGGTTCCGTGTTATTCGGAATGAGTCTGTTAACAAGACTTGATCAACCTTGTTAGCGGGTTCATCTTGATGATCACGAGATGGATGAAACTAGAAGGCACAACCTTCTGTACCCTCTTTTTACTTTCTGTTATTTAGATTAAATAAAGCAAAAATAGTATTATCAGTCTGTTTTCTGAATTATCAGTGCATTAAAAAATAGTCCGAAAATAAAAGTGCTCCAAATGCCCTGCAAATTTAGTATGATTTTTTCTGGAATATTTGAGGATTTTAGGCACCGAAAACACTGCAGGAGGGGCAAGCACCAGGCCACGAGAGAGGAGGCCCCCCCTGTAGGGCGCGCCCCCTGTCTCGTGGGCCCCTGGTGGCTCCCCTCCACTTATGCCAGCACCCACACACTTCATCTTCTACCCAAAAAAATCCCCATCCAGCTCAAGCACGAGTTTTACCTCGTTTTGCTGCGATTTTCAATCTCTTAGCTCAAAGTTCCATTCACAAAACCGCTTTGGGAGATTGTTGCTTGGTATGTGACTCCTCCATTGGTCCAATTAGTTTTTGTTCTAGTGCTTTATTCATTGCAAATCCTTGTTGTCTTGGTGACCCTATTCTTGAGCTTGCATGTTAAATTTTTGAGGTCCCAAGCAATTCCAATGCATGATATGGGCTCTAGGCACTTGTAGGAGTAGTTGCTATCAATCTTGTTTAGTTTTGTGCACTTTTATTTTGAAGTTACTAAAATTTTAGAAATTTTCAGAAAAGGAAATATGCTTAGGAGAATCTACCAAGGTGGTTCCTCGGCAAAGAAAGGGCCAAGGATTGCTATACGTGAGCAAGACGTTGAATTGTCGAGGAATGCATATGTACGGGCTTGTGAGTGGCCATCCGATGATTTTATGGTCGAAGCAGGCTTCAAGGAGGAATTTGATGCGTATGTGCGTAATGCTGAGCTAGAGGACTTCTTACAAGATAAGTGTCCTCAGTACTCTCAATTGACTGATTCCTTTGTGCGAAGGTTTAAATATAACTGTACGCGTAATTCTCCTAGTGTCCTATTTGATATTTATGATACATCTTATACCATGGACTCAGAGGATTTTACAACTGCTTGCAAACTCCCCGGTGGGGTAATATTAATGATCCTCCCAAATTTGAATTTAGAGATTTCCTTGCGAATATTACTGTGGAAGAATCTAGGGACATAGCACAAGCTACCATAGGGAGCATTCATTTTCCTACCATACATTATTTTGCTCTCTTTATTGGTAGATGCATTAACGGTAAGGACGAGGTATGTCACATGTGTGCCCCTGATCTTTGTGTCCTCAAGAGTGATGTGTCGGGTTATAAAGGTTATAACTTGGGGGCAATAGTTGCACGTAGGTTGTAGAATAATAGTAGAAAGGGAAATTTCTTTGGAGGAATTTATGTAACCCGTGTGGCTAATTTTCTTGGTATAGCCCCGCGAGAAGGAGATATGATAATGCCTCCTGTTTATCTGGACAAATAAGCTATGTTTAGTCATCAATTTCTTGAGAGGAATGAACAATTCCTCCATTATCGACTAATCTATGACAGACGCAACGTCGTCCCTATTATCCTTCCTGCTCCCTACCTTTTTGATTATCAGAAAAAAGGAAGATATGTTATCACCAGAGAGGAAGCAGCTGAATACGAGAGGGGAGTAGAGGCAGCTCGCCAACACGCTGCAGCTCAAGAGGCGGTTGCCGCTGCATCTCAATACAACCCCGGTTTCACTTATGGATATCAGCCAGGCGGTCCTTGGTACTAAACCAATGCTACCTCTTGAGCACTACGTTGGATTTCCCCGAAGAGGGGAGGATGATGCAGCAAAGTAGCGTAAGTATTTCCCTCAGTTTTTGAGAACCAAGGTATCAATCCAGTAGGAGACCACGCACAAGTCCCTCGTACCTACACAAAATAATAGCTACTCGCAACCAACACGATTAGGGGTTGTCAATCCCTTCACGGTCACTTACGAGAGTGAGATCTGATAGAGATGATAAATAATTTTTTTTAGTATTTTTGATATAAAGATGCAAAGTGAAAAGTAAAAAGCAAATTAAAAACAAAGCAAGTAATAAAGTAATGGAGATCGAGAATAGACCCGGGGGCCATAGGTTTCATTAGTGGCTTCTCTCAAGAGCATAAGTATTCTATGGTGGGCGAACAAATTACTGTTGAGCAATTGATAGAAAAGCGAATAATTATGACGTTATGTAGGTATGATCATGTATATACGCATCACGTCCGAGACAAGTAGATCGAAACGATTCTGCATCTACTACTATTACTCCACTCATCGACCGCTATCCAGCATGCATCTAGAGCATTAAGTTAAAAACAGAGTAACGCCTTAAGCAAGATGACATGATGTAGAGGGATAAATTCATGCAATATGATAAAAACCCCATCTTGTTATCCTCGATGGCAACAATACAATACATGCCTTGCAACCCTTTCTGTCACTGGGTAAACACCGCAAGATTGAACTCAAAGCTAAACACTTCTCCCATTGCAAGAACTACCAATCTAGTTGGCCAAACCAAACGGATAATTCAAAGAGACTTGCAAAGATAACTCAATCATACATAAAAGAATTTAGAGAAGATTCAAATATTATTCATAGATAAGCTGGATCATAAACCCACAATTCATTGGTCTCAACAAACACACCGCAAAAAAGAAGATTACATCCAATAGATCTCCACGAGAGAGGGGGAGAACATTGTATTGAGATCCAAAAAGAGAGAAGAAGCCATCTAGCTACTAGCTATGGACCCGAAGGTCTGAAGTAAACTACTCACACTTCATCGGAGAGGCAATGGTGTTGATGTAGAAGCCCTCCATGGTGGATGCCCCCTCCGGCGGAGCTCCGGAACAGGCCCCAAGATAGGATCTCGTGGATACAGGAAGTTGCGGTGGTGGAATTAGGTTTTTGGCTCCGTATTTGATCTGTCGGGGGTACGTAGGTATATATAGGAGGAAGGAGTACGTCGGTGGAGCGACAGGGGGCCCACGAGGTAGGGGGCGCGCCCAGGGGGAGGGCGCGCCCCCCACCCTCGTGACCGCCTCGGTTGTTCCTTGGAGCAGGGTCCAAGTCTCCTGGATCACGTTCGGTGAGAAAATCACGTTCCCGAAGGTTTCATTCCGTTTGGACTCTGTTTGATATTCTGTTTCTTCAAAACACTGAAATAGGCAAAAAAAACAGCAATTCTGGGCTGGGCCTCCAGTTAATAGGTTAGTCCCAAAAATAATATAAAAGTGGGAAATAAAGCCCAATATAGTCCAAAACAGTAGATAAAGTAGCATGGAGCAATCAAAAATTATAGATATGTTGGAGACGTACAGGAATCCCCAAGCTTAATTCCTGCTCGTCCTCGAGTAGGTAAATGATAAAAAAGAATTTTTGATGCAGAGTGATACTTTGGCATAATTTCAATGTAAATCTCCTTAATTGTAGTATGAATATTCAGATCCGAAAGATTTAAGACAAAAGTTCATATTGACATAAAAATAATAATACTTCAAGCATACTAATCAAGGCAATCATGTCTTCTCAAAATAGCATGGCAAAAGCAAGTTCATCCGTACAAAATCATATAGTTAGGCTATGCTTCATTTTCGTCACACAAAGATGTACCCAACTTCTATACCCCCGATGACAAGCCAAACAATTGTTTCATACTTAAATAATCTCAAACTTTTTCAACCTTCACGCAATATATGAGCGTGAGCCATGGATATAGCACTATGGGTGGAATAGAATATGATGATGGGGATTGTGTGGAGAAGACAAAAAAAAGAGAACATCTCACATTGACGAGGATAATTAACGGGCTATGGAGATGCTCATTAATTGATGTCAACATGAGGAGTAGGGATTGCCATGCAACCGATGCACTAGAGCTATGAATGCTCAACAAGAAGAAAATTAGTGGGTGTGCATCCAACTTGCTTGCTCATGAAGACCTAGGGCATTTAAGGAAGCCCATTGTAGGAATATACAAGCCAAGTTCTATAATGAAAAATTCCCACTAGTATAAAAAGACAACTTATGAGACTCACTACATGAAGAACAAGGTGCTACTTTGAAGCACAACTTATGAGACTCACTATATGAAGAACAAGGTGCTACTTTGAAGCACAAGTGTGGAAAAAGAGATAGTAGCATTGCCCTTTTTTTGGGCATTTCCTTTTTTTGGCCTTTCTCTTTTTTTTGGGCAATGCTCTAATAATGATGATCATCACACTTCTATTGATTACAACATAAGGATTACAACTCGAAACTTAGAACAAGATATGACTCTATATGAATGCCTCCGGCGGTGTACTGGGATGATGCAATGAATCAAGAGTGACATGTATGAAAAATAATGCATGGTGGCTTTGCCACAAATACGATGTCAACTACATGATCATGCAATGGCAATATGACAAAAGTAATGTATGTCATGAATATGATGATGGAAGTTGCATGGCAATATATCTCGGAATGGCTATGGAGATGCCATAATAGATAGGTATGGTGGCTGTTTTGAGGAAGGTATAAGGAGGTTTATGTGTCATAGAGCATATCGTATCACAGGGTTTGGATGCACCGGCGAAGTTTGCACCAACTCTCAAGGTGAGAAAGGGCATCGCACGGTACCGAAGAGGCTAGCAAAGGCGGAAAGGTGAGAGTGCGTATAATACATGGACTCAACATTAGTCAAAAGAACTCATATACTTATTGCAAAAATTTAGAAGTCATCAAAAATCAAGTACTACGCGCATGCTCCTAGGGGGATAGATTGGTAGGAAAAGACCATCGCTCGTCCCCGACCGCCACTCATAAAGATGCACAAGCCAGGTACACATCATGTTTCAAATTTGTTACACAACTTTAACCATACGTGCATGCTACGAGACTTGAAAACTTCAACATAAGCATTCTTTAAATTCATAATTACTCAACTAGCACGACTTTGATATTATCACCTCCATATCTCAAAACAACTATCAAGCATCAAACTTATCTTAGTATTCAACGTACTTGTCATGGAATTGTCACGTCAGATGTCCTAGTGTAAGGACTTAGTCGCGAGGCCAACGCATCTATGTGGTAGCTTGAGAGGGGATGGGCGGAATCGATAGACGCAACACATAAGACGAGGATTTAGACAGCTTCAGGCCCCGGGAAACATCATCAGGTAATAACCCTACATGTTGTTTGTGGCTAGGTCTCATTATAATCATGAGGGAGTTGCCGTAAGCCGGCTCTCCTCTTTCTATCTAGCCCTAGATATTTTTTTTGCTTGTCCCCCTTTGGGAAGCCCCGCCCCTCCTTATATAAGTTAGAGGGGCGGGTTACATGTGGAGTCCTAGTAGGACTAGGACTAGTCTATCTTTTCTTACAAGTTGAATACAAGTCCGGGTCTTGCTTCCTCATAAAGGAAATATTCGTCATCCCTTTCCTCTTAAGCCGGCCCACCTTTATATGAACCGGCATACTGGGCCTTGGGCCTTGTCGTCCGTCTGAAGCACCTGCCAGGTCACCCATGAGTCTTCAGGCTCGTGAGTCGTCACACCAGTGAGCCACCGGACACGTGAGTCGCTAATCCTCTCACGGTTACCAATGAAACATCAAGTCCGACCGGGCCATACCGCGGGGTATATCCCTGACATTAGCCCCCAGTTTAATCTGGATTTATCCCTGTTAAACTAACCCTGCAAAATAACTCGAGAACAATTTGACAGGTTGTGCTCCGGGTTAAATATTATGTAAGCCGACACTTGATCATCCTTAAGTCCTTGACATTTTCTCCTGGAAAATCCGGGTCAATAGGCCAGCTTTATAATCCATTTGCTGACATTGGCTCTTGTAAAGAAATATTATAAGATATAATCCATTTGAGTCGGCCTTCAATTCTCTGATTTGACAAAAACATTGGTCTTGAAATATTCAACTGATATTCAGTCGGCTTAAAGATGTAGATCTTGTTGATTTATGATTGCCAAAATTGTCGGGTTATAAACAAGTGATGCCGGGTCATGTAATTGTTGCTGATGCCGGGTTAATATTATGATGATGCCGGTTCATAAACTTTGCAGATTTCTCCGATAATAATATAATACCCGATTTGCTCAAAACTGAGAATTTGAAGTTATTCCTCCCTTATATGCATATCACCTGTAGCCCCCAAGTGCCGGGTTGTCATGCTTGCAGCAACCTGGGACTTGTAATTGCCTTATGCTCATAAAAATTTCAACCAGTGTAGCTCCCAAGGGCCGGGTCTTTATGCAATAATGAGCAGGGACTTTGTAAATATGATCATGTAAACTTGAACAACAACGTGTAGCCTCCAAGGGCCGGCTCAATAAGATATTACTGAGCTGGGACTTTGTATATGATTCATTGATAATAACATCAAATGATGTAATCTTCACGATGGGGCTTGAACCCACGTCCACAAGGTTAAGAGCTTTGTACTCTACCAACTGAATAATGGATCTTTCAATATAATGGATTAAGGCTTGTGTACCTTGAATTTCCAATAGAAGCAATTGGTAGCCCCCAAGGGCCGTCTCATTTAACATGTGATGAGTCAGGTCTTCAATAAGTTGAGCAAAAAATGACTTTGCATTAGCCCCCAAGTGCCATGGTGCATGCTGGCAGTGACATGGCACTTGTATATTCGATGTAATCTCGATTTGAACAATGTAGCCCCCAAGTGCCGGGTCGTAAGCCTGCAGTGACTCGGGACTATTTCCTCAATTGTAAAATAAATCATGCCCATTGATAAAAATAATAGCCGTTGCGCTAAAGCGACTTTGAAAACCTCAATCATAACACTGGTTATTGATAATCACATTAGAAATCCAGCCATGTTGGTTATTCAAGATTTGAATAATATAATCCGGTATGAAAACCTTAATCATTCAATATCATCATGAAAATCCAGCCAGTTTTGGCTATTTTAAAGATTTGAATACCTCATCGGTTGACAAGTAAATCTGGAGTTTAAATACCTGGCGGCTCTTGGCCGATGACGACTTAATGCGCATTCATGGTAAGCCGGTGGCCTATATCCCTTGAGAAAATCAATAATTGATAACCCTTTTAAGACACCAATTTCAATGATGAGCTTGGACTGAAGCATTTATATAAGTCATAATTCTGCAAATCCTGCACAGAGTTTAAACAACCTATGCCCTGGCAACTTAATGTCAAAAGCCAGGGCGGGTAACCACCCAAATGTAGTCTTATCCTGCACATAAGTAGATTACAAGATCCCTATGATCCTTTGAATGATACCGCCGGTTTATGTGATCCGGACAGTAAAGTTGATTCTGTAAGAGCCGGCACATATGATATTTGTGACAACTCAAATACTTGCGATTGTATAAAAACAGATAAAAATTTTGAGGCTTATGATTCGAATACGATCAGTAAACCGTTCCAAAGGGGTTAATCTAAGATTCGAATACGATCATATAGCCCCTAGTGGCGCTGGCGTTGCCGATCAAAGTGGGTATCGACAGCTATGTTCTCTTTGGTTCGAATACGACCTATGTTTGAACAGGAAGCCCCCAAATGACCTTAAAATTGTTTAACGATGCTAATTCGAATACGATCCACGTCGATTCCCAAAGGGGTTGAGCTATGATTCGGATACGATCAAGAAGCCCCCAAGTAGGTTCAGCAGTTTGCTAATCAAAAGGTTATCGGCAGCTATGTTCTCTCTGGTTCGAATACGACCTATTTTGAACAGGAAGCTCCCAAGTGACCTTAATAAGATAAGCCGTAAGGCAGGATACCTATGTTTGAACCGCGTATCATGGCAGCAAGTTCTTTTTGGCAACCTTTACTTTTTCTTATAACTCGAACTTGCGAGAGATTAATTCTTTTTGAACCGGATTTGAAAGCTTCAAAAAAATTGTGAGGGACAAATTTACCTTGAGTCGGATTTTGAACCGGATTTGAGAGCTTTAGTGCTTTGTGGGAGAAAGATGTCTCTTGAACCGGATTTTAAACCAGAGTCCTTATTTTGAGCTGGAAATCTTCTGACGGCTTTTTAATTTTTCATCGATCTAGCAATAATCTCCGGGGCCCGGGTTATTTTTCCCTTCAATGACCCGGAGTTCTTGAATTCATTGAAACCGGTTAATTTTGCCGAGTCATACCATTGTAGCCCCCGAGTCTCAAGACGACTCAAAGAGTTGGCTTGAGATTCTCCATATTTGACCATAGCAGAAGGTGTATATCATTGGCGTTGATAGCGCGATGTGAATCTACAGAAGGTTGAGGTGACTGCGGCGGGTTATAAATGATCCCGTATGAGCCGTGTCAGCAACTCGGCCAATGGCTCCTTCCAACTGGTTGTTTGAAGCTAACCAAACTGTACTGGCGGCGAATTGTGCGCCTCCCCATTGAACCATCCAGTGCAGACGGCGGCTGATAATATATGATAATTTGCCTCCAATTTGTTGGAAGAGAAACCGGGCTTCCCAAGTAGTGACTTGCTCATACTCAATGAATAGCTCACGCAGACATGCGCGGCCTGGTGTGTTGATGTAGATCAGGCCGCGAGAGACGGACGGTAAAGACGACTGTAACATCAGAGGCGGCATAGACAGATGAACCGGCCGTGGCGTTGTAAGCCGGTGCGGACGGGCAAGTTGTCCTCCTCATTGTAAGCCGGCGTGGTCGCGAGAGACGGCCACGACATTGTAAACCGGCGCGGTCGCGAGAGATGGCCACTGCATTGTAAGCCGGTGCAGGAGTCCGTTGAGTAACGACGACCATCTGTGCCAAAAGATGTTGACGTGCCTCCATCTCCGCGGTATAATATCACTTTTTGTCATAAATAAATGCCCTGCATAAATAATATTACAGACCAAGGCAAAGATAAACTTGTTTTTTGACAAAAACAACATGTGATAATAAAACAAACTTGGATGGATATCACCTGATTTGTTTGGACGAGGATGATCCGTTTATCGCGACAGAGGTGGCTCAGGCAGACCAGCTACTCAATATAGTTCCGGTGGCTCAGGCAGACCGGCGACTTAATATAACCCCGACGGCTCAAAACGGTAAGGGCGACTCAACGCGGCTCCAGCGGCTCAGCACAGCGGGGGCGGTTCACATATGTCCATTGGACAACTTGTGTGAGCAGACGTGGCTCTGATTTGTTGATATATATGTCGGAGTTTAACCACGACATTTAGAAGACAGAACGGACGCATGAGTCGGCCGCGGCATTATAAGCTGTGCGGACAGACGAGTCGGTCATGGGCGCGGACGGTTGAGTCGGTGCGGGCACGGTCAAATGAATCGACTGCAGGCGCGGTCCCGGTGAGTTGATGTAGACCGGACCGCTGAGGCGGCGATTTGCGCACATCCGTTAAGCAAGTTGACATAGCGCAGATGTAAACGCGACCTCCAATGATAGAGCGCGAGAACCGGATCATATTTTAACCACGAGGTAATTAACCTGTGTATACAATAGCATACCTCGAAAAAAATCTTTTGATGATATTTAATTATACCAAAGAAGAGCTTTAGAAGCACCTGATTGTGGTAGGGCCGGCTTAGGATCGGAATGGCAGCGGTGAATGGCGAATTAGCGGTCGTGATTAGCGCAAGGTGACCAGGCCGGCGACTCAAAGGCTGCCGCGGCAGTTTAAGAAACAGCGCACCACAACAACAGCTCAGAAGGAGGCTGCAACAGAGGGCGGCTTAGATCGGGCTGGCTCCCTGATGAATTAGGCGAAGACAACAACGTTTTGGAGCAGTAACTTGAAGCAGAGGCCATGGTGTGGCGGACGGCGATGGCTTGGAAACCGCCAGGGCGCCTCGAAACGAGGTCGCGGGCACAAGAGGAATCTGGATCGTGGCCGGCTCCGTTTCATGGGCGTGGCCATATTCTTTTTTGTTGTCCGCATCTGGTCAATCCATCAATAATTTCTACTTTCCTTGGAACTTGAGCCATCCACGATAGGTTCCCGTACATGGCGTGACAATTGCCTGAACAGCATCTCTTTTAATTAGACTCTGGTCTTCCTTTGTCTTGTACATAGACTCACGTGTGTTGCTCCTTTTTGGAATTCCTTCCATGACATATCAAGAATCTAGAAATAAGAGAAGGATGGATCACACAGCCTCCACAGAGATCAGTGGTTCTGGGCCGTTGGATGCGATTTCCGGATGCGTTCTCGTCCGTTGGATCAAGATCTGGAGGAATCCGCGCCGTCGGATCGAAAAAATCTACTGCTGGAATGAATAGTAATTTTCTACATTGCCTCCCCCCGTTCATTTTTACTGCGTTTTTACCGTTCTGCGTCGCTGGCGTGTGAGTCCGTTCGCGGGTGGGCCTCCGTTGTCAGCGACCGTGGCTTGCTTCCGGCCCGGTCGCCCCGTCGCGCGCGTCGGCGGGGGAAAGATCTCGTACCACCGCACGTAAAATCCTGCCCCGGCCGAGGGTAATTTGGTCTATTCACTGTCGGGGGCTTGCGTGTCGTGCCGCGGTTCGCTCGTGCGGCTATGGGGTGGGGAGGGCGGCGGCCCGTTCGTTCGTCCTTTCATTCGCCCCCCCCCCGCCCGTCTCTTTCGCCCCTCTCCTTTTC
>NC_041383.1:725994651-726049880 GCF_002162155.2 Triticum dicoccoides
TTCCCCCCCGCCTCGCCTCTCTCCCTCCCCCCGTCCAAACCCTAGACCCGCGCTCGCCGGCCACCGCCGCCGCCGCTCGCCCAGGCCATCCTCCCGTTGTGAAGGAAGCGACCGTAGAGAGGAAGGGCGTCGCCGGGTGTGCGCGTGCCTCCACGGGTTCGCGCCGCGGTTGTCGGAGGCGTGGGCGCCATGGGTCAACCACACCGGGGAGGATGGGTGCACCACAAGCCTCGTCGGAGGTCGCCTCTCCATCCGCCATGGCTCTGGCGCTCGTCCTCCTCATCAGCGGTTGCCTTGCCGCGCTCCTCTCTTCTCGTCTCCCTCGCACCACGCCGGCTGCATGCCATCTCCGACGAGCTCATCCACGGGTCTCCGACTATGGTGCGTGCGCCTGATCCCTAAATCCCCTCTCTTGTCGGTTTCTTAATCTCCCCTCCTTGTGATTCCTTTGTTTGTTTTGTGCGCAGCTGCTCCGATCTGGAAGAGGGGGCCGGTGGAGCTGCTGCTGCTGCTGCTGCAGGTGGACGAGGTACGAGCTCTCATGGCTCCTCCCTCCTCCTACCCCCTGACGTGGTGAACTCCACCCCCTCTTCCTACCCCTTGCACATCTATCTTATTTTCATTGCAATTGTGGTTCTGGACACAACCTGGTGGTGATTGCTATTGTGCAATCTCATTCAGTTTTAATCAATACACGTCTTGTTTCAGTTTGAATGTGTGTGCAACCAATCAGATTTCTATTGTGATGTTTAATGCTTGTTGGCCCCTTGTTGTTAACTAGGTGAAAAATAAGAAGAAACCTTATCTATTTGATTTGAGGAGAATCATGTATATTTCTTTCATTAGAAGTACCACTGCTTGTATTTGCTTGTTTCCAGCAGCCATCTATAAAAAAAAAGCTACAGTTTTGGATTGTTGATTTAGCGGCATCAATCATTAATTGTTCTGCTATGTATGTTCTTAACTATGACTACCCGTTTAGGCGGCTCTTAGGTTAATATGGTCTTGGTTCTGGGTGGATCTCCGACTATTCCGGGTGGGCATGAATCTCTTCTTTGTTTCTTCATCTCCTATTATTCTGATTCTTGCGTTTATTTTATGTGCAGGTTGCCCTGATGAGGACAAGCTGCTTCTGCAGGTGGACGGGCCCTCATGGTTGCCGCACTCTCTCATCGGGAGTAGTCAGGAGAAGTGTCAGCCGCCAAAGCAGACGAGCCGAGCCATCAGTGGCTGCATCTTTGACATCCTTTCCTAGCGTGGTCGCCAGCATACGCCGTCCACCGGCAGTAGCAAGGTACATCTCTGTCGTTTCCTCCTCCGGGTCAGTGCATGCCCGTGGCGAAGCTTATATTGCATCATGGTGTAGGATCTGACGAGGACAGAGGCTGCTATGTGCTCACTTGCCATATGATTCGTGTCCCAAATCCTCTACCCGCCATGGAGCAAGCAACAACTTGTTGTTGTTATTTTTGGTTAAAAAAATCCCTTTTTGTTTTACTGCCAGCTTCTGTTAAAGTTTTTCTACCTTTGTTATGTATTGGATCCTCTAGCAGTTGTGTTGTATTGTTAGCAATTGAGCTTAGTTTACATATGTAGATGCAAGCTTGATCTTTCTTTTTGTGTATGAGAAAGAGCACTAGCTAGAACTGACCTGTCTCTCTCATGCATGCACACAGATAGAGAGGTTTAAGATGTGCATATGTTATGTCCCTTTTCGTTGTCATGAAATTACCTAAGATGTTCTTCTAATTTATTTTGTACCAGGAATTGATCAGCTAAACCATAAAAGGCAGAAAACCTTGAAGGAAAAATTGTGCCTGCTACAACTGAATAAGATCTGAGATAAGGACATCTGTTGTAATGACATATAGATTGATTTGGTGCTATGATTTCCGCTCTTGATTACTTCGCTTTACATGGATAAGAGTGTAGTACTTAGATGCATGGACCAGACGTTTATGTTCATGTGTGCAATCTGATAGGGAGACCAAAAGCTTCTGTGCATCTAAGAGTTGAGGTTCTTCTTTTTTGTTCAGATGTATCCTTCCATATTCCATTATTTTTATGCATCGGTGATCCATTGGGTACTCCAAAATCTTTTGTTATGCTGCTGATAAATATGCTCATGTTAAAAAAGATACCTTGCTTTGGCATGATATAGTCTCTAGATTTATTGAAGATGTCCATGAGTTGTATTGACACATTTGTTGACTTATATTCATGTCGTCTCTTTGTTCATATCCAGAGCTATTGGAGCAGGAGCTGCCTCTCTTTCTTGCTTGCCCGTGGCTACAATTGCCTTGATGTGCACCCTTTGGCAGAAGGTAAAAAGGAGTAGGGTATCTGGAACTGCTGCCTATGTCACGAGCAGCAACGGGAGATTTGTGCATTTGTTGCATGGGGAAGAAGAGGGTCAACATCGGGGAGAATGTAGAGGGGCGGGAACTGAGGTGAAGAAGGGGTGTAGTTCCATGGCTTCCTTGAGCTCCCTGTCAAGTTCATGGTAGAGATGCCTCATTGCTGCACCAGTGCCAGGTACCATCCCTCATGTTCACAGCTACTATGTGCTCCTACCACGCAATGGAAAACACAAATTTGTGTTTATAATGAAAAGTTACAGGCGAGCACATACTAAGGGAAGAAATTTCAGATATGGAGCGACAATATAACCAATTTTAGTTAATCACCTGGGAATAATCTATCTACACATGATGGCCGCAATATTTGGCTCTGCCTTCGATAAGCCACACCAAGCATGATATTTTAATTTTTTTTCGCTGATTTTATCACAGGATTGTTGCTGTCTCTGATTCCTTGAAGTCATGTACATGCCTGCATCCAGTTTGTGCTCGTCATCGCCTTCCTACCATAGCTACGGATATGCAGGTATAGCCCTCCTTTCTTTAATCTTCTTTTTGTTAACCTTCTTCTCTCAGCAATGTTTGTATGTATGAAATGTTCAATGTACATCATACTTTTTTAAAATGCTACTAGGTGCCTTTCCTGTGTCTTGATTGGTGATCCATCTTGTTTTGGTTCTAAGTTTCATTCCAGAGAAATGCTGACATTTCATTTGTATTTGTTGAATAAGAAATGCCAAGAACTACTAATATTATTAGGAGTGCTGGTTCCATTGCAATATAAATCCCATTAGACTATTCAAATCTTAGGGAATGTTATATTTCAGTTTTAGGAACAATTGCTCTCAGCTTCTTCCAAGTTGAATTTGATTAAAAAGTGAGTGTCATGTTTCACAAATAAGCACGGGAAAATATTTTCCTTGCAATGCCCATTGTTATTGGTTTTGGTTCTTCCTGGTTGTATCTAAACTTATTTTGAAGGTAGTCAATGGTTTTCTTATTGCTACATTTTGGTCAGGCCAGCCTGCCACCTCTCTTGCTGTCAACGTCACGGCGGCGCTCACGGTTGTTGCCCAGATCCTGGTGGGGATCGTAGTACGAGGCCAGAGCAGGGTATCGATGTCGGTGACCCTGCTGTCTCCACAGCACTTGAAGGTATGTGGATCCTTACTATTCGCCCCCAAGCCCGGTGCCTAACTTCATAGGTAGTAGCATAAAATTCAATGCTTCTATACTTCAAACCAAAGGATCCGTGTTATAGAAAGAAATTGTTCTAATTCACGTTTTTTTGTAAGTATATGCATTCTTGAGCTGGATGCGAAAATTGTGTTGTATGTCATCCTTTAACCGAATGCAAATCAATGTTCTTTAGCATCTTTTGGTTTATTTTTGGTTTCAACAGCAGGCACATGTTAGGCTGGGTTCCCCAGGCATTATGAAGCATCATGAGCAATGAACAATAGCAACGATTTGTTTGATTTTGGTTCATATTATCCATGTAAAGATTAAGTGATCTCTTCAGTTGTGCTTGGTCATCGGCGATAACCTTTGGACCAATAGTGTTTGATATTTTAGGGGTCCACTCTCGCATCGACTGAACACATAGTTCATTGCTGACAGTAGTGTCTTGAGCAGGTAATGCAGTTTGCAGATAAGTTGTATGTCTTGACGCATGGTTCATTGCTGACATTTTAGATACTATTCGAGCTTATTGCCTATGCAACTTTTTTTTCTCAAGAACTATATTCAATCAGGGGAAACTTTAATTAGGATTTAGAAAAAAATTTAGCTAGACCTCTTTTGTATTCTTGGCTCCAACTAGATTGCAATGTAGGATTTAAGTTTTAAAATGAATTTGCTCATTCAGAGGGTTCCATTCTTAGCCATTGGTAGATCGGTTCTCCTTTTGAAATGATCTGGTTATTAAGAAAAATAGGTGGGTGCATGTCATTGATCAACATTAGGTGGTTGGTACACTTAGTCTTTTGCTGGAGTATATTGAGGTGTCGCTACTTCTTGGCATTTGTATTTATTACTACTATTTAGCTACTGACCTCACAATCGAAATCAGAACTTGAAGTGATTCTAAGAATTAATTGAAGATAAGATAGCTTGCCCTCTGCTTATCGACGTAGTAAATTTGGTTTCCTACCTCTCAACATGTTCTGTTTGTAATGGGATTACAGTCTCTTATCTGTATGAATTGACTTAAGTATATCTCCAGGAACACCGTTTGCACAACATTCCTTCAAAGGGATTAATTTCACTTCCAGTGGATAAACAAAAATGTGAAAGGAGGGATTCCATGTCACAATCATGCCTATAGTTGGAAGTTGATGGACAATTGTCAAGTCCCGAAATGTTGGTTCACAGGTCAGGTATGTGTATTCTTTATTTTGAGTGACCACTGCACACTCCTAAATTGCCGGTTGGAGATTGTAAAACAAAGAGAAATATGTGCCGCAAACTTCTTTGGTTAGAATCAGTAGTTTCGATGCTTTTCTAATTTCATTGATTACCGCTGATATCAGTAGCATGTTAGGCTGCCAGCTCTAGAAATCATAGAGCAATGATGCATGTTAGTAAGTTTGCCGACCAACCATGGATATATTTCTACATGCATCGTTACTCTATATAGAAATGACTGATGGCATGTTTTTTCCTGCAGGACAAGCTACTTCTATTGATATATTATTACATAGTTAACACTTATTTTATTATGCTCAGCTTGCTCATAGGATTAACATTTCTTCTTTGAAATTACTCATAACCATGACCATATTGATATATAGATAATATTGTTCAGACATGAGACATTTAGCTGGAACATTTCTACTCTGATCCCCTTGATTCACAAAAAAAAAACTGCACTAAGCGAGACACCATGTACTACTGTAGTACTACATATGCACTCTAATTTTTCTGGATTTCTGTCTTATCTCAGATATAGATTACAATGCATTTGGTGAAATTTACTTCTGTGTGATGTTGCTCCATGTTAAAGTTTGGTCACTTGTTTTTAGGTCTACCCTGCCCACCATTTCTATAAAAATATACAAATTCTCTATTTATACCTGACTGCCATTTTTCCTGTTGGTTGTGTATATTTCTATACCTGAAGGTCTATATCTGGAGGATTATGCTTTCCCTGCCTTCTAAGAAATTATGTAATTGACTGTTCACATTGGTTGTAGGTCGTTGCTAGACACAGAATTGTACTCTTTTCAGTTATGTTTTTTGCATATCTATCTGTATTCAACTAGGAATCTCTCCTTTTGCAACACGAACACTCGACCAGGCACACTATACGACCCTCTCATGTTCCTTCCATTTTTCCTTAGTTGGGTTTAGAGATGGTTGCATACTAGAAATGTTTGATAAAATTTTCATTGCAGTTCTCCTATCTTTTGAACTCATTAGAATTTTTTTAAAACCCATTTGTTTGTTATTTTTGGTGCTTTCCAGGTGAGCCGTGTCAGCTCAGAGATGGTTTATATTATTTTTTATGAACTAGGCCGCTACCAATAATGGCCTCCTGTGAGCAGTATATTATTTTTGCATTTACCAGCATATGAGTCCTTGCACACATGGATTACATGACGAGTCTCCCTAGATTCTTTGCTCACATGGATTAGATATTCCTATAGAGAATAAATTGCTTTGCCAAAAAATGATTGATGAGTATGGCTAAAACTACAGGAGGTAGTGATTCCTTTGTAGCTCTTGATTTTGCAACTTATGGAAGGTTTTTTGCTTTATCTTTTTTGTTGGGGGAAAAGGTCGTCCTTTTCACACTTGATTCCGTCAAGGTAAACTGGGTGCACAACACAATTATTTATTTTTGTGAACACCGTAATCCCTTTTAATAAATTGGTAGGCCGTCTGCAAGATTCAGAAACTATCTATCCATGTAAGTTGTTTACGTTGGGCTGCAAATTGGGCTGCAAATTTCAATAATTGTGCGACACGTTTGCTCATTTGTTGTTTTTGACTTATTTTCACTTGATTTCTACAGATAGGGTTGTTTATGGGGCCTGGGAGCATTATATATTTATATCAAGTTCACCATAGTTTTGTTGTGAAACTTCTGGTTTGTTTTGATTGATCCTTACTTGTTCGTCTGTCTTCGGGATTGGATGGTGCACATGGTTGGTTAGGAAAAGAATTGAGATTCTATGACTGGTGTGCTACAGTTCTGTTAATGAAAGTGCCCTCTGATGGGGGGGTGTCTGATGTTAGCTTTTTGGTATGGGATTAGTATCTGAATGTTGGCCAGGTGCTCCTGAATGCACTTCATGCTTGCTATGTCCATCTGGGCTACATGTTTTGGTTGGCACATTCAGATAGGTTTGTTATGTTAGTTCTCTGTTTTAGTGATTATCTGCAGTTCTCAATTGTAGTGTGATGTGATTGATGTCTGTTTTTTTATATGCACGGAATAACAGGTAAAAATAGTTTGCTTGATGAAATGTTCTATTCAGTTTCACACACCACCACTCATATAAACCATGTGTCTGAACTGTTTTGCTAGCTTATTGCCATCGTTACAGCCGAATGGAGGAAGCCCAGGAAGCCTTTCGCCGTACTATGTTGCATCGAAATTTCTCACATTTGGGATCCTACGTTGTTGGACCTATACATGTCTTACTGTTAGCCTCATGTATATACTGTTATCATGCCATCCTCTTTATGTATGCCAAATAAATAAATTTCTACATGTATCTGAATATATTTTGTGTGCACACTTTATCATTCTTTGAGCAGTCCTTGTTATTATATATGTTTGCTTGTTATTATATATGTTTGCAAAAATGGCAAAATCATACTCTCTAATTGGCTTCGTAGTTTTTCACGTCCACTGCCATTGTGGCTTTTCCTCTCTTATGTTCCTGCTCGTATTACTGAACTTAATGTCAGCTAATTAGCTTTTGTAATCTCATGACTGCATTGAACTTGATGTTGCCTTACTTTTGGGGCGGGTTAGTTTTTATAATCTTATGACTTTGTTGAACACGATGATGTTACATTTCTGGAATATTTATTCTTTTCCATGAACTGTGTCATGTTACATATATATCTGGCCTACTAATGCATCGTGTGGTTTGATCTTCCATTATTTGACCATATCGGTTAGACCGGCACCTCGGGCCAAGGCGCGTTGTCGATCTAGTTAGTACTAGTCTGGACAGTCTATCTCTCATCTGTAATTTGTAGTCCACACGAAGCTCCACGTGCAATATCTTTTCATCTGCCTATTTTGTGAATCAACTGAGTAGTTTTTTTTGTGTCTGTTGTATAGTGCGTAGTAGCAGCAACAAGGTAGGAACCTCGGGACTTGAAGCGAATCTGCATATGTCGACTGCCGCGGATGCAATTTTCTTCACGCGTATCGACTCTCGTAATATAAAACGGCAATTGAAATAGTAGAGTACTCTGAGTCGGTCTTGGTTTCGTCGGATCGTGCTAACTGTTTTGACGGAAATCAAACCCACTTCGATGGGCGGATCGTCAGGCCGTGTGGGGTAACACGCATGGAACCCTAGCTTCTTTTGATCTCAAACCTTATACTGCCGACTCCAAAGTTTAATCTTGTTGTGATCATAAAACAACAATCTTGCTGGTTCTTCCTCATCTGACGAAATCATGAGCTTGTTGATCCCTATATGAGATCCCTTCAAGAACTCAATACCACCGAGCGCAAGTCCCACGGTGGGCGCCAACTGTCGTGAAATTGTCACGTCAGATGTTCTAGTGTAAGGACTTAGTCGCGAGGCCAACGCATCTATGTGGTAGCTTGAGAGGGGTTGGGCGAAATCGAGAGATGCAACACATAAGACGAGGATTTAGACAGCTTCAGGCCCCGGGAAACATCATCCGGTAATAACCCTATATGCTGTTTGTGGCTGGGTCTCATTATGATCATAAGGGAGTCGCTGTAAGCCGGCTCTCCTCTTTCTGTCTAGCCCTAGATATTGTTTCTTGCTTGTCCCCCTTTGGGGAGCCCCGCCCCTCCTTATATAAGTTAGAGGGGCGGGTTACATGTGGAGTCCTAGTAGGACTAGGACTACTCTATATTTTCTTACAAGTTGAATACAAGTCCGGGTCTTGCTTCCTTGTAAAGGAAATATTCATCATCCCTTTCCTCTTAAGCCGACCCACCTTTATATGAACCGGCATACTGGGCCTTGGGCCTTGTCGTCCATCTGAAGCATCCGCCGGGTCACCCATGAGTTTTCAGGCTCGTGAGTCGTCACAGCAGTGAGCCGCCGGACACGTGAGTCACCAATCCTCTGGCGGTTACCAATGAAACATCAAGTCCGGCCCGGGTTACCATGCTATTAACGACTCTCAAAATAATCTAAGTGAAGCATGAGAGATCAATAGTTTCTTTAAAACAAATCCACCACCATGCTCTAAAAGATATAAGTGAAGTACTAGAGCAAAAATTATCACGCTTAAAAGATATAAGTGAAGCACTATGAGCAAAACTATCAAGCTCAAAAGATATAAGTGAAGCACATAGAGTATTCTAGAAAATTCCAATTGGTGTATGGCTCTCTCAAAAGGTGTGTACAACAAGAATTATTGTGGTAAACTAACAAGCAAAGACGCAAATAATACAAGATGCTCCAAGCAAAACACATATCATGTGGTGAATAAAAATATAGCTCCAAGTAAATTACCGATGGAAGTAGACAAAAGAGGGGATGCCTTCCGGGGCATCTCCAAGCTTTGACTTTTTGGTGTCCTTGGATTATCTTGGGGGTGCCATGGGCATCCCCAATCTTAGGCTCTTTCCACTCCTTGTTCCATAATCCATCAAAAGAATTCACCCAAAACTTGAAAACTTCACAACACAAAACTCAATAGAAATCTCGTGAGCTCCGTTAGTGAAAGAAAATAAAAGACTACTTTAAGGTACTGTAATGAACTCATTCTTTATTTATATTGGTGTTAAACCTACTGTATTCCAACTTCCTTATGATTTATAAACTAATTTATTCGCCATAGATGCATTGAAATAAGCAAACAACACACGAAAAACATAATCTGTCAAAAACAGAACAGTCTGTAGTAATCTGTAACTAACGCAAACTTCTGGAACTCTAAAAATTCTACCGAAATAGGTCGTACTGGAAAATTTGTTTATTGATCAGAAGCAAAAAGAATCAATGCAAAAGCACGTTTCTGTGATTTATTGAATTTTTTCTCGTGAGCGCAAAGTTTCTGTTTTTCAGCAGAATCAAATCAACTATCATCATAGCTTATCCTATAGGTTCTACTTGGCACAAACACTAATTAAAACATAAAACCACATCCAAACAGAGGCTAGATGGATTATTTATTCCTAAACAAAAGCATAAACAAAAAACAAAAAATAAAATTGGGTTGCCTCTCAACAAGCGCTATCGTTTAACACCCCTAGCTAGGCATAAAAGCAAGGATAGATCTAGGTTTTGCCATCTTTGGTAGGTAATTCTTCAATGAGGCATCTATCTTTCTTAGAAATTTCTTTCTTTCTAGTAATTATCAAACTCTTAGGCACAAGATCGAAAAATTCATTCATAGCAAATGATTCCTTAATGATGGCAAAAAGATTGGGATGAACACTTATAGATTTAAGATCCGCAGTTTCCTTACTAGATGATTCATCCTTACTCTTAGGAACATAAGTAAGCTTAGGTTTTTTAGTAGACGAACTTGGAGTGTTTTGTACGGAAGAAAAAGCGGTTCCCAAGTTGGTAATGATACCCTCAAGTTTATCGATTCTTGTGGAATCTAGATTTATTTTCTCGTTAACTATGGGTTATTTTTCTTTAATATTTTTCAAAGTCGTTCCTACCTTAGATCCATATTGGGTAATTTGATTGTGGATCTTTTTATCGAGATTTTCAATTGATTCAATGGTAGCAACTTTATTCTCAATAATTTCAAGTCTTTGCATAACATGCTCCAAAGTTAACATAGTTCCATTAATCAAAGAAGGTGGTGAGCCAAATAAATCTATTAAAGCATTGTAAGAATCAAAAGTATGGCTACCCAAGAAATTCCCTCCAGTAATGGTATCAAGGATATATCTAAACCAAGGATTAGCACCTACATAAAAATTACGAAGAAGAACTGAAGTAGATTGCTTCCTGGTAGATCTATTTTGAGCATCGCAAATTCTATACCAAGCATCGCAAATTCTATACCAAACGAGAAAAAGGCGAAAGGGAAAGAGAGGAGGAATAAAACGGCAAGGGTGAAGTGGGGGAGAGGAAAACGAGAGGCAAATGGCAAATAATGTAATGCGAGAGATAGGGATTGTGATGGGTACTTGGTATGGTTGACTTGCTTGCGTGAGCCACCCCGGCAACGGCGCCAGAAATTCTTCTTGCTACCACTTGAGCACTGCGTTGGATTTCCCCGAAGAGGAGAGGATGATGCAGCAAAGTAGCGTAAGTATTTCCCTCAGTTTTTGAGAACCAAGGTATCAATCCAGTAGGAGACCACGCACAAGTCCCTCGTACCTACACAAAACGATAGCTACTCGCAACCAACGTGATTAGGGGTTGTCAATCCCTTCACGGTCACTTACGAGAGTGAGATCTGATAGAGATGATAAATAATATTTTTGGTATTTTTGATATAAAGATGCAAAGTGAAAAGTAAAAGGCAAATTAAAAACAAAGCAAGTAATAAAGTAATGGAGTTTGATATGATGAGAATAGACCCCGGGGCCATAGTTTCACTAGTGGCTTCTCTCAAGAGCATAAGTATTCTACGGTGGGTGAACAAATTACTGTTGAGCAATTGATAGAAAAGCGAATAATTATGACGTTATCTAGGTATGATCATGTATATAGGCATCACGTCCGAGACAAGTAGATCGAAACGATTCTGCATCTACTACTATTACTCCACTCATCGACCGCTATCCAGCATGCATCTAGAGTATTAAGTTAAAAACAGAGTAACGCCTTAAGCAAGATGACATGATGTAGAGGGATAAATTCATGCAATATGATAAAAACCCCATCTTGTTATCCTCGATGGCAACGATACAATACATGCCTTGCAACCCTTTCTGTCACTGGGTAAGGACACCGCAAGATTGAACCCAAAGCTAAACACTTCTCCCATTGCAAGAACTACCAATCTAGTTGGCCAAACCAAACGGATAATTCGAAGAGACTTGCAAAGATAACTCAATCATACATAAAAGAATTAAGAGAAGATTCAAATATTATTCATAGATAAGCTGGATCATAAACCCACAATTCATCGGTCTCAACAAACACACCGCAAAAAAGAAGATTACATCGAATAGATCTCCATGAGAGAGGGGGAGAACATTGTATTGAGATCCAAAAAGAGAGAAGAAGCCATCTAGCTACTAGCTATGGACCCGAAGGTCTGAAGTAAACTACTCACACTTCATCAGAGAGGCTATGGTGTTGATGTAGAAGCCCTCCGTGATGGATGCCCCCTCCGGCGGAGCTCCGGAACAGGCCCCAAGATGGGATCTCGTGGATACAGGAAGTTGCGGCGGTGGAATTAGGTTTTTGGCTCCGTATTTGATCTGTCGGGGGTACGTAGGTATATATAGGAGGAAGGAGTACGTCGGTGGAGCGACAGGGGGCCCACGAGGTAGGGGGGCGCGCCCAGGGGGGAGGGCGCCCCCCCACCCTCGTGACCGCCTCGGTTGTTCCTTGGAGCAGGGTCCAAGTCTCCTGGATCACGTTCGGTGAGAAAATCACGTTCCCAAAGGTTTCATTCCGTTTGGACTCCGTTTGATATTCTGTTTATTCGAAACACTGAAATAGGCAAAAAAAAAACAGCAATTCTGGGCTGGCCCCCCGGTTAATAGGTTAGTCCCAAAAATAATATAAAAGTGGAAAATAAAGCCCAATATAGTCCAAAACAATAGATAAAGTAGCATGGAGCAATCAAAAATTATAGATACGTTGGAGACGTATCAACCAACTTAGGCCAAAAGCCTAAGCTTGGAGGAGTACGTATTTCTCACCGACTTTACATTCTTGTTCACACACTAGTCGTCGGTGCTCATACTCTTTCATTATACTATCCATGCTAGTTTAAATTCCCTTTTCTAGTTTTCTTCTTGTGTGTTTGATAAACCTTGAAAAAAAAACAAAAAAAATTAGTTAGTTTAATTCCCTTGCCTGTAGTAGGAATCAAAATGAAAACCCAAAAATATTTCTAGTTTTTCTTCTTACTTGTTGGGAGCTTTCCCGTGTAAATAGTTTTATTTTCTTTTCTTTCTTTTGGGGGTCGAGAAGACCATATTGAAAATGTTTAGTGGATCTCATATGCATGATTGTTTATTTAACTTAAAGCCCATATTACTTGTCTTCTCTTTTGAGTTTAATGCTTGCAGAATCCAGCTTAGTCCAATGCACGTGCACTCTTATTATTATACACATCGTTCGGTCATGCAAGTGAAAGGCAATAATGATGATATATGATGGACTTATTGGGATGAGAAAAGCTGGTATGAACTCGACCTCTCTTGTTTTTGTAAATATGATGAGTTCATCATTCCTAAGTCAGCTATTATGAAGTGAACATATTTGCAATGACATTTAGAGATTATAGTTACTTGTGCCATGCTTGATTAGCTATGAGTTATAATGGTTTACCTTGCATGCCAACATGCTATTAGAATGATTATGATGTGGTATGATGGGATGGTATCCTCCTTTGAATGAATTGAGTGACTCGACTTGGCACATGTTCACGCATGTAGCTGAATCAAATCAACATAGCCTTCACGATATTTATGTTCATGGTGGATTATATCCTACTCATGTTTGTACTCGGTGTGCATTAGTTTTAATGCATGCTTACGACTGTTGTCGCTCTCTCAGTTGGTCGCTTCCCAATCTTTTGCTAGCCTTCACCTGTACTAAGCGGGAATACTGCTTGTGCATCCAAACTCCTTAAACCCCAAAGTTGTTCCATATGAGTCCACTATACCTACCTAAATGCGGTATTTACCTATTGTTCCAAGTAAATTTGTATGTGCCAAACTCCAAACCTTCAAATGAAATTCTGCTTTTATGCTCGAGCAGCTCATGTTACAACTAGGGCTGCCTATATCTTTCATGCTAGGTGGGTTATTCTCAGAGGAGTGGACTCCGCTCCTCATTCACGAGAAAGGGCCGGTAACCGGGATGCCCAGTCCCATGATCCAAAAAGATCAAAGCAAATCAAAATAATTAAACAAAACTCCCCCAGGGATGTTGTATGTTGGAGGCACTCGTTGTTTCGAGCAAGCCATGGATTGATGCTTGTTGATGGTTGGGGGAGTATAAACCTTTACCATTCTGTTTGGGAACTGCCTATAATGCATTTAGTATGGAAGATACAACCATCTCATAGGTGTTGCGTTGACAGCGAAAGTATGTCGCTCAAAATGTTATTCAATCTCTATTTTTTAAAATCGAGCTCTGGCACCTCTATAAATCCCTGCTTCCCTCTGCGAAGGGCCTATCTATTTACTTTTATGTTGAGTCATCATCCTTCTTATTAAAAGCACCAGCTGGAGAGCACACTGTCATTTGTATTCATTATTATTGATTTATATTGTGTATGACTTGACTGGATCTCTTTTACCATGAATTACAATGTTTAGTCAGTCCTTGATTTTTAAAGGTGCTCTGCATTTATGTTTTGCGGTCTCAGAAAGGGCTAGCGAGATACCATTTTGTTATATCATGTTATGATTGTTTTGAGAAAGTGTTGTCATCCGAGTTTTATTATTATGGCTCGCTAGCTGATTATGCTATTGATATGAGTAGTTGTGAGACCTATGTGTTACTGTGAGTATGGTTAGTTCGTAATATTTGCTGAAACTTTAATGCTGGCTTTTCATGTTTACAACAACAAGAGCAAACAGAGTTTGTAAAAGTTTTTCTTTATCACTTTCAGTTTATCAACTGAATTGCTTGAGGACAAGCAAAGGTTTAAACTTGGGGGAGTTGATACGTCTCCAACGTATCTACTTTTCCAAACACTTTTGCCCTTGTTTTGGACTCTAACTTGCATGATTTGAATGAAACTAACCCGGACTGGCGTTGTTTTCAGCAGAACTACCATGATGTTGTTTTATGTGTAGAAAACAAAAGTTCTCGGAATGACCTGCAAATCCACGGAGGCACTTTTCAGAATTAATAAGAATTTTTGGCGAAAGGATCAAGGCCAGGGGGCCCACGGGCTGTCCATGAGACAGGGGGGCGCCTGGGGGGCGCCCTCCTATCTCGTGGGCCCCCTGGACCTCCTCCGACCTCAACTCCAACTCCATATATACCGTCTCGCGGAGAAAAAAATTAGAGGGAAAGTTTCATCGCATTTTACGACACGGAGCCGCCACCAAGCCCTAATCTCTCTCGGGAGGGCTGATCTGGAGTCCGTTCGGGGCTCCGGAGAGGGGGATTCGTCGCTGTTGTCATCATCAACCATACTCCATCACCAATTTCATGATGCTCACCGCCGTGTGTGAGTAATTCCATCGTAGGCTTGCTGGACGGTGATGGGTTGGATGAGATTTACCATGTAATCAAGTTAGTTTTGTTAGGGTTTGATCCCTAGTATCCACTATGTTCTGAGATTGATGTTGCTATGACTTTGCTATGCTTAATGCTTGTCACTAGGGCCCGAGTGCCATGATTTCAGATCTGAACCTATTATGTTTTCATCAATATATGTGTGTTCTTGATCCTATCTTGCAAGTATATAGTCACCTATTATGTGTTATGATCCGACAACCCCGAAGTGACAATAATCGGGATACTTCTCGGTGATGACCGTAGTTTGAGGAGTTCATGTATTCACCATGTGTTAATGCTTTGGTCCGGTTCTCTATTAAAAGGAGGCCTTAATATCCCTTAGTTTCCGCTAGGACCCCGCTGCCACGGGAGGGTAGGACAAAAGATGTCATGCAAGTTCTTTTCCATAAGCACGTATGACTATTTACGGAATACATGCCTACATTATATTGATGAACTGGAGCTAGTTCTATATCACCCTATGTTATAACTATTGCATGAGCAATCGCATCCGGCATAATTATCCATCACTGATCCATTGCCTACGAGATTTTCATATATTGTTCTTCGCTTATTTACTTTTCCATTGCTACTGTTACAACTATTACAAAAACCCAAAAACATTTATCTTTACTGTTGCTACTGTTATCATTACTATCATATTACTTTGCTACTAAATACTTTGCTGCAGATACTAAGTTATCCAGGTGTGGTTGAATTGACAACTCAACTTCTAATACTCAAGAATATTCTTTGGCTCCCCTTGTGTCGAATCAATAAATTTGGGTTGAATACTCTACCCTCGAAAACTGTTGCGATCCCCTATACTTGTGGGTTATCAGGGCTCGGGACGGAAGGGGATTGGGGGCTAGGTTTTGACCGCACGCCCTGTAGCCCACGATCGTTGCGGCCCATCCTATTTTTGAGTTGAACGCGCGCACACACACTCACCGTGACTGCAATAGAGGGCCCATGCACAAGGGTGGCCCAGGCGTCATCCACTGTAACCCGAACACACAACGTACGAAAAACGAATGCCCAGATATATACCAGCGAGATAGAAAGTACAACGTTAGTGGACAACAAGGCAGATCATGGGGGCTGGATGAATTTGAAACTGGGACGGCGCTGGATTGGTGGGTACTCTAGGAGGGTTTATATGTTCAACTAGATGACCCGTTGTGCCAATGGCGCAAAGGGCGAGATCAAACTAAGCATTGTAAGAATATTTAAGAAAATAGATGTTTAGATATGAAATTGATACATAGCGTTATAGGAAAGGTATGAGATCAGTTCATGATAGCTTATTTACATTACTTTTATGAGGCGAGCTACATAAGCAGAGGTCCATCATATAGAAAGATTTGGTCATTTAGCTTACTTGAGTAAGCTACGCAGCGATGAATATCAAGTAGAGTCAATGCTTGCTGGACCAACGGTGATATTTACGCATATGAGTCCATTTATTTAGGGACTTAATTAACATGACTGTATTGATAGTGGCTTGACATAGTTCTTCGAGTGTCAAAGTCTTGCTTTGCAAACATGCACAAAATACATCAGGCTTGACATAGTCGTCAGTTTTAGTACTTTAGAGAGTATGAGCTTCTGTAATTCATGGTGAAAATTTCATCTCTATGTGGTGACAGAATTGACAGCGTGCATCAGTTCAACTGATTTAGTTACCTTGTCCATGTTGGGCAGAAGGTCTTGCAGCCTCCTTAGCCTCTTGCTAATCCTTGTTCTTCTTTCCTATAAAACATAAGCAAAAAAATATTCAGTACAAACATGTGGCACCAAGACAAACACCAAAAATGTTGCAGGAAACTAACTAACCCTCTCAGTGATGCTTCACGGGTGAGTGGTGCAGCCAATCTTGGCGCGGACTACGCAGGTGACAGAGTCCTGCTGCAACTACAAGTAGTCGTCCATGCCGGGCATTTCCAGAGACGTGCTTGACAGGCCAAACCGAATTTGGACTAAGGTGTTAGTAGAAGTGTAGCATTAAACAATTGACAGGTAGCAGAGTCCGAATGGATGTAAAGTGTATATATGTGAAGTTTGTCCTACTTGGGATTCGATTTTGTTGAAGCTGGTGACCATGCTTTCGTCGCCGTTGATGAGCACCACGTGTCTTTGTTCATGCAATCTTTTCAATTTAACTTTCGTCGTATTTGTAAAGGAAATTCCAGATTTAGATCTAAAGAGCAAGAACAATTGTTATGAAGTTGTCTATTTGGACTAGAAGACATGAACACATAGTAAGGAAAAATAGTAGCACATATCAATTTCTATGACCGAATATTAATTTACCTTTCAAATATTAGTTGGGCTGCATTTCACATTCATTAAAAAAATTAGATTTTTTTAAGTTTCAATAACACGCATTCACTAAAATAGTGAATGTAAAGATGTATTCATTAACATGGTTAATTAATTTTGACCCATTTGGATGAATTAGTTGCTTCATGCTGCCAAAAACAATTGATTAGCTAGGCAGCTTGGGCCTAATCCGACCAATACAGAGTGACAGACACTTGCAGAAGACTGCCCAATGCCCATCTCACCATCTCCCTCCTACTTTCCGTTCTTTCTCCTGTTATTGGAACGACACATCGGCTAATCCGTGCATTTGTACTCTCCTTGGCCTACTTTCGACAACACCTTTGAATTAATACCAGGCAAATACAACATCATCTGTGGACATTGCACTATCTTTCTTATACCAGCCAAATACAACACTAATTTTATTGAATACAAAAGGACCACGCTATTTGCGTTCCTGAGCGCAAATATATGCTTTGCGGAAGCATCTATGTATGGCTTCATCAAAAAATTAACTTCCATGGTTCAACAAAATCAAAGTGTGAACTCTCATGGATATTACATAAGAAAACAAATGAAGTTGTTGTTGCTTCTTCACAGAAAGGATCATAAATAAGATAAGCAGGCATAAACTTCAAGCAGCAAGGCAGAACCTTGCTGCACGATCGTGATTCCGTCGACGGTGACACAGCAGTCCCTGGTAACGTACCTGATTTTTTCCACTTCCAAGAGAACGTTGTTGTTGCCGTTGGATGGGCGTGTGCGAATCTTGGTGCATGGAACATTGCCACGTCGCATGAGGCTGAACACGTCGCAAGGAGAGAGAGAATGAGAGAGAGATGAGAGAGAGGGGGAGAGAGAGAGAGAGTGGACAAGAGGGATCCATCGCATCTTCCCCAAATCATTTCTCTAGTGACTGAGCGCATCACCCACGGAACGGGATCATCTAACATTGAGAAGGAAAGTTAGAGAAACTATAATAACCTAACTTTCCTTCTTTCTATCCATATGATTATGGCTAAAACGATTTAAATTAATTTGCAAATTGATGATCTACCGTGTACATTTATAGTAATTACATACAAACAAACTGATGGCGAAATAAAATTAATTTTAAATTATTTATATCTACACTAAATATCAACAGTAAACAACCTACTAACTACTCCCTCCGTTCGGAATTACTTATCGCAGAAATGAATGTATCTAGACGTATTTTAGTTCTAGATACATCCATTTCCGAGACAAGTAATCCCGAATGGAGGGAGTACCTACTAACAGCCCCTAACTTTCCTTTTTCATTTTACATTAGGCAAACACTATAGCACCGTGACTTTCCTTCACAATGTTAGAGGATCTGGTTCCATCACCCACCACTCTCTCTCACGCGTGCTCGTGCTTGCCGCTACAGCCGCTCGCCTGCGACCCAACCTGCCAGAGTCCCGCCAGCAGCCGGCGCCCTCCTCCTCGTTCGTGCTCTCAGATGCCAGAGACTGAGCTCTCCCAGAGACTGAAGCCAAGACCGCGTGTGTCGTGTGCAATCTCGACGAGATCCTGGCTCGTGCGGAAGGAGGCGGCCGGCCAAGGCCGTCGCTGCAGCAACAGAGCCTGTGCTAGCCCGCCCGCTCGGCGGCGGATGCGAAGGTTATGGGATTTGCAGAGCGCACCAGCGCGACCTCTGGCGGATCTGGTGCCTATGCGCGGTAGTCGACGCGGCGGTGCTTGCGGGGGAGCATGGGATTTTTGGAGCTGGAGGTGGACAGGGAGATGAATATTGTCTGCTCCCGTGCATCCGGTGTCTTGTTCTTCTCGCGCCACAACATCGACCAAGAGAATCACGTGGGAGTCCTCTATCATACAGACGTCCCGCGCCCGATGGACGGCGACCTTCCGGATGAACATCTTCCTCATGTAGCTCAAGACTCGTTTTGCTCGTCGTCCCCGACCTCACACGGTGCATCAATGGGTAGCTTTTGCCCTTGATCAATTCCTATTCAGTGCAGGATATGTTTTGGGGAGTTTTAACTCTGTGGGCAGTAGTGTCAGTGTGTGCCTGATGCAAGTTGATCTGCTTTCAATTGGAGGCTGGTTTCATGTGTGTTCGTGTTTTCTTTGGCAATATATAAATTTTTATGTGTTGAAATTTCTTCGAGTCGTAGCAGGCGTCCTTGACTTACCCAAATGGAAAGAAAACAAGAGCTTCAATGAATGCCAAAGAAAAAATAGATTTAAGTTAAGTCTGAATATAACATGCCTTACAAAATCAATCCTCACATGCTGAATGTTGATAGAAAATGTGTGCTTAGTTTCTTTGATTGACCTTTAGCACAATATACTGGTGGAAGTTAACAAAAGAACATTTAGTGGAATGAGAGCCCCTGCCTAGCTTACTAAATCCACTAATGTACTTCACATAGAAGTTTACAGTTCTGAACTTAGTTTTAAATATTTATCAACCCTTCTAATTTGAATGAACTGCAATTAATTTGAGGTAAATTAAAAAAAAAACTATGTATGTAAAAGATTAACATGAACAATATAAGCAATTGGTTTGGATCCTAGCTAATGACAAAAGTTATCATCTCAGACTCAGGGTTCAAATGTGGGTATTTCTGCATCAGAACCATGAGCTGCCTGATATAGAAGACTGGACAGTGTACTCCTATAGGGATCCTCCCCTCTCCTCTTCAGATACTTGATACAACTCTCCACTTCAGATTTCACATGCAAATAGATGTGTTGGGCCTTCTCTTTATCTCTTAATTCCTTCTCCCTCCCTATGCAAAAAAGTAAACCAATCGAAAACACAAGAAGCAAAACTAACAAGACATGGGCTCTCTGAAATACGCCTGCATGCATTCTGACTCATTTTTTGATTATTAAAAAGGATAGCAGGGCAGCGTATGTTGACTTGCCACGAGAACATGTAGATATCTTTTCAGATTACTATTTGCTAGTGCAGCTGGTTACGTTTTGTTTCAATAGGCTCCCCAAAGATGAAGTAAAATCTTCCTGACATTTTTGGCGTAAGCACTACATGATGCATATCTTTCCTCTAAAATTGGAGCACCATAAGATCATTGTAGTCTAACAACATTTGAGGTGAAAAACATTGTTTCTAGACATCAGATTATCAAGGGGATAACATAGTAAGATAACATATCTTTTGAGGTTGCACTTGCATCACATATATCGTCTTCTCCAACCAATCCAAATGGTATTATTGTTGCTCCAAACCATGATGCCATCTACAGAAATTCAGACTACTCAGACCAAAATAGCTTGTATTCCTCTCCCTGTAAACAACTACATCACTTTCCAGAACAATTGATGTTTTTACTGTCTACTAAGATATATTATGATCTCTATACCAAATTATTACCTTAATATAAAGAGTGTCGTGCACGCCTCCTGGATACAGCAAAATGAATTGCTTCTCTGAAAAGAGAAAAGAAGAAACGTAGGCCAATATGTGCACCATGACAAATTCAGAATCTATCCATCATTTGAAATTCAGATTTCAGAATCTATCCATCATTCTGAAATTCAGATTTCAGAAGGGGGTGGATGGATGGCCGCAAACCAACGGAGCATTGACCATCGACTGATGCATCACAGGCGATGTTCTAGACATTTTAGTGCCAACAGGCAGCGCAACTATGAGCACGAACACCTATATATTCTTAAATTAAGACATGCATTGTTTGCCTCCTAAGAGGGAAAAATTACCTTCTTGCGGTGGCAACTCTGCTCAACATGTCCTAAAAGTCAACAACACAATAGAAAGAGGTAAGTTTGCAACCAACATTCCTATATAGGTCTTTTTATCTTTTAGCCAAATGTAATATCAGCGGAATGCAAATTAGGGACACTATTATAGGAAAAATATAGGTCAATATGCCAACTGCTAGACATGGACCAAACACAACACTATTTATCAATCGGCACACCCTGCTATTAATGCAGGGTTATAATTCCAGCAGAGATTCAAAAATATTAAACAATAACAAATATTATCTTGGGCAAACATCTAGTGCTCTAAAGAACTACTAATCCAAGATCTGCCATCTCAAATACACAAATTGATTTCAAAAGTAGGGTAACAACCATGTATATCTATTAATATGTCACTGAAGGAAACTAAAATTTACATACAACCATGCCTTGTATCTCAAAAGGCACTTCTAAAGAACACAACTTTTAATCTACAAACATATGCTTGAACATGTGAAAAGGCAAAAAAATACCTTCTTGCAGTTGCAACTCACCATCTTTACATTAAGAAAGGCCGAAAATACCTACTCCGACTTTATGTGCTGAATTTGACTTACGTACATTTAGCTGCCTCATCACTTAAATGTTGAAGTCCATGCTTTCATTCAGCTCAGACCTGCAGGCTGCACATGACAGCCAATTAGAAGAGAACAAAGAAGCTCCTGTGCGCATACACATCTCCAGTGTTGTGTTCTTCTATTCGCCTTAAGCAACACTTATGCATACAATTTGTTTGCCTCTCAGAAACAGAGACCTAAGGAAGAGAAAGAATAACCTAGTCGAAGCATACCTGCAAGCCAATGAGGAAAATTAGGTTTGCAGTGCTTGGTGCACTGCGTCGCATGCCCTGGAGGGCCATGACAAACAAGGGCTAACCACCCCATCTCCCGTGCAGCTCCACCCCAGTGCGATGGGAGCGTCGCCCCTGCTGCTTCTTGCTCTGGTCGCCGGCCACGCTGCTCCTTCCCCCCATCACCCGCCTCCCCTGCTCCTCCACCCAAACTATGAAGACCCAGCTGTGACGCTACTCCTCAACTTTGCTGCCCCACCCCTCTTCCCCTACAGATGTGACCCTTCTCTTCGAGGATAAGCCGACATGCGGGAGGATCCGGCATGATCTGGTTGAGGAAAAGGAGGAGAGGCAGCCCTGGGCAGAGGAGAAGGGGCGTGGCGGCAGCGGCAAGAGAGGAGAGACGAGGCATGAGTAGCTTTCTACCCGATTCCACCGCGTACAGAGCATACGGGACCCTGAAGATTCTTCTCAATGTAACTGCAAAACGGGCCCACGAGGAAAGGAGCCCCACACGTCATCCGCTGTAGCATGAAAGACCAATGTCCAAAAGAAACTAACCACGGGATTTTTGACAGCACTGTAAAATCAGGCCAACGAGGCAGATCGTGCGGCCAAATCCCATGTGCGTCGCAAATGCCCCTGAAATGGCGGGTACTCTAGCAGTGTTTATATGTTCGATCGTCTAGCATCTCCCGTTGTGCCCCAATTTTTTTGGCATCTCCTTCCTGTTAGATTTTTTTGTAGTGTAGCTGTTAAGAAGTTAACTACTCCCTCCGTCTGGAAATACTTGTCATCAAAATGAATAAAAAGGGATGTATCTATACATATATTAGTTGTAGATACATCTCTTTTTATCCATTTTGATGACAAGTATTTTCGGACGGAGGGAGTATATATCTCATGCACACCGCCAACTTACCCAAATATCAATTTAATAAGGAAAACATTACTGCTGACCTACAACCATACCACTGGATTTGAGCTAAGAACAAGAGCATCTCATGAAATTCTCTTTGAAGCAACACTTCAATTTTATACATAATTACTATTGGTTTATAAGCCTACTGCCCAATTAAGGCCCTCTTTGGATTGAAGTACTCAGGGTCCCGTATGACAGGATTAAATTCATAAGAATTTTTTAGGACTAAAGGTATGCTATATATTTCTTTTTGAATTTATTTTTTCTATTGTTTTAGTCATGTCATAACCAGGATACGTAATGGACACAGTCCTAAAAAATTCTTATGATATAGGAAATTTTTAGGACTGTGTCCATTACATATCCTGGTTATGACAGGACTAAAGCAATAGAAAAAATAAATTCAAAAAGAAATATATAGCATACCTTTAGCAAGCATTACTCAAGTACACAGGCTGTTGACATCCCTGTATGCCACGCCATTTCACGCCCTCGAAACCCCAAAGTCCGCACCATGACCTCATCTTGATGCCAGCGGGTGTAGCAGTCGACAAAATCACAAATGAATGCATCGAATCACCCAATTAATCATTTTTTGCACCAATAGAAAAAGAAGCACAAAGTAAATAACACCACCTTGGGGAACAAATTTAACAGAATTCCATTGACATGTTTGTAATAGCAGTTAACATGTGCATGACTAATACCTCCTATGTTCCGTAAACTAAAGAAGAAATAAAGTAGGAGAAATGCCTAACAGCTCTCGGGTGCCTCCATTGCCATGTTTGTAGTGCAATTAACATGTGCATGACTAATACCTCCTATGTTCCGTAAACTAAAGAAGAAATAAAGTAGGAGAAATGCCTAACAGCTCCCGGGTGCCCCTACACCCTCATGAACAACAAATTCATAAAAAAATAAAAAAAAATAAAAAACTGAAACTTTGAGGGATCAAAGATTATCAAAGGTTTGATGTTCCTGCAAAGTTTCAACAACAAATAACCTTCGTGGAGCCCTCACCAAAAATAACAAAATCGCTGCTTAAATATGTACATAAACTTTGGACAATGATTTTGTTTTTATTTTATTTGAGTGCTCTTCGAATGTTATTTTTAGCTAAAATTTTGCAAGATCATCAAAAGTCTCATCACTACTGGAATTCTGGGCTACGCCGAGTGCCACGGACACTCGGAAAAGGGCCGAAAACCGCCGGCAAAGCCTTTGCCGAGTGTCACCCTCGGCAAAAGCCACCCGGCGTACACCTCTTCGGCAAACAGGAGTTTGCCGAGAGCCAGAACATGGGCACTCAGCAAAGAGTTTGCCGAGAGTCAAACAGTACCACTCAGCAAAATAAAGTAGCTAACGGATAGCAGACGGTGACGGCGGTTCCTGACACGTGGGACCAGGGGAGCAGGCCGAGGGCCTACTTTGCTGAGTGCCCCTCTCGGCAAAGACAGACAGTAGGTGGCTGACACGTGTCAGCTCCTGACACGTGGGACCAGGGGAGCAGGCCGAGGGCCTACTTTGCCGAGTGCCCGTCTCGGCAAAGACAGCCAATAGGTGGCTCACACGTGTCAGCTCCTGACACGTGGGACCAGGCGAACAGGTTGAGGGCCATCTTTGCCGAGTGCCCCTCTCGACAAAGGCAGCCAGTAGGTGGCTGACACGTGGAACCAGGCGAATAGGCCGAGGGCCATCTTTGCCGAGTGCCCCTCTCGGAAAAGACAGCCAGTAGGTGGCTGACACGTGTCAGCTCCTGACACGTGGGACCAGGCGAACAGGCCGAGGGCCATCTTTGCCAAGTGCCCCTCTCGGCAAGGACAACCAGTAGGTGGCTGACACGTGTCAGCTCCTGACATGTGGGGCCAGGCGGGCAGGCCGAGGGCCAACTTTGCCGAGCGCCACTCTCGGCAAACTCTATATTTGCCGAGTGTGACTCCCGGCAAACTCTATATTTGCCGAGTGTGACTCCCGGCAAACTCAGCCAATAGGGGAGGGCCACGTCACTTCTCCTAAAAGCCGTGAAAATAGTTTGCCGAGAGTCACCGTCTGCTATTCTTTTTCCTTTACCGAGAGGCCCCTCGGTAAAGTTGCCAGGAGGGCTACAGGTTATTATCCTTTACCGAGAGGCCTCTCGGTACAGGTGTCAGGTTATTGTACTTTATCGAGAGGCCCCTCGGTAAAGGGTGCATTCTGCTCCAGTTTCATAGTCATTGCCGAGAGCCGCCCTCGGCAATGGTGTGCCCAGGAGCCTTTTTTTCCCTGTTTCTGTTTCTTTCCTGTAGCGAGACATATATAGCAGCAGCATATAGTTCATCACACATATAACATGTCACATATAGGCATCATTGAACAAAAGAAGCAATGATTGATTCTGAAAAACATTCCACATAAAAGCAATAGTGCATAAAAGCAATAGACCACAAGTTTACAAGTCTCAAGATGCAAGAGTTCTCAACATACAAGGAACAGTTTCAAACATAACATGAAGTTCACGCGATTTTGGAGATCAGAGCGATAACATCAACATTAGAAGGCATCATTCCGTTTGCTGCCCCAACTCCATCAATCGGAGTGATAACATCAACATTAGAAGGCATCATTCCCTTTGCTGCCCCAACTCCACCAACTTGAGCTGGAAATACCGGAACATTGTTCGACCCTTGTGATGGGTTGAGCTGTGATGGATTGACCCAATAGTGAGATGAATCTCATATGGTAATGCCGAAAATGGTGATAGAAATAGTTTGAACGAAACTCACAATGTTCCACTCTGGCGTCGGTGGCATCTCTAGCACTAGTTGGCCTTGCATGGAATAAAGATTGGCCACCATATGTTGTAAAGACTTCACTACATCATCTTGTGACTTCAGCTTGGCCCGGTTTTCATCTCGTTCTTTCTCGGTGTCAATCAGTCAAGTCTACAATATGGCAATGCAAATGTCATTCATGTTGAAATGCAAATATCCTCAATAATGAAGAAGGATCAATGAAGAAGGACCATGAAAGATCAATGAAGAAGCACTGACCTGAATATCCTCAATAATGTTCACAGAATGTGGTACGTGACGCTCTACGGTAGGAGTAGAGCCAGTACTCATAGCACGGAGCGTGTTGACTCTCGGAAGGGAGGAGGTTATGACAGAATCAAGGTGAACCGCCATCTGTCCATTCGGTCTACCGCCTACCGCGGCAATGGCCACAAGAGGGTCAAACGGTAGCACGTGAGGATCAGCGTCAGGCTCGTATGTCTCCTTCAATTTTTGGTGTAGTTCTCTCCATCTGACCGGGCTTTAGAGCCGATCCGGTCCTTCTCCGGGTGGAGAGGGTCCTTGTCCTTGTCATCTTTGGTACGTTTGATGGTCCATGCTCGAAGTAAGTGATATCCTTGCCAGTGTCTTCTTTCTACAAAAGAAAGTGATCCAAACAATCAAGGGAATGCTCACAAATGGAAGAGAACATGATGAAAAGAAAAGGATGTGGTTGCCTACATGTTTTGAGACGACACCTGGGATGGTGAGGTTGCCTTGACGGTGTCCTTGACCCCCATCAACTTACGCCGTTCAAATATTACTTTGTGTTCATCCTGCCACCCTGGATCTGTCCACCGTTCGACGATCTTCTCCCAGCACGGACGTTTGTCAGTGCACCACCGAGGAATCACCTGTAAATTAAACAAATACATCTTAGTAAGGATTCTAATTTTGCCGTAGTGTAGGGAATAGCAAGCATCCATCGTCACTTGCCTTGAAGTAATTGTCCCGTGAAAGATGCGTCCCTCGAGCCTCCTGTTTGGAAATCCTATGGTTGAGATAGTCTGCGTGATACTTGACCACTAACCGGACGCGCTCCTCATAGTGCATGTCGTGGACTAGTTTCTTGGCAATATTCTCAACCAGCACATTTGCACGATCCTTTTGACCCTCAACGCATGTATAGAAATCCTACAAACATGCATACATGTGAGAAGGGTTAAATCATGACTAAGGAAAATTTAAACCTTTTGGTATTGACATTTAGGTGTTTGAAAGGACTTACCTAGAAATTGTTGACCACTCGCATGGCTCTGTTATCAAAAACCCTCTGACGCATATCCAGGAAATCTGGTGCAAGTTTGTAGTGATCCCATGACCAAGCTGGCTCAATGATACCATTCGGCAAAGTGACCAGTCCAGGATAATTTAGCCTACAAAGACCCCCAATGATGCCACTCGGCGACCGTGGCAGACGCCTCTCACCACCTTTTACTAAGCTTCTGCATTTCGAAGAGTGAAGTCATATTATATGTGAGGAAATGACAAAAGGTACAATTTATATGGGATGAGCCGAGATAACCACTTACTTCTCTCCCATTGGTTTAATCAACACGTCTATATGCACATATGGACGTCTTGGAAGCTTTGAAGGACCACGCAGCCACACTTTCCCTCTGGAAGTAGTGCTGATAGTCAAACCGCTCGGTTGCGAACCGCTCACCTCGTGGTGCTCTGTCACCCGTGAGGGTCCATCCCCACCCTCAGAAACCTAACGAACAACCAGCCTCCTCTTGGCGGCGGCAGCCTCCACCACCTCCTCCTCCTCATCCTCCACCACCTCCTCCGCAAAATACTCCTCGTCCTCCTCCTCACACGCCTCATCCCCATCCTCTGTTTCCTCCTCCTGAGCACGGTGAAGCACTGCATCAGAGGGTCGAGGAGAAGAAAGAGGTGCTCTACTCTGGGCTGCTTTACGTACTCCTCGTCCGCCTCCTCCTCCCGCCTCACCTACCCCCCCTCCTCGTCCACCTCGTATTCCTCCCCCACGTGGTACTCGACCTTGTTTCGCACGTTTTGCCGGACGGGTGTCTAGACCCGCCAATCCTTTGGCCTTCTTGGCGGTTGTGGCAACCGATGAAGGAGCGTCCACCGCTTTCACCGGTCGGGCAGGTTGATCATTGTACAGATCATTCACTTTTTTCAAACTTTCCTTTGGAATCTTCTTGCTACCTGTCATGTTTCAATCACCTGATACGAAGAAGAACAAACCAGTTAGTACAGATGATACAACTTCATGTAAATACAATAAATATATCACATATGAAGAATAAATGGAATTTTCACAATAATACATATAGTTGTTACACACACAAATCCATAGAGTTGTTGCCCACACGAATACATAGAGTTGTTGCACACACGAATACATAGAGTTGTTACACAGACGAATACATAGACTTGTGACACACATACATAGAGTCCTCACACGATTACATGGAGTTGTTAGAAATAAGGGTCAATATTAGGTGCAACATTTGGATCCGGGCTTTCATCATCGCTATCACGCCCGCCTACACATCCACGGGTTGTCCATGGAAAACGTGGACAAATCGAAAGAGTTAAGGTTATAAATATGGAAAGACTTGCATATTTGTAGATACAACCCTTCCGAACGGGAGACACCTAGGTTACGTGACTATTTAGGTGATCTACAAATAATGAAAACATACACATGAACGGGAAGAGATTACCCTTGAAGCGTGCAACGGAATTCACTCTCTCTTGTCAAAATAGATGCATATCCTGCATGAAAGAATGAAGTTGTGTCAATCATATGTCAAACACACAAACATCAATAACACTCACACACACACCCCACACACAAACACACTCACATATCCATACACACACATCACACACTCACTCACACATGCACACACACACACACACACACACACACACACACACACACATCAATAGCACCCCTCTCCTACACACACACTCACATACACCATTCATTATATATGCATGATAATCCCCAAGTGCAGGGAATCATCATAGCAATTCCCAAAGGTGGAAGTGATAAGTATGGAGTGTCGAACCCACAAGGAGCTAAAGGTAAGATAAATATTCTCTTAAGCCCTATCTGCCACTGATACGACTCTACGTGCACCGAACGTTTGCTTCCAACTAGAAACAAGAAATAAAACTGTGTTGTGGGTATGAAGAGGATAACTTTGTATGATATCGGAGAGCTAAAATATAAAAGTAGGTGTTGTTATCATAAGGTTAGAATATATTACTAAATAATATAAATAGCGAGTGTGGAATAATGGTGGATCGATGTGCAGAATTGTCCTAGGCAATTGTTAACAAGAACAGTAATCACTATTGCAATTTCATATGAGGGAGAGGCAAAAGCTAACATACTTTCTCTACTTGGATCATATGCACTTATGATTGGAACTCTAGCAAGCATCCGCAAATACTAAAGATCATTAAGGTAAAACCGAACCATAGCATTAAAGCATCAAGTCCTCTTTATTCCCATACGCAACAATCCCTCTTACTCGGGTTTGTGTTTCAGTCACTCACCAACCCACTATAAGCGAATCATGAACGTATTGCAACACCCTACAGCAGGAATTCCTCACGCTTGCGCGACACGGAGGGCACCATAGGACAGCATCAAAGTAAAACATACAACTCATACCAATCTAGATCATCAATCAACCCAAAGACAAAAGATATCTACTCAAAACATCATAGGATGGCAACACATCATTGGATCATAATATGTGGCATAAAGCACCATGTTCAAGTAGGGATTACAGCGGGGTGCGGGAGAGTGGACCGCGTAAAAGAGATGAGGATGGTGATGTTGATGAATACGATCACCGCGGCGATGATTCCCCTCCCAATGTCACTCTGGTGCCACCAAGAGAGAGGAGGAGAGGTTCTCCCCCTTGTGCTTCCTCCTCCATGGCTTTCCCCCTCTGGTCCTTGGCCTTCATTGCGATGATGGCCCCTCCGAGATCCTCCTCCATGGCCTCCGGTGATGATGGCCCCCTCCGGCAGGGTGCCGGAGAGGGCCTAGATTGATTTCTCGTGGCTACAGAGGCTTGCGGCGGTGGAACTTCTGATCTAGGTTAATTCCCGAAAGTTTCAGTATTTGTAGGAATTATTGGCGTTGGTTTCACGTCAGGGGGGTCTCCGGGCCGTCCACGAGACAGGGGGGCGCCCCCCTAGGGTCGCGCCCTCCTATCTCGTGGGAAGCCCAGAGCTCTTCTGGCCCAACTCCGATGCTCCGTGGTCTTCTTTTGGTCCATAAAAAATCCTCAAAAATTGGCACGTCATTTGGACTCCGTTTGGTATCCCTTTTCTGTAAAACACAAAAACAAGGAGAAAACAGAAACTGACACTAGGCTCTAGGTCAATAGGTTAGTCCCAAAAATAATATAAAATGATATATAAATGCATATAAAACACCATAGATGGGTAATATAATAGCATGAATACTTCATAAATTATAGATACGTTGGAGACGTATCAGCATCCCCAAGCTTAATTCCTGCTTGTCCTCGAGTAGGTAAATGATGAAAGAAATAATTTATGAAGTGTGAATGCTAGTAGGTGCACAAGTTTGATCAATGATAATTTCAATCACCTTTTCTAGCATCAATATGTGTCATAATAGTAGCTTATCTCATAAAACTTTTCATGATCAAGTAACAATCTATTCACAATGTCAAGTATGGTTCAGAAACTTCATTGAGAACAAACAAACTATAATTTCAGTCATTGAAGCAATTGCAATTTATCATAACATCAGAAAGAGTCAAGAATAGACCTTTTCAGTAAGTCCACATACTCAACTATCATATAGTCTCCTACAATTGCTAACACTCACGCAGTACTTGTGGTTATGGAGGTTCAGCCGGACACTGAGAAAGATAGGGGCTTATTGTGTTGCCTCCCAACATATTCACCTTTAGGTGATGTCAACAATAATAGCCCATGCTAACTTACATCCAATTGGATATATATATATCATGATCTTTCAAACACGAGGAGCTTTCCAAAGGATAAAATGAAAAAGGGAAAGGTGAGGATCACCTTGACTCAAGCATAAAGTAAAAACATAAAGCAAAAGATAGGCCCTTCGCAGAGGGAAGCAGAGGTTGTCATGCGCGTTTAGAGTTGATGCACAAAATCTTAATGCAAAAGAACATCACTTTATATTACCCCTTGTATGTGGACCTTTATTATGCAGTCCGTCGCTTTTATTACTTCCACAACAAGATCGTACAAAGCTTATTTTCTCTGGACTAATAAGTCATACATATTTAGAGAGCAATTTTTATTGCTTGCACCGATGACAACTTACTTGAAGGATATTACTTAATCCATAGGTAGATATGGTGGACTCTCATGGCAAAACTGGGTTTAAGGATATTTGGAAGCACAAGAAGTATCTCTACTTGGTGCTAGGAATTTTTGGCTAGCATGAGGGGGAAAGGCAAGCTCAACATGTTTGGAAGGTCAATGACAATATACTTTAACTGAGATGTCGGAAAACATAAACCATTACGTTGTCTTCCTTGTCCAACGTCAACTCTTTTAGCATGTCATACTTAATGAGTGCTTCACAATCATAAAATATGTACAAGATAATATATTTGTATGTGGACCTCTCTTTCCTTATTACTTCCTATTAATTACAACGATGACCAAAACTACGTTTGCCAACTCTCAACAACTTTTATGCCTCATGCTTTCTATGTGTGAAGTCATCACTAACCATGTTATAAGCATATGAAACATATAAAAATTCAGATTTATGACATTCAACTTATTCAACAATGTTCTCAAAGGATATACATGAAGCACATGAGTAAATGACAAACTACTCCAAAAGATATGAGTGAAGGACACTGAGTAGTCAAATAATTAACTAGCCATGGAAGGGTTCCCCTTTTTTATTCAATAATTCAGATCCAAAGATTTTATTCAAACAGCGAGTAAAATTGAAATAAAATTACATTGCAAGGATAGCACAACTCATGTGAAGAAGCAAAAGCTTAGGCTCAACCGATACTAACCGATAGTTGTTGAACAAGAGAGGTGGGATGCCTACCGGGGCATCCCCAAGCTTAGATGCTTGAGACTTATTGAAATATTATCTTGGGATGCCTTGGGCATCCCCAAGCTTGATCTTTTATGTCTCCTTAATTCCTCTCATATCACAGTTTCTCTTTTTATCAAAAGCTTCATTCACAACAAACTCAACAAGAACTCGTGAGATGGGTTAGTATAAACCAATACAAAACCTTATCATTTTCTACTGTAACAAATCACTAAAATTATTATTCAACATTTAATACTAAATTCCTCTGCATATTTAATACTCCTATCCTCAAATAGAATCATTAAACAAGCAAGCATACGCAAACAATGCAAACATAACAGCAATCTGCCAAAACAGTATAGTCTGTAAAGAATGCAAGGGTATCAATACTTCCCTAACCCCAAAAATTATAAGAGAAAATTCCCACTGTAAGAAATTTATCAGATCTTAAAATGCAAAAATATTCAACATTATACCATTCTCTGACTTTTCTAGGGAATTTTTGCAACAGCGGTAAACTTTCTGTTTTCAAACAGCAACATGTATACTAGCAAAATAAACATGGCAAAGGCTATCCTTGACTTTTTTTATTGAAAATAAAGATGCAAAACATTAATATAAATACCAGCAAGCGAATACTAACAAAAGAAAATGACGCTCCAAGCAAAACACATATCATGCGGTGAATAAAAATATAGCTCCAAGTAAAGTTACCGATGAAGGAAATCGAAAGAGGGGATGCCTTCCGGGGCATCCCACAGCTTAGGCTCTTGGTTGTCCTTGAATATTACCTTGGGGTGCCTTGGGCATCCCCAATCTTAGGCTCTTGCCACTCCTTATTCCATAGTCCATCGAATCTTTACCCAAAACTTGAAAACTTCAACCACACAAAACTCAACCAAACTTCGTGAGATAGGTTAGTATGATAAAGAGTAAACCATGCACTTTGGTACTGAAAAATACAAGGTTCATAATTGTTTTCACACAATTACTACTGTACCATATTATTTCTACAATTTATATTGAGGAATATAAGCCATAGAAACTAGGAAATAAGCAAACTATGCAATGAAAACAGAATCTGTCAGAAACAGAACAGTCTGTAATGATCTGAATAATAACCATACTTATGCTACTCCAAAAATTATGAAATAAATTGGTGGACGTGAGGAATTTGTCTATTAATCTTATGCAAAAATAATCAACTCAAAATCACTCTTCTGTAAAAAATTACAGCTAATCTCGTGAGCGCAAAGTTTCTGCTTTTTACAGGAAGATCTCATTAACTTTCACCCAAGTCTTCCCAAAGGTCTTACTTGGCACTTTATTGAAACAAAAGCTATAAAACATGATTAATACAGTAGTTTAATCATGTAGACACACAAAAACAGTAAGGATAAATATTGGGTTGTCTCCCAACAAGCGCTTTTCTTTAATGCCTTTTAGCTAGGCATGATGATTTCAATGATGCTCGCATAAAAGAAAAGATTTGAAACACAAAGAGAGCATCATGAAGAATATGACTTAGCACATTTAAATCTAACTCACTTACTATGCCTAGGGATTTTGTGAGCACACAATTTATAGGAACAAGAATCAACTAGCATAGGAAGGCAAAACAAGTATAACTACAAAACTTTAAGCACGTAGAGAGGAAACTTGACATTATTGCAACTCCTACAAGCACATATTCCTCCCTCATAAAAAATTTCAGTAGAATCATGATAGAAACTTTGTTCTCATACTCAAATGGAACCTCTCCCGAAATAGTGGAATACTAACTAAAGTTGACACTCTTCCAAATCCACTTTCATAAATATCGTACAGAGATTCAACATCCACCAAGATAGTGGGATTACTAATTCCTAAAGTTGACACTCTTCCAAACCCACTTTAAACTATAGCATTATTCATACTTCAAAAGATATAAGTGAAGTTCCTGGAGCATTTTACAATTAATATAGACTAGCCAACATACAAGCTCAAAAATATACAAGTGAAGCGTACGAAGCGTTCTGTAAAACCATACTCAAACGATTTGAATGAAGCACAAAGAGTAATTCTATAAGATCATACTTAAAAGATACAAGTGAAGCACATGAAGTATTATATAAATCAATGAATAGATATCTCATACTAGCATTAATCTTAAAGGAAAATACAAACACAAAGGACACAAGTCATGTGAACAAAACAAAAACCGAGGTATACCGATATTTGTCGAAGAAGAAAGATGGGATGCCAACCGGGGCATCCCCAAGCTTAGATGCTTGAGTATCCTTTGAAATATTTACTTGGGGTGCCTTGGGCATCCCCAAGCTTAAACTCTTGTCTCTCTTTATTCTTCTCACATCGGTAACTCCTCGTTCTTCAAACACTTCATTCACAAAAAACTTAAACTAAAACTTGTGAGATCCCTTAGTGTAATAAAGCAAACTACCACTTTAAGGTACTGTAATTAACTCATTCTTTGTTTATATTGATGTTAAACCTACTGTATTACAACTTATCTATGGTTCATACCCCCCCGATACTATCCATAGATGCATCAAAATAAGCAAACAACACACGAAAAACAGAATCTGTTAAGAACAGGACAGTCTGTAGTAATCTGGAAGTTTAGTAAACTTCTGTAAGTCCACAAATTATGAAATAAATTTTACAATTTGAAAAATTTGTACAGAATTAATGTGCAAAAAGTTTCAGACCCATTTGACTTTCCAGTAAAAAAATTAAATTCATGCACTACAGCCAAAGTTTCTGTTTTTGTTCTGCAAATAGTAAGCAAGCAATCTTATCATACTAAAACCAAAGCTTGGCACATTATTTTTTATAATACAAAGGATATATACAAGAGGATAATTATTTACAGAGAAACTTCCATGAAAAATTCTACATTGTTTTCGTGAGCATAAACACAAGTGCTCAAGGTTGACCCTCACTTCTTCAATGCATAACTTTCCAATCACTTCTCATTTTGAAAAAACTTTTTAGGCATGAGAGGCAAGCAAATATTTTTTGGTATTTTCATTCTTTTTAAATTCTTTTTGTATGTTTCACCCACAACTAAACAGAAACAAAAAGTAAAAACAAAATCTACTAAGTGAAGAAAGCAAACAAGCACACACGAGAATATCAACCCCACGCTATTGCTCCCCGGCAACGGCGCCAGAAAAGAGCTTGATAATCCCCAAGTGCAGGGAATCATCGTAGCAATTCCCAAAGGTGGAAGTGATAAGTATGGAGTGTCGAACCCACAAGGAGCTAAAGGTAAGATCAATATTCTCTCAAGCCCTATCTGCCACTGATACGACTCTCCGTGCACCGAACGTTTGCTTCCAACTAGAAACAAGAAATAAAACTGTGTTGTGGGTATGAAGAGGATAACTTTGTATGATATCGGAGAGCTAAAATATAAAAGTAGGTGTTGTTATCATAAGGTTAGAATATATTACTAAATAATATAAATAGCGAGTGTGGAATAATGGTGGATCGATTTGCGGAATTGTCCTAGGCAATTGTTAACAAGACCGGTAATCACTATTGCAATTTCATATGAGGGAGAGGCAAAAGCTAACATACTTTATCTACTTGGATCATATGCACTTATGATTGGAACTCTAGCAAGCGTCCGCAAATACTAAAGATCATTAAGGTAAAACCCAACCATAGCATTAAAGCATCAAGTCCTCTTTATTCCCATACGCAACAATCCCTCTTACTCAGGTTTGTGTTTCAGTCACTCACCAACCCACTATAGGCGAATCATGAACGTATTGCAACACCCTACAGAGGGAATCCCTCACGCTTGCGCGACACAGAGGGCACCATAGGACATCATCAAAGTAAAACATACAACTCATACCAATCTAGATCATTAATCTGTTGGAAATATGCCCTAGAGGCAATAATAAATAAGTTATTATTATATTTCTTTGTTCATGATAATAGTCTTTTATTCATGCTTTAACTGTATTATCCGGAAATCATAATACACGTGTGAATACATAGACCACAATATGTCCCTAGTGAGCCTCTAGTTGACTAGCTCGTTGTGATCAACAGATAGTCATGGTTTCCTGGCTATGGACATTGGATGTCGTTGATAACGGGATCACATCATTAGGAGAATGATGTGATGGACAAGACCCAATCCTAAGCTTAGCACAAAGATCGTGTAGTTCGTTTGCTAGAGCTTTGCCAATGTCAAGTATCTCTTCCTTTGACCATGAGATCGTGTAACTCCTGGATACCGTAGGAGTGCCTTGGGTGTATCAAACGTCACAACGTAACTGGGTGACTATAAAGGTGCACTACAGGTATCTCCGAAAGTATCTATTGTTTTATGCGGATCGAGACTGGGATTTGTCACTCCGTGTAAACAGAGAGGTATCTCTGGGCCCACTCGGTAGGACATCATCATATGCGCAATGTGACCAAGGAGTTGATCACGGGATGATGTGTTACGGAACGAGTAAAGTGACTTGCCGGTAACGAGATTGAACAAGGTATCGGTATACCGACGATCGAATCTCGGGCAAGTAAAATACCGCTAGACAAAGGGAATTGTATACGGGATCGATTGAGTCCTTGACATCGTGGTTCACCCGATGAGATCATCGTGGAACATGTGGGAGCCAACATGGGTATCCAGATCCCGCTGTTGGTTATTGACCGGAGAACGTCTCGGTCATGTCTGCATGTCTCCCGAACCCGTAGGGTCTACACACTTAAGGTTCGATGACGCTAGGGTTATAAAGGAAGCTTGTATGTGGTTACCGAATGTTGTTCGGAGTCCCGGATGAGATCCCGGACGTCACGAGGAGTTCCGGAATGGTCCGGAGGTAAAGATTTATATATAGGAAGTCCTGTTTCGGCCATCGGGACAAGTTTCGGGGTCATCGGTATTGTACCGGGACCACCGGAAGGGTCCCGGGGGGCCCACCGGGTGGGGCCACCTGCCCCGGGGGGCCACATGGGCTGTGGGGGGTGCGCCTTGGCCTACATGGGCCAAGGGCACCAGCCCCAAGAGGCCCATGCGCCTAGGGAACCCTAGAGGGAAGAGTCCTCAAGGGGGAAGGCACCTCCGAGGTGCCTTGGGGAGGATGGACTCCTCCCCCCCCCTCTTGGCCGCCGCACCAGATGCCATATGGAGGCTGGCCGCCGCCCCTTGGGGTGGGAAACCCTAAAGGGGGCGCAGCCCTCCCCTTCCCCTATATATATGAGGCCTAGGGGCTGCCCATAACACGCGATTTGATCTCTCGTTGGTGCAGCCCTGCCCCTCTCCCTCCTCCTCTTCTCCCATGGTGCTTGGCGAAGCCCTGCGGGATTGCCACGCTCCTCCACCACCACCACGCCGTTGTGCTGCTGTTGGATGGAGTCTTCCTCAACCTCTCCCTCTCTCCTTGCTGGATCAAGGCGTGGGAGACGTCACCGGGCTGTACGTGTGTTGAACGCGGAGGTGCCGTCCGTTCGGCACTTGATCATCGGTGATCTGAATCACGACGAGTACGACTCCATCAACCCCGTTCACTTGAACGCTTCCGCTTAGCGATCTACAAGGGTATGTAGATGCACTCTCCTTTCTACTCGTTGCTGGTCTCTCCATAGATAGATCTTGGTGATACGTAGGAAATTTTTTTGAATTTCTGCTACGTTCCCCAACAGTGGCATCATGAGCTAGGTCTATTGCGTAGATTCTTTGCACGAGTAGAACACAAAGTAGGTGTGGGCGTTGATGTTGTTCAATATGCTTACCGTTACTAGTCCAATCTTGTTTCGACGGTATTGTGGGATGAAGCGGCCCGGACCGACCTTACACGTACTCTTACGTGAGACAGGTTCCACCGATTGACATGCACTTGGTGCATAAGGTGGCTAGCGGGTGCCAGTCTCTCCCACTTTAGTCGGAACGGATTCGATGAAAAGGGTCCTTATGAAGGGTAAATAGCAATTGGCATATCACGTTGTGGTCTTGCGTAGGTAAGAAACGTTCTTGCTAGAAACCCATAGCAGCCACGTAAAACATGCAACAACAATTAGAGGACGTCTAACTTGTTTTTGCAGGGTATGCTATGTGATGTGATATGGCCAAGAAGAATGTGATGAATGATATGTGATGTATGAGATTGATCATGTTCTTGTAATAGGATTCACGACTTGCATGTCGATGAGTATGACAACCGGCAGGAGCCATAGGAGTTGTCTTTATTTATTGTATGACCTGCGTGTCATTGAAGAACGCCATGTAAACTACTTTACTTTATTGCTAAACACGTTAGTCATAGAAGTGGAAGTAGTCATTGGCGTGACAACTTCATGAAGACATGATGATGGAGATCATGATGATGGAGATAATGGTGTCGTGCCGGTGACGATGATGATCATGGAGCCCCGAAGATGAAGATCAAAAGGAGCAAAATGATATTGGCCATATCATGTCACTATTTGATTGCATGTGATGTTTATCATGTTTATGCATCTTGTTTGCTTAGGACGACGGTAGTAAATAAGATGATCCCTTACAACAATTTCAAGAAGTGTTCTCCCCTAACTGTGCACCGTTGCTACAGTTCGTCGCTTCTAAGCACCACGTGATGATCGGGTGTGATGGATTCTTACGTTCACATACAACGGGTGTAAGACAGTTTTACACAGCGAAAACACTTAGGGTTAACTTGACGAGCCTAGCATGTACAGACATGGCCTCGGAACACGGAGACCGAAAGGTCGAGCATGAGTCGTATAGTAGATACGATCAACATGAAGATGTTCACCGACGTAAACTAGTCCGTCTCACGTGATGATCGGACACGGCCTAGTTGACTCGGATCATGTGATCACTTAGATGACCAGAGGGATGTCTATCTAAGTGGGAGTTCATAAGATGAACTTAATTATCCTGAACATAGTCAAAAGACCTTTTGCAAATTATGTCGTAGCTCGCGCTTTAGTTCTACTGTTTAGATATGTTCCTAGAGAAAATTATAGTTGAAAGTTGATAGTAGCGATTATGCGATCAGTAGAAAGCTTATGTCCTTAATGCACCGCTCAGTGTGCTGAACCCCAACGTCGTTTGTCGATGTTGCGAACATCGGACATACACGTTTTGATAACTACGTGATAGTTCAGTTAAATGGTTTAAGTAGAGGCACCAAAGACGTTTTCGAAACGTCGCGGAACATATGAGATGTTTCGAGGGCTGAAATTAGGATTTCAGGCTCGTGCCCACGTCAAGAGGTTTGAGACCTCCGACGATTTTCTTAGCCTGCAAACTAAGGAGAGAAGCTCAATTCTTGAGCTTGTGCTCAGATTGTCTGAGTGCAACAATCACTTGAATCAAGTGGGAGTTGATCTTCCAAATGAGATAGTGATGTTTCCCCAAAGTCATTGCCACCAAGCTGCTAGAGCTTCGTGATGAACTATAACATATCAGGGATAGATATGGTGATCCTTGAGGTATTCGCGATGTTTGACACCGCGAAAGTAGAAATCAAGAAGGAGCATCAATTGTTGATGGTTGGTGAAACCACTAGTTTCAAGAAGGGCAAGGGAAAGAAGGGATACTTCATGAAACGGCAAATCAGCTGCTGCACCAATGAAGAAACCCGAGGCTGAAGCCAAACCCGAGACTAAGTGCTTTTGTAATAAGGGGAACAACCACTGGAGCAGGATTACCCTAGATACTTGGTAGATGAGAAGGCTGGCAAGGTCAATAGAAGTATATTGGATATACATTATGTTAATGTGTACTTTACTAGTACTCCTAGTAGCACCAGGGTATTAGATACCGGTTCGGTTGCTAAGTGTTAGTAACTCGAAATAAAAGCTACGGAATAAAACGGAGACTGGCTAAAGGTGAGCTGACGATATGTGTTGGAAGTGTTTCCAAGTTTGATGTGATCTAACATCGCACGCTCCCTCTACCATCAAGATTAGTATTAAACCTGAATAAGTGCTCTTGCACCTAAAGGAATGGTTTATTGAATCTTGATCGTAGGGATACACATTTTCATGCCAAAAGATATAAGATAGTAATGATAGTACCACTTACTTGTGGCATTGCCATGTAAGTCATAATGGTATAAAACGCATGAAGAAGCTCCATGTTGATGGATCTTTGGACTCACTCATTTTTGAAAAGTTTGAGACATGCGAACCATGTCTATTGGTGTATATGCATGAAGAAACTCCATGCAAATGGATCGTTCGGACTCACTTGATTTTGAATCACTTGAGATATGCAAATCATACCACATGGGCAAGATGACTGAAAAGCCTCATTTTCAGTAAGATGGAACAAGATAGCAACTTGTTGGAAGTAACACATTTTGATGTGTGCAGTCGAATGAGTGCTGAGGCATGCAGTGAATATCATTATGTTCTTACTTCACAGATGATTCGAGTAAATGTTGAGTATATTTACTTGATGAAACACAAGTCTGAATTATTGAATGGTTCAAGTAATTTCAGAGTGAAGTAGCAGATCATTGATAAAATGTCTATGATATGATCATAGAGATGAATATCTGAGTTACGAGTTTTGGCACACAATTAAGACATTGTGGAAATTGTTTCGCAATTAATACCGCCTGGAACACCATAATGTGATGGTGTGTCCGAACACCATAGTTGCACCCTATTGGATATGGTGCGTACCATGATGTCTCTTATCGAATTACCACTGTCGTTCATGGGTTAGGCATTAGAGACAACCACATTCACTTTAAATAGGGCACCACGTAATTCCGATGAGATGACACCGTATGAATTATGGTTTAGAGAAACCTAAGTTGTCGTTTCTTAAAGGTTTGGGGCTGCGACGCTTATGTGAAAAAAGTTTCAGGATTAAGCTCGAACCCAAAGCGGATAAAATGCATCTTCATAGGACACCCAAAACAGTTGGGTATACCTCCTAATTCAGATCCGAAAGCAATATGGATTGTTTCTTGAATCGGGTCCTTTCTCGAGAAAAGTTTGTCTCGGAAAGTTGAGTGGGAGGATGGTGGATACTTGATGAGGTTATTGAACCGTCTCTTCAACTAGTGTCTGGCAGGGCACAGGAAGTTGTTCCTGTAGCACCTACACCAATTGAAGTGGAAGCTTATGATATTGATCATGAAACTTCGGATCAAGTCACTACCAAACCTCGTAGGACGACAAGGACACGTACTACTTCGGAGTGGTAAGGTGATCCTGTCTTGAAGGTCATATTGCTAGATAACAATGAACCTACGAGCTATGGAGAAGCGATGGTGGGCCCAAATTCCGACAAATGCTTAGGAGCCATGAAATCCGAGATAGGATCCATATATCAGAACAAAGCATGGACTTTGGTGGACTTGCCCAATGATCGGCAAGCCATTGAGATAAATGGATTTTAAGAAGAAGATGGACATGGACGGAAATTTCACCGTCTGTGAAGCTCGACTTGTGGTGAAGAGTTTTTCACAAGTTCAAGGAGTTGACTACAATGAGATTTTCTCATTCGTAGCGATGCTTAAAGTCCGTCGGATTCATGTTAGCATTAGCTGCATTTATGAAATCTGGCAGATGGATGTCAAGACAAGTTTCCTTACCAGTTTTCGTAAGGAAAGGTTGTATGCAATACAATCAGAAAAGTTTTGTCGATCCTAAGGATGCTAAAAGGTATGCTAGCTCCAGCGATCCTTCTAAGGACTGGAGTGAGCATCTCGGAGTTGGAATGTATGCTTTGATAATGATCAAAGATTTTGGGTTTGTACAAAGTTTATGAGAAACTTGTATTTCCAAAGAAGTGAGTGGGAGCACTATAGAATTTCTGATGAATACATGTTGATCAGAAATGATGTAGAATTTCTGGAAAGCATATAGGGTTATTTTGAAAGTGTTTTTCAATAGAAAGCCTGGATTAAGCTACTTGAACATTGAGCATCAAGATCTATAAGGATAGATCAAAATGCTTAATAATACTTTCAAATGAGCACATACCTTGACATGATCTTGAAGGTGTTCAAGATGGACCAGTCAAAGAAGGAGTTCTTGCCTGAGTTGTAAGGTACGAAGTTAAGACTTAAAGCTCGACCACGGCAGAATAGAGAGAAAGGACGAAGGTCGTCCCCTGTGCTTAAGACGTAGGCTCTTCAGTATGCTATGCTGTGTACCGCACCTGAAGTGTGCCTTGCCATGAGTCAGTCAAGGGGTACAAGAGTGATCCATGAATGGATCACAGGACATCGGTCAAAGTTATCCTTGGTAACTAGTGGACTAAGGAATTTTCTCGATTATGGAGGTGGTAAAAGAGTTCGTCGTTAAGGTTACGACGATGCAAGCTTGACACCTATCCGGATAGCTCTGAGTAGAGAGACCGGATACATATAATGGAGCAATAATTTAGAATAGCTCCAAGTAGAACAGTTATTTGGATTAGCTCCAAATAGAGCGTGGTAGCTGCATCTAGGAGATGACATAGAGATTTGTAAAGCACACACGGATCTGAAAGGTTCAGACCCGTTGACTAAAACCTCTCTCACAAGCAACATGATCAAACATAAAACTCATTGAGTGTTAATCACATAGTGATGTGAACTAGACTACTGACTCTAGTAAACTCTTGGGTATTAGTCACATGGCGATGTGACCTGTGAGTGTTAATCACATGGCGATGTGAACTAGATTATTGACTCTAGTGCAAGTGGGAGACTGTTGGAAACATGCCCTAGAGGCAATAATAAATAAGTTATTATTATATTTCTTTGTTCATGATAATAGTCTTTTATTCATGCTTTAACTGTATTATCCGGAAATCATAATACACGTGTGAATACATAGACCACAATATGTCCCTAGTGAGCCTCTAGTTGACTAGCTCGTTGTGATCAACAGATAGTCATGGTTTCCTGGCTATGGACATTGGATGTCGTTGATAACGGGATCACATCATTAGGAGAATGATGTGATGGACAAGACCCAATCCTAAGCTTAGCACAAAGATCGTGTAGTTCGTTTGCTAGAGCTTTGCCAATGTCAAGTATCTCTTCCTTTGACCATGAGATCGTGTAACTCCTGGATACCGTAGGAGTGCCTTGGGTGTATCAAACGTCACAACGTAACTGGGTGACTATAAAGGTGCACTACAGGTATCTCCGAAAGTATCTATTGTTTTATGCGGATCGAGACTGGGATTTGTCACTCCGTGTAAACAGAGAGGTATCTCTGGGCCCACTCGGTAGGACATCATCATATGCGCAATGTGACCAAGGAGTTGATCACGGGATGATGTGTTACGGAACGAGTAAAGTGACTTGCCGGTAACGAGATTGAACAAGGTATCGGTATACCGACGATCGAATCTCGGGCAAGTAAAATACCGCTAGACAAAGGGAATTGTATACGGGATCGATTGAGTCCTTGACATCGTGGTTCACCCGATGAGATCATCGTGGAACATGTGGGAGCCAACATGGGTATCCAGATCCCGCTGTTGGTTATTGACCGGAGAACGTCTCGGTCATGTCTGCATGTCTCCCGAACCCGTAGGGTCTACACACTTAAGGTTCGATGACGCTAGGGTTATAAAGGAAGCTTGTATGTGGTTACCGAATGTTGTTCGGAGTCCCGGATGAGATCCCGGACGTCACGAGGAGTTCCGGAATGGTCCGGAGGTAAAGATTTATATATAGGAAGTCCTGTTTCGGCCATCGGGACAAGTTTCGGGGTCATCGGTATTGTACCGGGACCACCGGAAGGGTCCCGGGGGGCCCACCGGGTGGGGCCACCTGCCCCGGGGGGCCACATGGGCTGTGGGGGGTGCGCCTTGGCCTACATGGGCCAAGGGCACCAGCCCCAAGAGGCCCATGCGCCTAGGGAACCCTAGAGGGAAGAGTCCTCAAGGGGGAAGGCACCTCCGAGGTGCCTTGGGGAGGATGGACTCCTCCCCCCCCCTCTTGGCCGCCGCACCAGATGCCATATGGAGGCTGGCCGCCGCCCCTTGGGGTGGGAAACCCTAAAGGGGGCGCAGCCCTCCCCTTCCCCTATATATATGAGGCCTAGGGGCTGCCCATAACACGCGATTTGATCTCTCGTTGGTGCAGCCCTGCCCCTCTCCCTCCTCCTCTTCTCCCATGGTGCTTGGCGAAGCCCTGCGGGATTGCCACGCTCCTCCACCACCACCACGCCGTTGTGCTGCTGTTGGATGGAGTCTTCCTCAACCTCTCCCTCTCTCCTTGCTGGATCAAGGCGTGGGAGACGTCACCGGGCTGTACGTGTGTTGAACGCGGAGGTGCCGTCCGTTCGGCACTTGATCATCGGTGATCTGAATCACGACGAGTACGACTCCATCAACCCCGTTCACTTGAACGCTTCCGCTTAGCGATCTACAAGGGTATGTAGATGCACTCTCCTTCTACTCGTTGCTGGTCTCTCCATAGATAGATCTTGGTGTTACGTAAGAAATTTTTTGAATTTCTGCTACGTTCCCCAACAGTGGCATCATGAGCTAGGTCTATTGCGTAGATTCTTTGCACGAGTAGAACACAAAGTAGTTGTGGGCGTTGATGTTGTTCAATATGCTTACCGTTACTAGTCCAATCTTGTTTCGACGGTATTGTGGGATGAAGCGGCCCGGACCGACCTTATACGTACTCTTATGTGAGACAGGTTCCACCGATTGACATGCACTTGGTGCATAAGGTGGCTAGCGGGTGCCAGTCTCTCCCACTTTAGTCGGAACGGATTCGATGAAAAGGGTCCTTATGAAGGGTAAATAGCAATTGGCATATCACGTTGTGGTCTTGCGTAGGTAAGAAACGTTCTTGCTAGAAACCCATAGCAGCCACGTAAAACATGCAACAACAATTAGAGGACGTCTAACTTGTTTTTGCAGGGTATGCTATGTGATGTGATATGGCCAAAAGGATGTGATGAATGATATATGTGATGTATGAGATTGATCATGTTCTTGTAATAGGATTCACGACTTGCATGTCGATGAGTATGACAACCGGCAGGAGCCATAGGAGTTGTCTTTATTTTTTTGTATGACCTGCGTGTCATTGAAGAACGCCATGTAAACTACTTTACTTTATTGCTAAACGCGTTAGTCATAGAAGTAGAAGTAGTCGTTGGCGTGACAACTTCATGAAGACACGATGATGGAGATCATGGTGTCATGCCGGTGACAAGATGATCATGGAGCCCCGAAGATGAAGATCAAAGGAGCTATATGATATTGGCCATATCATGTCACTACTCTATTTGATTGCATGTGATGTTTATCATGTTTATGCATCTTGTTTACTTAGGACGACGGTAGTAAATAAGATGATCCCTTACAACAATTTCAAGAAGTGTTCTCCCCTAACTGTGCACCGTTGCTATAGTTCGTCGCTTCTAAGCACCACGTGATGATCGGGTGTGATGGATTCTTACGTTCACATACAACGGGTGTAAGACAGTTTTACACAGCGAAAACACTTAGGGTTAACTTGACGAGCCTAGCATGTACAGACATGGCCTCGGAACACGGAGACCGAAAGGTCGAGCATGAGTCGTATAGTAGATACGATCAACATGAAGATGTTCATCGACGTAAACTAGTCCGTCTCACGTGATGATCGGACACGGCCTAGTTGACTCGGATCATGTGATCACTTAGATGACCAGAGGGATGTCTATCTAAGTGGGAGTTCATAAGATGAACTTAATTATCCTGAACATAGTCAAAAGATCTTTTGCAAATTATGTCGTAGCTCACGCTTTAGTTCTACTGTTTAGATATGTTCCTAGAGAAAATTATAGTTGAAAGTTGATAGTAGCGATTATGCGATCAGTAGAAAGCTTATGTCCTTAATGCACCGCTCAGTGTGCTGAACCCCAACGTCGTTTGTCGATGTTGCGAACATCGGACATACACGTTTTGATAACTACGTGATAGTTCAGTTAAATGGTTTAAGTAGAGGCACCAAAGACGTTTTCGAAACGTCGCGGAACATATGAGATGTTTCGAGGGCTGAAATTAGGATTTCAGGCTCGTGCCCACGTCAAGAGGTTTGAGACCTCCGACGATTTTCTTAGCCTGCAAACTAAGGAGAGAAGCTCAATTGTTGAGCTTGTGCTCAGATTGTCTGAGTGCAACAATCACTTGAATCAAGTGGGAGTTGATCTTCCAAATGAGATAGTGATGTTTCCCCAAAGTCATTGCCACCAAGCTGCTAGAGCTTCGTGATGAACTATAACATATCAGGGATAGATATGGTGATCCTTGAGGTATTCGCGATGTTTGACACCGTGAAAGTAGAAATCAAGAAGGAGCATCAATTGTTGATGGTTGGTGAAACCACTAGTTTCAAGAAGGGCAAGGGAAAGAAGGGATACTTCATGAAACGGCAAATCAGCTGCTGCACCAATGAAGAAACCCGAGGCTGAAGCCAAACCCGAGACTAAGTGCTTTTGTAATAAGGGGAACAACCACTGGAGCAGGATTACCCTAGATACTTGGTAGATGAGAAGGCTGGCAAGGTCAATAGAAGTATATTGGATATACATTATGTTAATGTGTACTTTACTAGTACTCCTAGTAGCACCAGGGTATTAGATACCGGTTCGGTTGCTAAGTGTTAGTAACTCGAAATAAAAGCTACGGAATAAAACGGAGACTGGCTAAAGGTGAGCTGACGATATGTGTTGGAAGTGTTTCCAAGTTTGATGTCATCTAACATCGCACGCTCCCTCTACCATCAAGATTAGTATTAAACCTGAATAAGTGCTCTTGCACCTAAAGGAATGGTTTATTGAATCTTGATCGTAGGGATACACATTTTCATGCCAAAAGATATAAGATAGTAATGATAGTACCACTTACTTGTGGCACTGCCATGTAAGTCATAATGGTATAAAACGCATGAAGAAGCTCCATGTTGATGGATCTTTGGACTCACTCATTTTTGAAAAGTTTGAGACATGCGAACCATGTCTATTGGTGTATATGCATGAAGAAACTCCATGCAAATGGATCGTTCGGACTCACTTGATTTTGAATCACTTGAGATATGCAAATCATACCACATGGGCAAGATGACTGAAAAGCCTCATTTTTAGTAAGATGGAACAAGATAGCAACTTGTTGGAAGTAACACATTTTGATGTGTGCAGTCGAATGAGTGCTAAGGCATGCAGTGAATATCATTATGTTCTTACTTCACAGATGATTCGAGTAAATGTTGAGTATATTTACTTGATGAAACACAAGTCTGAATTATTGAATGGTTCAAGTAATTTCAGAGTGAAGTAGCAGATCATTGATAAAATGTCTATGATATGATCATAGAGATGAATATCTGAGTTACGAGTTTTGGCACACAATTAAGACATTGTGGAAATTGTTTCGCAATTAATACCGCCTGGAACACCATAATGTGATGGTGTGTCCGAACACCATAGTTGCACCCTATTGGATATGGTGCGTACCATGATGTCTCTTATCGAATTACCACTGTCGTTCATGGGTTAGGCATTAGAGACAACCACATTCACTTTAAATAGGGCACCACGTAATTCCGATGAGATGACACCGTATGAATTATGGTTTAGAGAAACCTAAGTTGTCGTTTCTTAAAGGTTTGGGGCTGCGACGCTTATGTGAAAAAAGTTTCAGGATTAAGCTCGAACCCAAAGCGGATAAAATGCATCTTCATAGGACACCCAAAACAGTTGGGTATACCTCCTAATTCAGATCCGAAAGCAATATGGATTGTTTCTTGAATCGGGTCCTTTCTCGAGAAAAGTTTGTCTCGGAAAGTTGAGTGGGAGGATGGTGGATACTTGATGAGGTTATTGAACCGTCTCTTCAACTAGTGTCTGGCAGGGCACAGGAAGTTGTTCCTGTAGCACCTACACCAATTGAAGTGGAAGCTTATGATATTGATCATGAAACTTCGGATCAAGTCACTACCAAACCTCGTAGGACGACAAGGACACGTACTACTTCGGAGTGGTAAGGTGATCCTGTCTTGAAGGTCATATTGCTAGATAACAATGAACCTACGAGCTATGGAGAAGCGATGGTGGGCCCAAATTCCGACAAATGCTTAGGAGCCATGAAATCCGAGATAGGATCCATATATCAGAACAAAGCATGGACTTTGGTGGACTTGCCCAATGATCGGCAAGCCATTGAGATAAATGGATTTTAAGAAGAAGATGGACATGGACGGAAATTTCACCGTCTGTGAAGCTCGACTTGTGGTGAAGAGTTTTTCACAAGTTCAAGGAGTTGACTACAATGAGATTTTCTCATTCGTAGCGATGCTTAAAGTCCGTCGGATTCATGTTAGCATTAGCTGCATTTATGAAATCTGGCAGATGGATGTCAAGACAAGTTTCCTTACCAGTTTTCGTAAGGAAAGGTTGTATGCAATACAATCAGAAAAGTTTTGTCGATCCTAAGGATGCTAAAAGGTATGCTAGCTCCAGCGATCCTTCTAAGGACTGGAGTGAGCATCTCGGAGTTGGAATGTATGCTTTGATAATGATCAAAGATTTTGGGTTTGTACAAAGTTTATGAGAAACTTGTATTTCCAAAGAAGTGAGTGGGAGCACTATAGAATTTCTGATGAATACATGTTGATCAGAAATGATGTAGAATTTCTGGAAAGCATATAGGGTTATTTTGAAAGTGTTTTTCAATAGAAAGCCTGGATTAAGCTACTTGAACATTGAGCATCAAGATCTATAAGGATAGATCAAAATGCTTAATAATACTTTCAAATGAGCACATACCTTGACATGATCTTGAAGGTGTTCAAGATGGACCAGTCAAAGAAGGAGTTCTTGCCTGAGTTGTAAGGTACGAAGTTAAGACTTAAAGCTCGACCACGGCAGAATAGAGAGAAAGGACGAAGGTCGTCCCCTGTGCTTAAGACGTAGGCTCTTCAGTATGCTATGCTGTGTACCGCACCTGAAGTGTGCCTTGCCATGAGTCAGTCAAGGGGTACAAGAGTGATCCATGAATGGATCACAGGACATCGGTCAAAGTTATCCTTGGTAACTAGTGGACTAAGGAATTTTCTCGATTATGGAGGTGGTAAAAGAGTTCGTCGTTAAGGTTACGACGATGCAAGCTTGACACCTATCCGGATAGCTCTGAGTAGAGAGACCGGATACATATAATGGAGCAATAATTTAGAATAGCTCCAAGTAGAACAGTTATTTGGATTAGCTCCAAATAGAGCGTGGTAGCTGCATCTAGGAGATGACATAGAGATTTGTAAAGCACACACGGATCTGAAAGGTTCAGACCCGTTGACTAAAACCTCTCTCACAAGCAACATGATCAAACATAAAACTCATTGAGTGTTAATCACATAGTGATGTGAACTAGACTACTGACTCTAGTAAACTCTTGGGTATTAGTCACATGGCGATGTGACCTGTGAGTGTTAATCACATGGCGATGTGAACTAGATTATTGACTCTAGTGCAAGTGGGAGACTGTTGGAAATATGCCCTAGAGGCAATAATAAAAGTATTATTATTATATTTCCTTGTTCATGATAATTGTCTTTTATTCATGCTATAACTGTATTATCCGAAAATCGTAATACACGTGTGAATACATAGACCACAATATGTCCCTAGTGAGCCTCTAGTTGACTAGCTCGTTGTGATCAACAGATAGTCATGGTTTCCTGGCTATGGACATTGGATGTCGTTGATAACGGGATCACATCATTAGGAGAATTATGTGATGAACAAGACCCAATCCTAAGACTAGCACAAAAGATCGTGTAGTTCATTTGCTAGAGCTTTGCCAATGTCAAGTATCTCTTCCTTCGACCATGAGAGCGTGTAACTCCTGGATACCGTAGGAGTGCTTTGGGTGTATCAAACGTCACAACGTAACTGGGTGACTATAAAGGTGCACTACAGGTATCTCCGAAAGTATCTATTGTTTTATGCGGATCGAGACTGGGATTTGTCACTCCGTGTAAACGGAGAGGTATCTCTGGGCCCACTCGGTAGGACATCATCATATGCGCAATGTGACCAAGGAGTTGATCACGGGATGATGTGTTACGGAACGAGTAAAGTGACTTTCCGGTAACGAGATTGAACAAGGTATTGGATACCGACGATCGAATCTCGGGCAAGTAACATACCGATAGACAAAGGGAATTGAATACGGGATTGATTAAGTCCTTGACATCGTGGTTCATCCGATGAGATCATCGTGGAACATGTGGGAGCCATCATGGGTATCCAGATCCTGCTGTTGGTTATTGACTGGAGAACGTCTCGGTCATGTCTACATGTCTCCCGAACCCGTAGGGTCTACACACTTAAGGTTCGATGACGCTAGGGTTATAAAGGAAGTTTGTATGTGGTTACCGAATGTTGTTCGGAGTCCCGGATGAGATCCCGGACGTCACGAGGAGTTACGGAATGGTCCGGAGGTAAAGATTTATATATGGGAAGTCCTATTTTGGCCACCGGAAAATGTTCGGGATTTTTCGGTATTGTACCGGGAAGGTTCTAGAAGGTTCCGGAGTGGGGCCCACCTGCATGGGGGTGTTGGAAATATGCCCTAGAGGCAATAATAAAAGTGTTATTATTATATTTCTCTGTTCATGATAATAGTCTTTTATTCATGCTATAACTGTATTATCCGGAAATCGTAATACACGTGTGAATACATAGACCACAATATGTCCCTAGTGAGCCTCTAGTTGACTAGCTCGTTGTGATCAACAGATAGTCATGGTTTCCTGGCTATGGACATTGGATGTCGTTGATAACGGGATCACATCATTAGGAGAATGATGTGATGGACAAGACCCAATCCTAAGCTTAGCACAAAGATCGTGTAGTTCGTTTGCTAGAGCTTTGCCAATGTCAAGTATCTCTTCCTTTGACCATGAGGTCGTGTAACTCCTGGATACCGTAGGAGTGCCTTGGGTGTATCAAACGTCACAACGTAACTGGGTGACTATAAAGGTACACTACAGGTATCTCCGAAAGTATCTATTGTTTTATGCGGATCGAGACTGGGATTTGTCACTCCGTGTAAACGGAGAGGTATCTCTGGGCCCACTCGGTAGGACATCATCATATGCGCAATGTGACCAAGGAGTTGATCACGGGATGATGTGTTACGGAACGAGTAAAGTGACTTGCCGGTAACGAGATTGAACAAGGTATCGGTATACCGACGATCGAATCTCGGGCAAGTAAAATACCGCTAGACAAAGGGAATTGTATACGGGATCGATTGAGTCCTTGACATCGTGGTTCACCCGATGAGATCATCGTGGAACATGTGGGAGCCAACATGGGTATCCAGATCCCGCTGTTGGTTATTGACCGGAGAACGTCTCGGTCATGTCTGCATGTCTCCCGAACCCGTAGGGTCTACACACTTAAGGTTCGATGAAGCTAGGGTTATAAAGGAAGCTTGTATGTGGTTACCGAATGTTGTTCGGAGTCCCGGATGAGATCCCGGACGTCACGAGGAGTTCCGGAATGGTCCGGAGGTAAAGATTTATATATAGGAAGTCCTGTTTCGGCCATCGGGACAAGTTTCGGGGTCATCGGTATTGTACCGGGACCACCGGAAGGGTCCCGGGGGGCCCACCGGGTGGGGCCACCTGCCCCGGGGGGCCACATGGGCTGTGGGGGGTGCGCCTTGGCCTACATGGGCCAAGGGAACCAGCCCCAAGAGGCCCATGCGCCTAGGGAACCCTAGAGGGAAGAGTCCTCAAGGGGGAAGGCACCTCCGAGGTGCCTTGGGGAGGATGGACTCCTCCCCCCCCTCTTGGCCGCCGCACCAGATGCCATCTGGAGGCTGGCCGCCGCCCCTTGGGGTGGGAAACCCTAAAGGGGGCGCAGCCCTCCCCTTCCCCTATATATATGAGGCCTAGGGGCTGCCCATAACACGCGATTTGATCTCTCGTTGGTGCAGCCCTACCCCTCTCCCTCCTCCTCTTCTCCCATGGTGCTTGGCGAAGCCCTGCGGGATTGCCACGCTCCTCCACAACCACTACGCCGTTGTGCTGCTGTTGGATGGAGTCTTCCTCAACCTCTCCCTCTCTCCTTGCTGGATCAAGGCGTGGGAGACGTCACCGGGCTGTACGTGTGTTGAACGCGGAGGTGCCGTCCGTTCGGCACTTGATCATCGATGATCTGAATCACGATGAGTACGACTCCATCAACCCCGTTCACTTGAACGCTTCCGCTTAGCGATCTACAAGGGTATGTAGATGCACTCTCCTTCTACTCGTTGCTGGTCTCTCCATAGATAGATCTTGGTGTTACGTAAGAAAATTTTTGAATTTCTGCTACGTTCCCCAACATAATCAACCCAAAGACAAAAGATATCTACTCAAAACATCATAGGATGGCAACACATCATTGGATCATAATATGTGGCATAAAGCACCATGTTCAAGTAGGAATTACAGCGGCGTGCGGGAGAGTGGACCGCGTAAAAGAGATGAGGATGGTGATGTTGATGAAGACGATCACCGCGGCGATGATTCCCCTCCCAATGGCACTCCGGTGCCACCAAGAGAGAGGAGGGGAGGTTCTCCCCCTTGTGCTTCCTCCTCCATGGCTTTCCCCCTTTGGTCCTTGGCCTTCATGGCGATGATGGCCCCTCCGAGATCCTCCTCCATGGCCTCCGGTGATGATGGCCCCCTCTGGCAGGGTGCCAGAGAGGGCCTAGATTGATTTCTCGTGGCCACAGAGGCTTGCGGCGGCGGAACTTATTCCCGAAAGTTTCAGTATTTATAGGAATTATTGGCGTTGGTTTCATGTCAGGGGGGTCTCCGGGCCGTCCACGAGACAGGGGGCGCCCCCCCTAGGCGTGCGCCCTCCTATCTCGTGGGCAGCCCGGAGCTCTTCTGGCCCAACTCCGATGCTCCGTGGTCTTCTTTTGGTCCATAAAAAATCCTCAAAAATTGGCACGTCATTTGGACTCCGTTTGGTATCCCTTTTCTGTAAAACACAAAAACAAGGAGAAAATAGAAACTGGCACTGGGCTCTAAGTCAATAGGTTAGTCCCAAAAATCATATAAAATGATAAATAAATGCATATAAAACACCATAGATGGGTAATATAATAGCATGAATACTTCATAAATTATAGATACGTTGGAGACGTATCAATGCACATATATACACACCTAAATATAACCCTAGTCGCCTCTTGCGCCGCCGCCGCCTCTCCCACTACTAGGGAAAAGCCTAGCAGCAGCGCGGATTTTAGGCCTATCAGTAGCGCGGGCAGGAGTGATACTGATAAGGCGCTATAGCTAAAGCTTAGCAATAGCATGCCTAGACCCACGCTACTGCTAAATTGACTTAGTAGTAGCGCTTCTCCAGAAGAGCGCTACTGGTAATTAGTAGTAGCGCTTCTCCTTGCCCGCGCTACTACTATTATTTAGTATTTTATTTCTTTTTTATTTCATGTTGTATTCATACACTTTTACACAAGTTTTCATACAACAGGAATTTAGAGATTGTTTTTACATCATAATGAGTTATTACATTACGGGGTGAAAGAACCGTGGACTACTTTCAAGTGGATGTCCATCCACTTGAAACTAATCTGCGGTTCTTTCACCCAATGATATAATAATATCATCATCATCATCATATCATTAACAACTTATCATCATAATACATCATTTTCATATAACACCTCCTCAAGATCAACTTAGCAAATTGGTCACTAGTCGTAATCACAAGTACTCCTCATTATCAACTCTAACACATTACCACATAATAAACATATTGTAACTCATAGGACGTACTACATTCGATTAAGACCTACTACATTTTCTAAGGTAAAATAGCAAAAAACAAGATAGCCCCTGACTCTCCATTATGAAGAATGGAGATTAGCCTGTCTCCAATTCTTGCCTTTCGCTGAATGTTACTTCCAAGAAACTCCTTGCGAATGTCCATACATTTCTTCCATTCTTTGATGAACATGTGTTCACCGGTTTTAGAAATCCGATATGCATAGATGAGCTCCCTAGATTTACCTGGCAGTATGTTCAAAACGGTAAGGCGACCATTCAGATACATTAGATGAGGCACACAATCCATCGGGAGTTTCTGTTGAAGAACATAGTAATAACTTCGTAGTTAGCAATGATGTACTAGTTTTAGAAGTATGCAAAAGATGCACGGATGTCGTAATAGTAAAAAATCTTACCAGGGTATCTCCAGAGAAGTTACCGTGGTTCAACGCGTGCACTAGTGGCACGTATTCACCATAATTTGGAGGAGTTCGATAATAGTTATTGTAATCCTCAAGAAGAGTACAAAATGCGATCAGATGATTTTTCTCCTTATAAGTTAATTCGGAGCCATCGGTGTAGTGGGTTTTGTCTACCATCTTTCGCACAATCTATGAAGAATCAAAATAAGCTATCAATGGAAATAAGTTGCCAACTATTTTGAAATAAACAATATTAATTAGTTAATAACTATGTTTGAGAAACTCACATAGCGGTACAATCGGAAGCGTATCAACAAGGACCCAAATGTCCATATTGTCTTGCTCGATGTGAGGATCACCAAGATCCATGGTGACAATCATACCCTCATAAAAACCATACATTTTGCAAAGTGCTTCCCAATTTTGGCAACCAAAATGGGCTACGCTCTGAGCATTGCACAGATTTACTTCAAAATCCATATCAAGATGGGTCCTTAGGTGTATTTTCTTTGTTTCAAAATTTTCATGGTCTTCAAAACCCATCCTCTCCAAGACATAGCGTCTTGCATGGCATGGGATAAGCTAGTCGAATTGTAAAAGATGAAAATTATACGTTGAAATAGTTGAAGACATGCTTAATTACGAAAAAAACACTTGTCGTTGTTGCGTACCGTTTCAACATTGAAGGTCTCCTCGAGCTTAATGCTGAAGCGCCGATCTTCATCCAGCTCAACGAACCTGTCGCACATACCTCGATCGTCGTGGCACCAGCTGCACTCCCCCGGGAGACTGCCGTCGTCCGAGTACGACATTTCCTACATTCATAATTCAAAGATTAAACTTGTACATATTCTAGCACAAGTCATGCCAGAATTCACGGAAAAATCCGGCATGACCTTTGCTAAAAAAGGACATATCGAGCGCCTGAAATTTGCCGGAATGAAAATTAATCAACACTCCGGCAAAACATAGGCCACTCGGAGGTGTAACCAAAACATGAAATAATTGCTTAAACTAAAAAATAACAACAAATATGACATGTTCAACTAGTTCTATTAATTCAACTAGTTCTTACTAAATATAAGCTTACTATAAATAGAAAAAACTAGTTCTTTCTAAAAATAAAGTAGTTCAACTAGTTATTAATTTACTTACTAAACTAGTTCAACTAAAACTAAACTAGTTCAACTAAAACTAAACTAGTTTTATTAATTCAACTCGTTCTTACTAAATATAAACTTACTATAAATAGAAAGAAACTACATCTACTACTACTAATTAACATCTACTACTACATCTACTACTAATTAACATCTACTACTGCTAATTATACAACTAGTTTACCATCACTACCACTAATTAATATCCACTACTACTAAAAATCATTATCTATGAACCCTAAATTAACATCTACTATTACTAA
>NC_041383.1:726050214-726125029 GCF_002162155.2 Triticum dicoccoides
AAAGGAGGACTTAGCGAAATTTTGAGCCGAGGGGTGGTTAAGTCGAACTAGCAGTAGCGCTCATAAGGAAAACGTGCTATAGCTAACTTATCTATAGCGCGTTTTAGTGAAAAACGCTACTGCTAATGGAAGCAGTTATTTCTTTTGTTTATCCCAATATCAGTAACGCTTTGTCCTAAAAAACGCTCTAAGTCTAAGCAATGTAAAAACATCAAAAATATACATTGGTCATCATTGATCTTTTTGTGTAGAATCTAAATAGTCAACATGAATCCTCACTGTACCTGTATAGGTACAGGCGAGGATTCATATTGCAGCCACAAATCATACACATATAGTTCAATGAAGACCAAGTGCTCGAGATAGGTTGAGAAGTAACATATTTAAGGTGGTAAACACCTTGTTCGCTTAGCAGTATGGGACTAAACTTAATTAGTTGCGGTGATACTTAGCAGTAGTGAGTTTTGAGGAAAACGCTGCTACTAAGTACTTTAGCAGTAGCGCGTCCCTTGGAAGGGCGCTACTACTATATTTAGCCTGGAGGCAACACCGTGGCAATTATAGTAGTAGCGCTCGTTTCACCTAGAGCGCTACTGCTACTTAGATATTAGTAGCGCTCTTTTCTGAAGCTCGCTACTGCTAATTAGCAATAGCGTCTGTTTTTAAATCACGCTGCTGCTAAGATTCTGTGTATAAGGTTTTCCCTAGTAGTGTCCCTCTCGTGCACGACGGCGCCTTGCCGCCGGCGACCGCGAGCTTCGCCACGTCCAGCCCCCTCCTTCCCATAAAACATACGCCCTAGACCCATTAGGGTCCCAGCTCCTACCAATTTGGTATCAGCTAGCTTGGTTTCGACCATGTCATCACCAGCACCAAACCCGTCGCTGCCCCTCGCCACCACCGCCACCGCGCCATCACCGATCCTCTCCACGGCACCACTGGTCCTTCCCTCGGTGCCGATGGGTTCCACCGCCGGCGCATCGACCGGCCAGTCACCGCCCCCCTCCACGGGTCTGCCGCCATCACCCTCCACTCGTCTACTCCCCGGAGGCCATGACCGGCATCCTCAACGATCTGGTCGTCGCGGTCCAAGGAATCCGGTTGTTCCTGGCCGGTCTGTACGGGCCGCCAACGCCTCCGCCGCCGGTCGTCTCCTTCGGACCACCAGCCCTGCCCTGGTACTTGGTCCCCGCGGTGATCGCCGGGGGTCAACAACTGCTTCTTCTCATGTTTTTTACTTTACACTCTTTAAAGTTGAGTTTTGAAAAAAATCATCGAAGTCATGGAATTTATAAACTTTTGTCGTAAAAGCATATGAAATATGAGATACAAAAAAGATAGTTCAAAAAAAGACAAAAAGAGAAGGAAAAAAAATTAGAGCAGTGGTTACCGAGGGTCGTTTCCCGGCTCTCGGTAATTGCCACCTTTTCCGAGAGCTGCTCTCGGTAAAGCATCCACCTAGATCTCTTTCCTTCTTGTGCATTCTCGATAATATGTATTGTACTTTTTTTGTTGTTTTCTTTCATGCTTGGCAAACAACCTTAGCACATCATAATTACCGTCTTGTGTTTTCTTCTTCGGATGAGCCTCGTCCGGTTCTAGAGACCGGCACCCCTCCGATGGCCCCGGCGGTCTAGGGCGTTGTTCAACACCTAGAGGGGGTAGGCCATGGGGAATAACTGTTTCTTCGTGTTAGTGCATGTCATCGCAAGATGACAGACCAAGTCTAGGCCCGTTCTTTCACGGGATCGCCCACCAAAGACTCTGTTTCGGGGACGAATGCAGCCGGTCCTCGACGTTCCCGCCCGTGTGTGTGGTTTGTGAGGCACGTGTCACATCAAGGACGTGCATTGCTCATTCAAATAGCACACCACCCCTGCATGCATATGCATGGGCCACGCGCATGTAGGGGTGCCCTCCCCCCCTCGGGCGGTCTCCATATCGAGCACCCATCCGGTGGCCCCGACGGTTTAGGGCATTATTTGGCACCGAGAGGGTGTAGTCCATGGTGAATAACTGCTTCTCCGTGTTAGTGCATGTCATCACGAGATGACAGACCAAGTCTAGGCCCGTTCTGTCACGGGATCGCCCACTGAAGACTCTGTCTCGGGGACGAACGCAACCGGTCCTCGATGTTCCCGCCCGTGTGTGTGGTTTGTGAGGCACCGAGAGAGGGGGTAGGCCACGGTCAAAAGTCATGGAATTTATAAACTTTGGTCGTAAAAGCATATGAAACTAGATGATACCCCGCGCGTTGCAGCGGGAATTGGTTGCAATAAATTTCAATGAGATTTGATTGTGTGAAATATAAATATTTAGATTAGTAACACTTGAACACCAATTAAAAAAATTGGGACTAATTTTTTTGAAGAAAAAAGATAGAGAGATCTGCCTTATGAAGGGCGCGGAAGATATCCTGGATCTCATCACCATAGATCTACTCGATCTTGGGGCTCATGGCATGTCGCCGACACAACGATGACAGTCTACCTTCAGATTGGGCGATGGGGACAGCCGCCGACGAGATGGAGAAAGAGGGGAGGGATGAGTGATGGAGATGGACGGAAGAAATCAGGGGTGAATGTTGTGTGTTTTAAGAGGACGGGAGAGGAAGAGGCGTGTGGAGAAGTGCAGAGGACGCGATGAGTGTGGGCAGGGCACACGAGCAGCCGAGTGTGAAGATGAAAAAGTGAGAACGGGATGCGAGGTGTCACATGGTTGGCTTCGTCTTATTCGGAAAATAAAAAAAATAGTTGCTTTTGTGGTAAATGACGTGGGGTTGTGAGGACCAAAACTTGATGATGTGGAAGGACTCATGATGTGGACATGTTGCATGTTTAGATAAATAGGTTAGTGGGGATGAATCTCTTAGGTATATAGGATGTGAGATAGAAAAGATAGTGCAAAACAAAAACAAAAGGAGAAGGGAAAAAAATTAGAGAAGTGGTTACCGAGGGTCGATTATTGGCTCTCGGTAATGGACACCTTTTCCGAGTGTGGCTCTCGGTAAAGCATCTAACCTAGATCTTAACCTTTCCCCTTTCATTTGTATCTCCATTCACCTTGTCTCTTCCCTGCGCCATCGCCGCCGCCGACACCGAAATCGCCACCGCCGCCGCCGCCACCAACTGCGGCCACCCCCTCCTCCACCGTCCCCAACTGCGGCCGCCGCCACCCCCTCCTCCACCGCCCCCAACTACGGCCGCCGCCACCCCCTCCTCCATCGCCACCCCTCCTCCACCGCCATCCCCTCCTCTGAGCATTTCATTTGCATCATATTTTGGATGTCACAGCTTTGACACTCACATATGCTTGTATTTTATATCATGCAGTCAGTGGGAATTTATCCCGACACAACCTAAGGGGGCACGCCCGCCGAACCACGTCATCGGCTCCCTCTTGAGGAAGCACTTCCCTGGATTGTCCAAGCCGGGTGATGACGATCCGCCGTCGCCGTGTTTAACCTGGGAGCATTACCTACACAACAAAGATGAGCACGATGTCACCATGGCCACTCGGGTCATCAATGCTTTTTTTGTAAGTATCTTAGCTCCGACCACTGCATTTTTTCATATCCAAATCCTTGCTTGCGTGGATGGTGAGAAGATGTCATATGCTTTCTTGTAGCAAACATTTGCTTGCGTGGATGGTGAGCAGCAAAAGGCGATCAAAGGCATCGTGAAATCTGCCCGAAAGATACTCTCTGACACCAAGCACACGCTACGGTACAAAGCCGTGATGCAGTGTCGGTCACTCGATGAGAAGGGAGAGAAGATGACAAGGAAGACTGCTTGCCAGACCAACTTGTCGCGAGAAGAATACCTGTCAGTGGTAAGTGACTACATCGGTTGCTAGTACTTTGATTCATCCCTCTTGTTCCTCAATTATTTGATTTTGTCTGACTAGGTGAAGGAACCCTGGATGAAGGACGATTGTTGGGAGGCCCTGGTTGACATGTGGTGTGACCCAGCATGGCAGGCGCAGCATGTGGAGAAGGGAAACGAACGAGCCAAAATGCCAGGCCCAGCTCATGTCCAGGGGAGCCGGAACCTAACCGCTCTCAAGCAACACATGGTATGTGGATTAAGATGTTAACTTTTTCGCACAGTGCATCATGGTTCATTCAACTTGATGGTTAATTTTGCAGGAGGTGAAGGTTGGTTGACCGTTCCACATCCTGGAAGCCTGGAAAGAAGGCCACAAGGGGAAGGATGGCGCCGAGTTCTGCAGCAAGTCGGCAGAGGAGAAGTGGGGGACCTTCAAAGAGGTCTTCCAGGAGGTGCACGGGCAGGAAGCCGAACCTACGTCCAAGCCCCTTGACCCTGAGCTTCTTATCATTGCTGGCGAGGGGAAGGGCCATGGCCGCCACCTCCTTTGCAACGGGGCGATCGCCACCTCCGGGCACCGCAAGCTGCACGAGATACGCGCGTCGAGCACCAGATCAACTCCGTCCATACGGAGTCGCCCAACCGCCGCATCACGTGAGATAGAGCGTCTCAAGGTTAGCATCCTAACCTTTTATTTATGTCCATGCCTCGAAATAGCACCGTTCCAACCTATATGAGCCTAATGCCATGTTACAGGATTTAATGGCGCAGTGGGCTATTGAAGAGGAGCAAAGGCGGAAGGCTGAGGAGGAGTCCAGAGAAAAGGAACGGGCAGACACTAACAATAGGTCGAAGATGCTTGAGGATCAACTACAGGTAGAACATTATCTATACTAGAGTAGAAGATTCATTACATAGGGATGAACCACCCTCACGTGACTCTACTCTTATAGGTTCTTATGCAATCTCGAAGCAGTGCAAGTGATGCCCCTCCTCCTCCTCCGGAATGTTAACCCGATGGCCTCTCCTCCTCAAGATGATCTATATATGAACAAGTGTACTTCTATTGTGATGTGCACATGTTTTGCAAGTAGTGACAATATGTATGAATTTGCGACTTGTGTGTGACGTCTACTAGGATAATACATTCGACTTGTGTGTGACAATATGTGGACTATCCCTAATTATGCATATATATGTGGACTAGATCAAATTATGCCTATATATGATCAAATTATGCCTATATATGTGTGGACTAGATCAAATTGCACTGTAGTTGTTTTTATCTGCAGGGATCAGAAAATAAATAGCTTGACAGCAGAATGGATGGGAAATATTTCCGAGAGAAACACTCGAAAAACGATAGACTACCGAGAGAAACTCTCGGAAACATGGTCGTCTGGGACACTACTGTTGTGCCACAACTTTTCCTAGAGTAGCTCTCGAAAAAGAAGGAGAGCATTGCCGAGCCTAGCTCTCGGCAAAGCTATGTAAACTGTTAGCTCTACTGGTCAGAAGGATTGCCGAGAGCAGCTCTCGGCAAAGATATCGTCATTTTTTTACTAATAAATGTGACCAGTGGGACCACATGTTAGTTAGAAAGAACACACACACAAAAATATAGGATGCTGCATGTGCTTTGCCGACAGTGACACTCGGCAAAGTACGCAATAACTGACGGAGCCGTCTGTTGCGGACGGGCATGCCACGTGGCTACTCTTTGCCGTGAGCGGCTCTCGGCGTCCGCAGGGTTTGCGTGCGGTGCCTCTTTGCCGTGAAGTTGTGACGGCAAAGATGACAATTTGCCGTGAAGGTGGGTTTACCGAGAGTGACACTCGGCAAAGCAAACCAGGCATGTCAAGTCTCCATTGACACTCGCTACTTTGGAAGAATTAGACTGCCTAGAAAGTGATTTTTCAGTTGCAGAAGCTGATGAGAACCGAAGGTTTCATCTTGGCTGCTTTGTATGTGCTGCATACGTACGAGTAAGAAAATCAATGAGATATATATCGCATGCTTAGGGGAAAACTCAAAACGGTGCCCGGGCTCATCTGCTCCCTCTCAGAAAAAAATTCAAAAAAAATACTAGAAAAATTTAAACAATTCCAAATTTTTTTGTGGTGGTAGATAATTTGACACGTGAGGTGCGCCCCAAAATTCAACTCATTTGGACATCTGAGCAGCTCTCACCAAAAAAGACAAATCGGGTCAAAATAGTGCGTGAACAGTATACATTTTTACAGACCCTGATTTTGTCTTTTTTGCTGAGAGCTACTCAGATGCTCAAATGAGTTGAATTTTGGGGCGCACCTCACGCGTCAAATTATCTACCACCACAAAAAAATTTGGAATTTTTTGAATTTTTCTAATATTTTTTTTGAATTTTTTCTAAGCGTGGGTGCAGATGAGCCCGGGTGCAGATTATCCGCACTCATGCTTAGGCCCCGTTTGATAGCTCAACTTTTTCTAAGTATTATGAAAATACTACAGTTTTCTAAAATACCATGGTTTTAATTACCGTGAGCTGTTTGGCAACAATAAGAAACTGTAGTATTGTCAAAACTGTGGTATTTTCTCTGCATTAAAAAAAGAATCCCAGACCTCTTTTTTTAAAACAGAGCACGCGAAGAAAACAAGACTCTTCGGTATCGCCTTCAATTACCGTGCTTGTTCAATTTACGGTCAGCTAAATTCGTGCATGTTTGCAACTGCTATGAAACGGCTAGCTAGCCACTTTACGTCGTTGTAAACATGCACCAGCCAAACACTGTCACAATATTTTCAATACTACGAAATACTTTGATATGTCAAAATTGTGGTATCTGGTACCTATAGACAAAAATACTGCAGTTTTTCAATACTATAGTTTCTGCGGTACTTTGCTGTCAAACACAGCCTTAGTGTGTTCATAAGTTGGCAATGCTCATAGTTGCATTGCATTTGACTTTTTGTATTGGAAGGCCACAAGAGAAAAGACGAGACAACAGAAAAAAGACACACAATGTTCTAAAGGATGTAAGTTGCTGAACCTGTTCGTCAGCATTAGTACAGTACACATTACGTTCATGCTAGCAAGATCTACTATTAGGCGCTTAAATCATACTTCATGTTTATATTCTGTAAATTAAAATAATAACCTTGCTACAACAGGAAACAAACAAACATATAGGTACCTGAATTACCTTACAAAGCTATTAGCAAAGTAGTAGAAAAATCTTGAGCCCCTTCGAGTTCTTGCTTCGTTTTCCCTACGGCAATCAATCCCAGCCACCCAAATCTTCGCTGATGATTGCAAAAATTATGAACATGTGATTACATTAAGACAATCAAATGGACAAATATCTGATCAACCAAACAAATTTGGATGGACAGTTGCCCATTTAAATCCAACAACGGCATGTAAGATGTGTCGATTTTTTCCTCTCATGCCAAACAAAAACACCGAGCAGACAACATCAACATATAATCAAGGAATCCACGACACCAGGAGTTAAAGCATGAATCTACTGGGTCACAAGAGAGGTGGCACGAGAGGAAGGCTGCAACAAAGACAAGGACTGTGGCGGCGGCGACAACACCAGTGCACGGGTCTGCTGGGGCGGCAAACCTTCATCCGGCGGGCACTCTCCACCGGTGTCAGATGCGTGGTCGGTGAGGAGGCGTCGTGGCAGTGGCCAAGAGGCAGCAGCGACGCGTCGACCTCCTCCATGCGCCGGCAAGCTCCTGCTTGTCGCTGCCGTCAATGCTCCCAGCCGGCGGTGGGGAATAGTGATGTCCCACTCAATGGCCCCCAGCCGATGGAGAATGGGAGGGTCGGAGAGTTTCGGCCACCGCCGCGCACAAAGAAGTGGCGGAGCTGGCGCCGCCAAGGAAGGGCAGGGGGATCGGGGGAAGGATATGAGTGGCGGCTAGGTTTTACCCAACCCAGGTACACAACCCACGTTCCTATCGTCAGATGTAGTCGCTGTAAAACTCTCTTACGCACGGCACAAACATAGAAGCAACACCAAATTACCTGGCCCCACGCCTAGCAAGGTCCACCCACCATTGACTCATCTAACTGCAGCTAACGTGCAAAACAATGAACGATTGACTAGGTGCCAGCGTAAGAATTATCGTACGGTGAAAAAATCGAGCGACCGACGAGCGCTAGCGCCTGCAATGCCTCTAGAACGGCGGGTAGTCTAGCGACCTATTAATCAGCCTCGCACTAGGCTCGTGAGTCTTGAAGGCAGAGAAAACATCACGATTTGTCTGATCCTTGAATAGTTGTGAAGCATAGAAATGAACATCACTCCCAGGTGCACCACCAGCTGCTTCTACCATTGCCATCATTTCATGAATCTCTTCTCTTGCTAAAACTTGAGTCTCATCTCTCTTGTTCCTTGAATCAAAGAGGTCCACCATACGAACAAATGCCTCATTATTTGCATGCTCACTTGCCCACTTTTCATTCGCCTTAGGACTTGGGGAATAAGGAGATGCCCTCTTCTTCCCACCCTTTGCATGATTCGCACGAGGTGTAACTTCAGTTTTGTCACCTTCACAACCAGACTCATCATCCAAATTGATTCGAGACGTAGAACCTTGATATGTGGGAATTGGCACTCTCGCATGCTCGTTTGTGGCACAACAAGAATCAAACTCCTCCTCCATTTTGTCCTCCTCCGCAAGTGGAGCATGCCGATACTTGGTAGCATGCGGACATGCCTGCAATGAAAAAGCATGTATCCATGTTAAATGAAATGAAATGAAAGAAGCAACATAACTCGGTAAAATGACAAAACGAAAAGGCACCTTCAACTCCAATGCCAACCACTCATCCGTAGCAACAATGGTCTTTGTATAAGGATCTCGTCCGATGCCTGAAGCTTTTTGAAGCAATGTCTTCCATATGGCATAATCACTTCTACATGCATCCCACCGGTTTCTTAATTGTTGGTGCGAATAATTTCTCCCGGAGCGCTCATTAAACTTAGTAAGCAAATTAATTTGGCCTACATCGGACAAAGTGGTGTGTCCCGGAGCGCGGTTATTGGCTCGCACCTCCTCTACGCACACATCCATATAAATGGAATGAGCCGCAGCATCCCAAATTGCTTTCGGACCCTTCACTTCTTCCATCTACAACATTCACATGTCAATGTTTTAATATATGCAATTTTTTTACAAAGGAGACATCAATCCATACCAACACAAAATTAACAGTAAGCAATCAATCATATAGAAGTACATTCCTTACAGATTTTCATACAATGTTTTTTGCTAAATTTCAGTACATGCCATCAATCACATGTTTGCATCATCCAAAGCAACATACAAATTAACTAACAAGAAACCATACAAGATTCCCCTACTTTGCCTCCTGTAGCTGCAGCAATACAATGAGGAATCATGAGGAAGAAGAGAGGCAGTGGAGGAGGAGCTCACCAGCTATCCTGGTGGGGCGGAGGCCGGGCGCGTCCTGCTGTCGGGCGAAGGGAAGGGAGGGCCGGCCGGGCGGGCGGAGGCCGGGCGCGTCCTGTTGCAGGGCGAGGATGAATGTCGGGGCGGGCGGGGAGGAGTCGAGGAGGGGCGGCCAGTCTGGGAGGAGTGAAGGAGAAGGGGCGGCCGGCCTGGGGCGGCGTCGTAGGGGCCTCCCGCCAGCGGATCTGATGACGCAGGGGCAGGGAGCTGGCTGGCGCGCGCCAAACCCTAGATTGATTTGGCTGGAGACGATATCCAGGCAATGATCATTATATAGGCATCACATCCAAGATTAGTAGACCGACGCCTGCCTGCATCTACTACTATTACTCCACACATCGACCGCTATCCAACATGCATCTAGTGTATTGAGTTCATGAGAAAACGGAGTAATGCAATAAGAACGATGACATGATGTAGATAAGATCCGTTTATCTATTGCGGCAGATATAGATCTCATCTTGTTATCCTTAGTAGCAACGGTACATGTGTGTCGATTCCCCTTCTGTCACTGGGATCAAGCACTGTAAGATCGAACCCACTACAAAGCACCTCTTCCCATTGCAAGATAAATAGATCAAGTTGGTCAAACAAAACCCAAATATTGGAGAAGAAATATGAGCTATAAGCAATCATGCATATAAGAGACCAAAGAAGACTCAAATAACTTTCATGGATAAAAACATAGATCTGATCATAAACTCAAAATTCATCGGATCCCAACAAACACACCACCAAAAGACTTACATCATATGGATCTCCAAGAGACCATTGTATTGATAATCAAGAGAGAGAGAGAGAGAGGAAGCCATCTAGCTACTAACTACGGACCCGTAGGTCTACAAAGAACTACTCACGCATCATAGGAGAGGCACGAATGTAAGTGGTGAACCCCTCCATGATGGTGTCTAGATTGGATCTGGTGGTTTTGGACTCTGCGGCGGTTGGATCAATATTTCGTCGACTCCCCTAGGGTTTCTGGAATATTTGGGTATTTATAGGGCAAAGAGGCGGTTCGAGGGGCACCCGAGGTGGGCACAACCACCAGGGTGCGCCTGGGCCTCCTGGCGCGCCCTGGTGGGTGCTACTCCCCTCGAGCAGCCCCTTAGGTGCTTCCTTGGCCCATTGGCTTTCTTCTGGCCCAAAAAAATCCTCCAGGAGTTGCGTTGCATTTGGACTCCGTTTGATATTGATTTCCTGTGATGTAAGAAACATGCAGAAAACAGCAACTGGCACTAGGAACTATGTCAATAGGTTAGTACCAAAAAATGATATAAAATGACTACAAAGTGATTGTAAAACATCCAAGAATGATAATATAACAGAATGGAACAATCAAAAATTATAAATACGTTGGAGACGTATCAACATCCCCAAGCTTAATTCCTGCTCGTCCTCGAGTAGGTAAATGATAAAAACAGAATTTTTAATGTGGAATGCTGCCTAACATGTTCATCACATTCTTTTCTTTATAACATGGACATATGGACTTTTATATGATTCAAAGCAATAGTCTAGTTTTGACATGAAGACTTTAATACTCAAGCATACCAACAAGCAACCATGTCTTTCGAAATATCAACACTAAAGCGAGTTATCCCTAGCCCATCATGCTAAATCATTGATCCATTCATGAAACACACTCGAATATTAGCTATACACAATGCTCAAATACGATCATAGTGCCCCTTAGCTGATGCTTTATAATAAAAGATGGAGACCCAAATTCAAAATAAAAATTACATAAGTAAAAGAAAGGCCCTTCGCGGAGGGAAGTAGTGATTTGTAGAGGTGCCAGAGCTCAAAGCTTAAATTGAGAGATAAATTTATTTTTGAGAGGCATACTTTTCCTTCCAACGAAAACAACTTGGAGCATCCCAACACTTTCCATGGTAGATACATCATAGGCGGTTCCCAAACAAAAAATAAATTTTATTCCTTTTTCCACCATAACTTTCACTTTCCATGGCTAGCCGTATCCATGGGTGCCCTTCATACCAACACTTTCCAAGGAATTTATTATTTTACAAAATAAAGTAAATTCATTTTTCATTTCGGGACTGGGCATCCCTAGTACCTTTGCCGTACTCTCGTGCAATGACAAGTGAATAAACACTCATCGTGAGAATAACACATCTAGCATAGAAAATATTGGCTACCCTTTACCGCCTCGCGAGTAGTAGAGCACACAAAGAGAAATTTATTTTGAACATTAGAGATGGCACATGCAAATTTGCTTAGAACGGCATGTAAATACCGCATATAGGTAGGTATAGTGGACTCATAAGGCAAAACTGGTTTAAAGGGTTTTGGATGCACAAGTAGTGATCATACTTAGTGAAAAATGAAGTCTAGCAAAAAGATTGGGAAGTGACCAACCAAAAAGTGAAAAATCTCGTACCCAAGCATTAAGAATAAGTGCATAAGTAACACCGAATAATGCACCATAAGTAGGATATAAATTTCATTGCATAACTATTGATTTTCGTGCTTGCATAGGGAATCACAAACCTTAACATCAATATTCTTACTAAAGCACAATTACTCATCAACATGTCTCACATATCATATCGTCATATCTCAAAACCATTACTAAGAATCAAGTTTATTTTCTCCAATGATCTTCATGAAAGTTTTTATTATATCCTCCTTGGATATCTGTCACTTTGAGACTATTTTCATATGTTGCTTTTGATAAGCTCAAACAAATATAAATGAAGATCATGAGCATAATTTTTTTCTTTCTCTCAAAATAATCTAAGTGAAGCAAGATATAATTTCTTAAAAATTTACTAACTCTCAAATAAATCTAAGTGAATCATGACATAATTTCTTCAAAATTAACAAAGCACACCGTGCTCAAAAAGATATAAGTGAAGTACTAGAGCAAGTCCATGGCTCTAAAAATTTAAGTGAAGCATAGGCGCAAGCATAGCATAATTTCTGGCTCTCTTAAAGGGTGTGTACAACAAGGATTCAACACCTAAAACACAAATTAAAACAAGCAAGGAATCATATCATACAAGATGCTCCAAGCAAAACTCATATCATGTGACGAATAAAAATATAGTTTCAAGTAAAATACCGATGGTCGTCAGAAAAAAGCGGGGATGCCACTCGGGGGCATCCCCAAGCTTAGTTGCTTGCTACTTATTTGAATATTATCTTGGGGTGCCTCAGGCATCCCCAAGCTTAGCCTTTTGCTTATCCTTATTCCTTCATCCATCATAAGATAACCCAAAACTTGAAAACTTCAATCACACAAAACCCAAACAAAATCATTGTGAGATCCGTTAGTACAAGAAACCAAACCACTACTATAATTATTGCAGCAAACCTATTATTATTTTGTTTTTGTGTTATATTTACTGTATTCCAACTTTTCTATGGCAAAATTTCATCAAAGAAAACCATAGAATCATCAAAACAAGCACACAACGCAAAGAAAACAGAATCTGTCAAAAACAAAACAGTCTATAGCAATCTGAAAATTTCGAATACTACTGTAACTCCAAAAATTATGAAATAAATTTGTGGACGTGAGGAATTTGTCTATTAATCCTCTGCAAAAAGAATCAACTTAGAATCGCTCTTCTGTAAAAAATGACAATGAATCTTGTGAGTGCAAAAGTTTTTGTTTTTCAGCAAGATCAAATAAACTTTCACTCAAGTCTTCCCAAAGGTCTTGCTTGGCACAAACACTAATTAAAACACAAAAAACATAATCATAACAGTAGTATGATTGTGCTAACACTCAAGAACAGGAAGCAGAAAGCAAAAATAAATTTTATTCATTGGGTTGCTTCCCAATAAGCGCTATCGTTAAAGCCTTTTAGCTAGGCACTGAAATTTCAATGATGCTCACATAAAAGAGAAGAATTGAAACACAAAGAGAGCGTCATAAAACATGTGGCAAACACATCTAAGTCTAACATACTTATTATGCATAGGCATTTTGTAGGCAACCAAATTATCAAGACAAGAAACATCTAGCATATGCAAGGAAGAAGAAAGGGACAATAGCAATCTCAACATGACGAGAGATAAATTAGTAGCATGAAAATTTCTACAACTATATTTTCCTCTCTCATAATAATTACATGTAGGATCATACTCAAATTCAAAAATATAGATATCAAATAACATATTTTCTACATGATCCACATGCATGCAAAGTTGACACTCTTCCAAAATAGTGGGATTAACATTAACTAAAGTCATGACCTCTCCAAACCCACTTTTATCAAAAATTTCATAAGATTGAACATTCTCCAAAATAGTGGGATCTAAATTCGACACTCTTCCAAACCCACTTTCAATATTATTGCAAACACTATTATCAATCTCATATTCATCACGGGGCTTAAATAAATTTTCAAGATCATAAGAAGAATCACCCCAATCATGATCATTGCAATAAGTAGTGGACATAGCAAAATTAGCATCCCCAAGCTTGGGGTTTTGCATATTATTAGCACAATTGAAATTAATATAATTTATAGTAAAATCATTGCAATCATGCTTTTCATTCAAAGAGCTATCATGAATCACTTCATAAATTTCTTCATCACAATTTTCAGATTCACGAATCTCAAGCAAAACTTCATAAAGATAATCTAGTGTACTCAAATCACTAGCAATTTGTTTCATGATAATTGGATCTCTTAAAAAGATTAGCAAGTGGATGAGGATCCATATCAGGAGATATTTAGCAAGCAAAGATGCAAGCAAATAGAAAACACATTGCACACAAGCAAAGAAGATATCTGACGAGAAAACGACGAACGAAAAAGAGGGTGAATAAAATGGCAGATTTTTGTGAAGTGTGGGAGAGGAAAACGAGAGGCAAATGACAAATAATGTAAATTGCGAGGAGATGAGATTTGTGATTAGGAACCTGGTTGATGTTGAAGATCCTCCCTGGCAACGGTGCCAGAAATTTCTTTTGATGTCTGCTAGAACTACGTCGGTATTTCCTCAAAGAGAAAGGGATGATGCAGTATAGCGATGGTAGGTATTTCCCTCAGTGATGAGCTCAAGGTTATCGAACCAGTAGGAGAACCTCCTCACACCACGTAAACAACACATGGACAGAAATAACAATTACTCGTAACCCGACGTGTTAAAGGGGTTGTCAATCCCTGTCAGGACCCCGACTCAATGCCACACCGATCTAACATGTAACACCTCATATCACTTTGCAGCCTCACGCACGGTATTCCCACGGGTGTCGCCTTACCAGGCCCGGGACCGTTTGTGCCTTTTGGCACACGTATATGATAGTGTCGCTAGCATCCATATGACAAAGAACCCGGGCTGACATGGCTAGTCGTAAACCCAAAGTGGCACTAACTTACAGGAACAGGCATACATGACCCAGCAATGAACGTATCGGTCATCAGCGAGTGAATCCAGGCTGTAGCAACTGGGCTAGCAGGACTCCGGTAAACCGGGCTGTAGCAGGCTAAAAGGACTCTGGTAGACATCGCGTGACATTTCCCAGAAGGGACAGACACAGGAACGAAGAAGGACACATGCCGGCCAGCCTAAGTGTTCCGGAGCAGTAGCAAGCTACCAGGGCTCAGTGGAAACACTAGGAGACATTTCCCGGTAAGAGAGGCTACCAAGGATAAACAACTAGATAGTCAGATCCCACACATACCAAGTATTTCAATAACATACACAAAATATGCTCGATATGTGCAAATACACCATGGCATCACAACATGACTCTACAACTCAAGTATTTATTCAGTAGGCTCCGAGGAGCGAGATATTACGAACATGTGTCTCACGACCCAACATTCAGAGCATACAAGTCAAAGCACAAGCGGAAGCTTATCATGTCTGAGTACAGACATCTACAAATGAAAAAGGCTGAGAAGCCTGACTATCTACCAGATCCTGCCGAAGGCACAAGATCGTAGCTGAGGTAACAAGCTAAACGTCGAAGTCCACACGGAACTACTAGCGAGACTGAAGTCTCTCTGCAAAAACATAAAATAGGCAAACATGAGTACAAATGTACCCAGCAAGACTTACATCAAAACTAACTACATATGCATCATTATCAACAAAGGGGTGGTGGGGTTTAACTGCAGCAAGCCAGCTTTGACTCAGTGGCTATCCTATACTACGACTGCAAGTAACTCTTTGAGGTGGCGCACACGAGTCCACATATTCACCATTTCAATACACCACTATGGATCAGTTCCCGTCTCCCTACGAGAACGCCATCCATAGCACTCACGCTTATCTTGCGTATTTTAGAGTATCCACTTTCACTTGTCTATGAACTGTACAGGCAACCCAGAAGTCCTTTACCGCGGACACGGCTATTCGAATAGATGATGTTAACCCTGCAGGGGCGTACTTCTTCACACACGCTCTCACCACTTACCGCCGTTTACACGACATGTACTCGACAACCTTCAAGCGGAAGCCCAACGAGGGTGTCGGCCACGGCCTACCTAAACACTCAAGTCTCTAGTCCAGGTTTATCGCCTATTCAGGTTCCATCCGCAGGGAGTCCGGCCGAGGTTTCCACATACGGCCCCGAATGATGTGTGCAGGGTTCCCGAGACACCAAACCGGCGCCCGGTACACCGTGCCACATGCCTACCGCATCACAGGCCACCCCTCGGGTCAGCGCTGCCCATGGCCTCCAGCATACTACAAACACCAGAAACTACTTGCAACTCCTGGACAGAGGACAAGGGTGATTAAGAAGCCGAGAGGGTCCATTGGTTTCGGGCCCAATGCGTGGTAGTAACTGTTTCATGGATCACAAACACGGAACTCGATTCCTGAGGACGGCTGCAATGAGACAACCCACCATGTACTCCTACATGGCCTCTCACCGCTACCTTTACCAAATCGTGTTCACACACTTAGCTCAGACACAGTAGGACATGTTCACACACCTCTGATTCATCCCTGATGAATCAGACCTGACTCAACTCTAAGCAGTAGAAGGCATGACAAACAAGCATGAATGAGTAGGCACAACAGGGCTCAAACAACTCCTACTCATGCTAGTGGGTTTCATCTATTTACTGTGGCAATGGCAGGTCATGCAGAGGATAAAGGGGTTCAGCTACCGCAGCAAGTAACAGATGAATCGTTGTTGTCCTAATGCATTAAAAGAGAGCAGGAGCGAGGGAGTGGAATTGTATCGGAATGAACAAGGGGGTTTTGCTTGCCTGGCACTTCTGAAGATAGTATAGCTCTTCATCGGTGTCATCGATCTCATCGTCGGTATCACGTCTATCAAGAGTGGACAAATACCAGCAACACAGAAGGAAACACAATCAATGCAATGCACAATATGATGCATGATCATGACATGGCAAAATGAGTGTGTTGGCTAATGCAACTATAATTAGATGGGTTTGACTTAGTTTGAACCCAAGGTTCAAGTTCAAATTGAAACTATGACTTAATAAAGTGCATTATCATGTTTTGATATAAACAACAGGTTTAAGTTGCTTAAACATGCATGAAACCAGTGCATATGGATATATTGGATTTTTCTGATCATTTTTCATATATAACTTATTTCATTTGGAGTTACAGTTGAATTTATATGATTTTTAGAAGTTTAAGCCTTTTTCTGGATTTTTTGATTAAATAGAATTAACTAATTCCATAAAAGGATTTACTGCGTCAGCACTGCGTCAGGCTGACGTCAGCAGGGTCAACATGGCTGCCCCGGGTCAAACCTGACTGGTGGGACCCCTAGGTCAGTGACACAACACTGGCTGGAGTCACAGACAGGTGGGCCTGGTAAACGGCCACGTCAGCGTAGTCAAAACTGACGTGTGGGCCCACTGCAATTTGATTAACCTTAAACTATTTTAGTTAGATGGTTAGTTAGACGGTTGGGCCCGGCTATCATTGACTCCAGGGGGTTGTTAGTAGGGTGCTTAGGCCCTAATGGCCGGTTACGTTGGCGGTTAGCCGCCGGCGACCATAGCTGACGGTGAAGGTACTCCGGTCGGCCGATTCCGGTGGCCGTTCGAAGCGCGGCTAGGCTCTTTCGAAAGCCCGCACAGAGGCGTGTCGGGTGGTGCAAGTGGAAGCTTCTGGGATGGCCGGAGTTGACGGCGGCGAGCACTTCTGCGGCGGCCGGAGTACGGGCACGCTCGAACACGGTGTTTTGGTGCACGGGAGGATGAGCTGCGGGTTGCTACGGAGTCCTGTGGACTCGCTGAGCACGGGGGTGGGCTCTAATGCATTGTGCATGCGCTCTAGCCATGGCGGCGCGATGGCCGGCGGCGGTGAGCTCTCGGGCTCGATCGGAAAACGGGGATAGGGGACGGAAACGGAGGGGGAGAGCGAGGGGGAAGCAATAGGAGCTCACAGGGAGGCCGAAGAGCAGCTCCGTGGGCTCGGGGAGGCGCTCGGGGCGGCGAATCGACGGGCGGCGATCGTCGGGGCAGAGGACAATGATGAGCTCGATGGCGATGTTTCAGGCATCCCGCGAGCGCGTGCTTCGTCTTGGTGATCCACGGCGTCGAGGCGAGCCTGTTGGACAAAACAGAGGGGCGAGGGGAGCTCGGTGGACGCGGTGGCAGTGAACGGCGGCGACGGACTCCGCTCGATGCATGAGGGAGAGAGATCCAGGGGAGGGAATGAGCACGGGGAGAGAGCGAGAGGAGTAGGGGGCCGCGTGGCGTCTCCGTGGCACGCCTGGGGGGGTCTAGGCTGCGCGGCTGAAGCAAGAGGTGGCAAGGCGTCGTCGACGCTCTTGCCACGCACCTATCTGTCCTCCTGGCAGGAGGAAGACGACAGGGGGAGGGCTGCTGGGCTGGGCCAGCAGGTGGGCTACCAGCTGGGCTGGCCAGGTGGCCTGCACAGTGAGGCCAGGTAAGTCTCTCTCTCTCCCTTTTATTTCTGTTTTCTATTTCTTGTGCAACTTGATGGCTTTATTAAAAATACTTAGGCACACTCAAAAATAACCAAACTGCTTATGGCCATTGTTTGGAGTATATCCAACATGGAACATTTCAGTTTAGGATTATTTGGACATCTTAAATATTTTATAGGATTTAAATGCCCAAATTCAAAATAGAGTAAGATTTAATTCAGAGCCCAAATATGTCATGGAAAAATGTGCATCACCTCTGGCTACTGTTTACAGTATTTCTCATAAATGATGAACATTTTTGAAGGCCATTTGGACTTACTGAAAATATTTTAGGTGAACCTAGTGAATTCCTTTAATGCTAGGGTTTGGACAATCCCCATTTCAATTTTCTGTAAAAGTAAACATGATGCATCACCAAAGACTAGCACTAGTGCATTGCCAGAAGCTAGGGATGTGACAATCCCTTTCGGGTACGGCGCCTCAAGTAGGCAAATAATGTGAGGTAAAAACTGGTAGATAGGATAAATAGATTTCGGAACAAATAAATTGCAGCAAGGTATTTTTTTATTTTTGGTTTAATAGATCTGAAAATAAATGCAAGAGAAAATAGATCGCAAAGGCAAATCTGATGAAAAGAGACCCGGGGGCCATAGGTTTCACTAGTGGCTTCTCTCGAGAAAAATAGCAAACGGTGGGAAAACAATTACTGTTGAGCAATTGATAGAACTTCAAATAATCATGATGATATACAGGTAATGATCATTATATAGACATCACGTCCAAGATTAGTAGACCGACTCCTGCCTGCATGTACTACTATTACTCCACACATCGACCGCTATCCAGCATGCATCTAGTGTATTAAGTTCATGAGAAAACGAAGTAATGCAATAAGAACGATGATATGATGTAGATGAGATCCGTTTATCTATTGTGGCAGATATAGATCTCATCTTGTTATCCTTAGTAGTAACGATACTTACGTGTCGGTTCCCTTTCTGTCACTGGGATCAAGCATCATAAGATCGAACCCACTACAAAGAACCTCTTCCCATTGCAAGATAAATAGATCAAGTTGACCAAACAAAACCCAAATATCGGAGAAGAAATACGAGGCTATAAGCAATCATGCATATAAGAGATCAAAGAAGACTCAAATAACTTTCATGGATAAAAACATAGATCTGATCATAAACTCAAAGTTCATCGGATCCCAACAAACACACCACCAAAAGACTTACATCATATGGATCTCCAAGATACCATTGTATTGATAATCAAGAGAGAGAGAGAGAGAGAGAGAGGGAGAGAGAGAGAGGAAGCCGTCTAGCTACTAACTTCGGACCCATAGGTCTACAAAGAACTACTCACGCATAATAGGAGAGGCACCAATGGAAGTGGTGAACCCCTCCATGATGGTGTCTAGATTGGATCTGGTGGTTCTGGACTCTATGGCGGCTGGATCAATATTTCATTGACTCCCCTAGGGTTTCTGAAATATTTGGGTATTTATAGAGCAAAGAGGCGGTTCGGGGGCACCCGAGGTGGGCACAACCCACCAGGGCGCGCCTGGGCCTCCTGGTGGGTGCTGCTCCCCTCGAGCAGCCCCTCAGGTGCTTCCTTCGCCCATTGGTTTTCTTCTGGCCCAAAAAAATCCTCCAGGAGTTGCATTGCATTTGGACTCCGTTTGATATTGATTCCATGCTATGTAAAAAACATGCAGAAAACAGCCACTGGACTGGGCACTATGTCAATAGGTTAGTACCAAAAATGATATAAAATGACTATAAAATAATTGTAAAACATACGTGAATGATAATATAACAGCATGGAACAATGAAAAAATATAAATACATTGGAGATGTATCACAACCATGACCCGCACGTTCCCTGGAGCCAGCAGAGCGTCGGGTCACCACTGCCCTGGGGGTGCTCGCCCTCGCCTGGCTACGCCGACGGTGACGCTCACGGCGGGTTCAACCCCAACATCACCTTTCCGCATGGCCATCCCGCCCTGCACACACCCTCACCCGCGTCCAGTTCCCCCCATACACCTACTCACCACCGGCTTATGCAACCTCCCCGATGTCGGCTCTACACCATGGCGCCCTGCACTTCTCGCAAGCCTCGTCGTCCCATCTCGACAACCCTGACGTGACGGAAGCCGACATGGACGACATCATCACGAGTGGCTCGGCCACCGCCGCCGCCTCCCCCGAGTTCAATGCCCAAGACAATACAATGGACCTCATCGGCAACATGGATGACGAGCTCGACTACGGCGAGGAGGAGGAGGAGGAGGAGGAGGAGCCAACGCCTGCTCCGACGAGGAAAGGGAAAAAGAAGAAGCGGGCGGCCAGGACCGGCGAGCCGCGTATCAAGTGGGCGTCCAAAGAAGATGAGTGCCTCGCCGAAGCGTGGAAGATCGTCTGCCTCGACCTGATCACCATCATGAACCAGAGCACCGACACGTACTGGGAGCGCATCAAGTCAGAGTTCAATGAGCGCAAGTTGGTCGACCCCTACTTCGCCACCATCCGCATGAAGCGTGGCTCGAAGGACATGGCGAACCATTGGGCGCTCATCCAAATAGCGTGCAACAAATGGCATGGTATCATCGAGGAGGTCGCGGCTAGCCCGAAAAGCGGCGCCAACATCGAGGAGGTCGCATATGGTCCTAATGTTCGCCATGTACCGACCAAGAGTTCAAGTACCTCCACGTGTTCTCCCAGATCGAGAAGTGCGAGAAGTGGGCGGACGTTCGTCGCACCCTCGCCAAGGCCAAGGAGACGTACAAGCCGGACGCGCCGACGCCGGCCGCGGCCGATGGGCGCCCGGACGGTAAAAAATGAGCCAAGTCAGCGAAGGATGCCACGCCGGCTACCACATGGCTGCAAGGATCCATCGAGCAGTGCCTCGCCGATGCCAAGACCCACGCTGCCCAGAGGGAAGAGAAAACTGAGGCGTGGTGGTCGACGTTGATGATGAACAGTGTCGTCAAGCTCGACTTGCTCGACTTGCTCCGAACCAACATCGCCACGAAGAAGAGGAACACCGACCTGTGCTACCTCTTGAGCATGCGTTGGTTTTTTCCTTGAAGAGGAAAGGGTGATGCAGCAAAGTAGCGTAAGTATTTCCCTTAGTTTTGAGAACCAAGGTATCAATCCAGTAGGAGGCTCCTCCAAAGTCCCACGCACCTACACAAACAAACAAGAACCTCGCAACCAACACGATAAAGGGGTTGTCATCCCTTCACGGTAACTTGCGAAAGTGAGATCTGAGAGATAATATGATAAGATAAATATTTTTGGTATTTTTATGATATAGATTGGAAAGTAAAAGATGCAAATAAAAGTAGATGGAGAACTTATATGATAAAAGATAGACCCGGAGGCCATAGGTTTCACTAGTGGCTTCTCTCAAGATAGCATAATTATTACGGTGGGTGAACAAATTACTGTCAACTAATTGATAGAAAAGTGCATAGTTATGAGAATATATAGGCATGATCATGTATATAGGCATCACGTCCGCAACAAGTAGACCGACTCCTGCCTGCATCTACTACTATTACTCCATACATCGACCGACTCCTGCCTGCATCTAGAGTAGTAAGTTCATAAGAACAGAGTAACGCATTAAGCAAGATGACATGATGTAGAGGGATAAACTCATGCAGTATGATATAAACCCCATCTTTTTATCCTCGATGGCAACAATACAATACGTGTGTTTCCCCTACTGTCACTGGGATCGAGCACCGCAAGATTGAACCCAAAGCTAAGCACTTCTCCCATGGCAAGAAAGATCAATCTAGTAGGCTAAACCAAACTGATAATTCGAAGAGACTTGCAAAGATAATCAATCATACATAAAAGAATTCAGAGGCGATTCAAATATTTCTCATAGATAAACTTGATCATAAACCCACAATTCATCAGATCTCGACAAATACACCGCAAAAAGAGTTACATCGAATAGATCTCCAAGAAGAGGAAGGAAAACTTTGTATTGAGATTCAAAGAGAGAGAAGAAGCCATCTAGCTAATAACTATGGACCCAAAGGTCTGTGGTAAACTACTCACAACTCATCGGAGAGGCCTTGGTGGTGATGGAGAGGCCTTGGTGGTGATGGAGAGGCCCTCCGTGGTCGATTCCCCCTCTGGCGGAGCGCTGGCGAAGGCTCCAAGATGGGATCTCGCGGATATAGAAGGTTGCGGTGGTGGAAATAATTTCTCGTGGTGCTCCTGGATGTTTTTTGGGGTACGTAGATATATATAGGAGAAGGAAGTCGGTCAGGGGAGCCACGAGGGGCCCACGAGGCAGGGGCGCGCCCACCCTTACTGGGCACACCGGCCACCCTCATGGCCGCCTCGGCTGCTTCTTGATGTCCACTCCAAGTCTCCTGGATTGCGTTTGTTACAAAAAGATCGCTCCCGAAGGTTTCATTCCGTTTGGACTCCGTTTGATATTCCTTTCCTTCAATATACTAAAATAGCCAAAAAAAATAGCAATTCGGGTTGGGCCTCCGATTAGTAGGTTAGTCCCAAAAATGATATAAAAGTGTAAAGTAAAGCCCATAAACATCCAAAACAGGTAATATAATAGCATGGAACAATCAAAAGTTATAGATACGTTGGAGACGTATCAAGCATCCCCAAGCTTAATTCCTGCTCATCCTCGAGTAGGTAAATGATAAAAACAGAATTTTTGATGTGGAATGCTACCTAGCATATTTCCCAATGTAATTCTATTTATTGTGGCATGATTGTTCAGATCCAAATTATTCAAGATAAAAGCTTATAAAACATAAAAATAGTAATACTTTGAAGCATACTAGCAAATAATCATGTCCTATCGAAATAGCATAGCCAAAGAAAGCTCATCCCTACAAAATCATATAGTTAGGCCATGCTTCATCTCTATTACACAAAATACTCCCCTTATGCATAGCCCCGATGACGAGCCGAGCAATTGGTTCATACTTTTTAACGCGCTTCAGCCTTTTCAATTCTTACGCAATACATGAGCGCAAGCCTTGGACATAGCAATATGTGTGGTATATGGTGGTGGTTATGAAGACAAAGAGGGAGAAGATAGTCTCACATCAACTAGGCATATCAACGGGCTATGGAGATTCCCATTAATAGATATCAATGTGAGTGAGTAGGGATTGCCATGCAACGGATGCACCAGAGCTATAAATATATGAAAGCTCAACAAAAGAAACTAAGTGAGTGTGCATCCAACTTGCTTGCTCACGAAGACCTAGGGCGTTTTGAGGAAGCTCATCATTGGAATATACAAGCCAAGTTTTATAATGAAAAATTTCCACTAGTATATGAAAGTGACAACATAGAAGACTCTCTATCATGAAGATCTTGGTGCTACTTTGAATCAAAAGTGTGGTAAAAAGATAGTAGCATTGTCCCTTCTCTCTCTTTTTCTCTCATCTTTTTTTTGGTGGGCTTCTTTGGCCTTTTTTTATGGGCTTCTTTGGCCTCTTTTATTTTTATAAAGTCCAAAGTCTCATCCCGACTTGTGGGGGAATCATAGTCTTCATCATAATTTCCTCACTTGGGACAATGCTCTAATAATGAAGATCATCACACTTTTATCGATTTACAACTAAAAAATTACAACTCAATACTTAGAACAAAATATGACTCTATGTGAATGCCTCCGGCGGTGTACCGGGATATGCAATGAATCAAGAGTGACATGTATGAAAAATTATGAAGGTGGCCTTGCCACAAATACGATGCCAACTACATGATCATGCAAAGAGCAATATGACAATGATGGAGTGTGTCATAATAAACGGAATGGTGGAAAGTTGCATGGCAATATATCTCGGAATGGCTATGGAAATGCCATAATAGGTAGGTATGGTGGCTGTTTTGAGGAAGGTAAATAATGGGTTCATAATACCGGCGAAAGTTGCGCGGCATAATAGAGGCTAGCAAAGTGGAAGGGTAAGTGTGCTCCATGGACTCACATTAGTCATAAAGTACTCATATACTTATTGCAAAATTTATTAGCCCTCGAAGCAAAGTACTACTACGCATGCCCCTAGAGGGATAGATTGGTAGGAAAAGACCATCGCTCATCTCCGACTGCCACTCATAAGGAAAGCACTCAAAGAGCACCCCATGCAACAAATTTGTCACACAACTTTTACCATACGTGCATGCTACGGGACTTGCCAACTTCAACACAAGTATTTCTCAATTTCATAATTACCCAACTAGCATGACTTTAACAATATTACCTTTATATCTCAAAACAATTATCAAGCATCAAATTGATCATAGTTTTTAATGCACTTTCTATGATAGTTTTTATTATACCCAATTTGGATGCTCATCATTCTAGGACCAAATTTATAACCATAGCAAATACCATGCTGTTCTAAAAGACTCTCAAAATAATAGAAGTGAAGCATGAGAGATCAATAATTTCTTCAAAATAAAGCCACTGCCATGCTCTAGAAAATATAAGTGAAGCACATAGAGCAAAACTATCTAGCTCAAAAGATATAAGTGAAGCACATAGAGCAAAACTATCTAGCTCAAAAGATATAAGTGACGCTATAACACCCCTGGTGTCATGCTACAGTAATCCCCTGTTAATGGTGCCATGTCATCATGATACTATTGCTAATCTTCAATTGATCCAAATCACTATTCAAATTCAGAATCCAATCTAAAGTCAAAAATTCATTTTTGTCATACATGAAATCTAAAATGTTCATCTTGTGCCGAATAATGCATAATTAATATTGGTGGTGAACCAAGATTTTTGCAAAGTGTTTACTGGCCTAAACTATTTGAAAAAGAAGTTTTAAAAGAAAAGAAAAACTGTTTAAAAAGGAGGGGAAGAAGGGCCTCAGCCCCTGGCCTTCCCATGGGCCTTGGCCCACCACAGCAAGTCGGCCCAACTCCCCGCACCGTGCCCCCTTACCGTTCCTCGGTAGCGCGTCGCTACAGGGCGCGGTCGCCATCGGACCCCCTCGCCGGCGTCGAGGGGAGGATAAGGCCTCCACGTCCCGACGCCTCGGCCCCCTCGCCCCCCACTTGCCTTGCCTCCCCCTACTCGTGCCAGTCCCTATCCCCTCGCACACTCGCTCCCCCTCCTGCAGATCCGCCTCGTCGACGCGCCCTGCGCCGTCCTCCGTGCTGACTGTGTTGTCCCCGTCCCTCTTCGACTAGTCCCCGAGCACCGTTGTGCCCCACGACGTCTTCCTCGACCACCGAACCAAGTCAGGAGCCACCGCAGCAAGCCTGACAACCTCTTCTTCCCCTACGGCCGTCTTCACCTTCGTCATCGATTCGTCGCTGTCGATCTTCCCTGAGCGCGCTTAAGCACAACTATAGGCTCACTGTAAGCCCGCGCGACGTTCCCCTCCCCCTCCCATGCGTTTCCATCACCGTAGACACCGCTGCCATCGCCGCTCGAATCCAGCTCCGCCGCATAGCTCACCGCCGTCGTTGTGGGCATCGTCGTGCTCACCCGAGCACACGAGCGTGCTCAGGGATGCTTGCTGAGGCCGACTGTGACACTTGCTTCCCTCCCCATGCGCCTTAGCACCTACCTCGACAAGCGCCCGAACGTGTTGCCGCCTCCGCTCGCCGCCGGCATGCTTCCGGTGACCAAATGGTCACGGGCGTATGCCCGTTATCTCCATCGCGTCGCGCAACACCGCATATCCCTTCCGTTCGAGCTGCTTCATGCCGTAGCGCCATTTCCGTCGAGCACCTGTATGCGCCGCCGCCTCAGCTCGTCGCCGGCGCCGATTTTGGCCAAGTCCGGCTGCGCTACCGCCACCACTCGACGCGCGGCACCGCCAGCGTTCGAACGCATGTGAAAATGCGCGTTTTGACGCTCTGTAGCGAAAATCCGGGCCTCTCAGGTGGACTCGCCGCCACGAAGAGCTCGCCGGCGCAACTCCGGCGCCGGCCGTCGACGTGGCCGACCTAGGGCCACCCCCCAGGGTCACTGCCAGCGGGCCCCACGGGCCCCGTTGACTAGGTTGACCCAATCAACGTGATGACTTGGCACCATGGCCCACTGACACGTCGGTCCCCTTTGTTAATTAGTCTCATTAAATGTTTTTATAAATAAAAGTAATTAGTAACCTAGTCTGTCACTGACATGTGGGTCCCAACTGTTACTTAACCCCATTTTAGTTAGTTTAAACTTCTGTTAGTCCTTTGTCTATGACCGGTAGGACCCACTGGTCAGTTTGACCTGGTCAGCTGTCCTGTTGACTGCTGGCGTCATCAACACGTCATGCTGACGTCATATTCCATTTCTATTAATAAATAAATTTCCGAAAATGGTTTAATCTTTGAAAATTCATAGAAAATAAACCGTACCTCGGATGAAAATGTTTTATACATAAAAGTTGCTCAAAACGACGAGACGAATCCGAATACATTGTCCATTTACCAGTCTGATGCCTCTAACTATTTGAACATGGAACATTCCCACTCCGGTCATCTGTCTGACACAGGCCCAGAACCGGGAAAACATTCTCGGTTGAATTCCCCCTTCACCTATGTCGCGTAGTACTGCGTTAGGTCACCCCTAGCTCTGCTTGTTGAGTTGCATGTATATGTTTGCTCTGTATTTATTGTTTCTTCCCCCTCTTCTCTCTGGTAGACCCGAGGCTGCTGTTGATGCCACTGTGACCGACTATGTCAAAGACGACCCTCCTTCTTGTCTGAGCAACCAGGCAAGCCCCCCCCTTTGATCATGCCGATATCGCCCATTCTATACTCTCATGCTTGCATTAGATTTTGCTACTGTTATTGTTTGCTCCTATTCTGATGCATAGCCTGCTTTTGTACCTATTATTGTTACCTACCTGCTTATCCTAAACTGCTTAGTATAGGTTGGTTAGTGATCCATCGGTGACCCCCACTTGTCCTTGTTGCCCCTGCTTCATCATCGACGACTCGATCAACGTGATCGACGACCAGAGCCCGACACCTCACATCACATCACGCCCCTTTTGTTGCTCGACTCTACAGAGCTACTATCGAGTGCCGAGGGTGATCCCTCATAACACACTCCTGATGATAATTTTGTAGTGTAGCTATTTGGTCGTGGTCATCGAGGGTGATTTCCTCTTTCACCATTCCTGATATGGCTTTGTCGTTCAACACCTCAAGTGTGAACCTCGAGGGTGGTCCCTCTTATGTTCACCTTGATGATTACATTCAGTGGAATCCACCAGGGGTGATTCCTCAGGTTTTCCCCTTGATGTCTGGACACATGGTTATCTTGACTTTACTTGAGACCATTATTGAAGTCGGGTCGGCCCTGAGGGGTACCCGCGAGTTGATGTGAAAGTTGGGCGGCCCGTAGAGCACCCGCAAGTTTTCCACATGGCACGGCCGGGCAGTCTGGGCCCTTGCCGTAAGTCCATGAGACCGGGCGACGGGGTCACCTTATCACGAGTCTCAGCTCATTTCCGTGAGCCCCCAATGCATTAACAGGTTTGGGTATTTGTTCTAAGTTGGCCTCTGGCCTTTATGCACTAACCACCACGCGAGAATAGATATGGGCCTCAACGTCGCAGTATCAGCCGAAGCTTTGTCAGACGTCCAGTTCAGCAGTGCGGTGCGGTTGGATCGTGCTGGCCATCTGAGGCGGTGCTGGTATTCACCCTGCTCGCGACGACCTGGAGTGCTGTGGGCGATGGGCTCAAGACCCTGGAGTGCTTAGGATGTAGACCGGTAGGGACCTCTTTGATGAGCCTAGGTAGGGCTGCGACGTGTTGATCTTCCGAGGGCGGGCATTGACCCCAGAAAGGTGTGTCCGGTCAGAGTGATTGAGCGTGTTGGGTAATGTGGTGCACCCCTGCAGGGAAGTTATATATTCGAATACCGTGTCCGCGGTAATGGACGTTCAGACTTATATCCTGATCTTATATAACTAGAAATGGATACTTGAGATATGTGATGGATATGTGGCTCTGGAATTTCTTTCTCGGAGGGAGTCAACGAAGGATCTCTGGGTGTTGTTGCTACAACATGTTTGTTAAATATTAAACTGCTATTCTTTACTCTTCTACATGCTGCAAGATGCTTGGAGCTGCTTGAAGATGCTAGTCTTTGATAGGCTAGGCCTTCCCCCTCTATTCTGGCTTTCTGCAGTTCAGTCCATAGATTCAAACCTTCCATTTGATACTAATGCATACTTAGTATAGATCTGATGGTTGCGAGTACCTTGGATGAGTACTCACAGTTGCTTTGCTACCCCCTTTCCCACCTTCTTTCTTCTTTCTGGTTGATGCAACCAGATGGTGGATCCCTGGAGCCAGATGCCGCTGCTGACGGATACAACTACATGGAGACCAACGACGACCAGGAGTAGTTAGGAGGTTCCAGGCAGGAGGCCTTGCCTCTTCGAACGTGTTGCTTTTGTGCTAGCCTTCTTAAGGCACCCTTGTTTACTTATGTCTGTTCTTAGATATTGTTGCTTCCGCTGACTCTCTTGTATATCGAGCTTGTATTTGAGCCCTCGAGGCCCCTGGCTTGTAATATAAATCTTGTATTATTCGATTTGTGTCTAGAGTTCTGTTGTGATATCTTCCCGTGAGTCCCTGATCTTGATCGTACACATTTGGTGTATGATTAGTGTATGATTGAATCGGGGGCATCACAAGTTGGTATCAGAGCCGACTACCTGTAGGATCCCCCTTTCCAACTCCTTGGCCGAAGTTGAATCTAGCAACCGAAAACCGTTTTACTAACTTGGCTGTGTGGCTTACGGGCCCACGTCGCCAATTGGGTGGTATTAGGATCTTTTATTCCTTGTTTATACTCTGGGACTCTGATCTCTCTTCCATTCAGGTTAAACGATTTTTCTAACTCTAACATTAGGATCTCGTAACTACTTCCTCCCGGAGAGCCCCTTATTACAGATGATCGTCTGCTGCACCAGAAGATTTCGAAGATACTCTCCGATGTTTCCCCGAAACCCTTGTGCCCTTCGCCGTTGCAATTTCATTTCACCGATAAATCCCTCTGGATAACTACATACACCTCTCATTCAGGTTGTCATCCCCAGTTGATCTTGTTATTACAAGATACCCCGAAATACTTGTCATTGTTCCGAGAATCCGGTTATGCCCACTGCCTTGCAGTTCCTTGTCGCCTGAATACACCGACAAATTAATCCTCACACCTATCGAGGATTTATTTTCCCCAGTTGTTCTTATGTTTCACAAAAGTCTTTGAAATACTATTCGATCTTCCGAAAATCCTCAGCAGCCTATAGTTGTTGAAATTCTTGTTTGCTTGCATTATGGTTAATTCCATAATTCTAGTAATCTTCGTTGACATCCTCTGTCACTATCGTGTCGAGTCCCTTGATCCAATATGTCGTTAATGCTCATAATCCTCAATCAGATCCTAGCATTCATCCTTCCGGCTCAGACGTCACTCCAAACATGAGCTTGTTCTTGTCAAATCAAACCTTGTTTGATTGTCGATCTGTATCGATTCAACTCAATTATCTTTTGATGAGAGCGTCTGCTTCTGATCCTTCATCTTGAAATCATAATTCCTTTGTACCCAAGCATCGAATCATTCAGACGTTTCTATAAGCCGATGCCTTGGCATCCCCTTCTTCATCTGATTGATTACCGATTCACATCAACTCTGTCGTGAATCGCCGGATCCATTGTTGGGTTGTTATTCGACAGTGTCCTTTGTTGGGGAACGTTGCAGAAAATAAAAAAAATTCTACGCTTCACCAAGATCAATCTATGGAGTTCATCTAGCAACGAGAGAGAGGAGTGCATCTACATACCCTTGTAGATCGCGAGCGGAAGCGTTCAAGAGAACGGGGTTGAGGGAGTCGTACTCGTCGTGATCCAAATCACCGATGATCCTAGTGCTAAACGGACAGCGCCTCCGTGTTCAACACACGTACGGTTGGGAAGACGTCTCCTCCTTCTAGATCCAGCAAGGGGGAAGGAGAGGTTGGTGAAGATCCAGCAGCACGACGGCGTGGTGGTGGATGCAGCAGCGATCTCGGCAGGGCTTCGCCAAGCTCTACGAGAGGGAGAAGTGTTACAGAGGGAGAGGGAGGCGCCAAGAGCATGGGTGCGCAGCCCTCCCCCCTCTTTATATAGGCCCCCTAGGGGGGGCGCCGGCCCTAGGAGATCCAATCTCCAAGGGGGGCGGTGGCCAGGGGGGAAACTTTCCCCCAAGCCAGGTGGAGGCGCCCCCACCCCTAGGGTTTCCAACCCTAGGCGCAGGGGGGCAAGGGGGGCGCACCAGCCCACCAGGTGATGGTTCCCCTCCCACTTCAGCCCATGGGGCCCTCCAGGATAGGTGGCCCCACCCGGTGGACCCCCGGGACCCTTCCGGTGGTCCCGGTACAATACCGGTGACCCCCGAAACTTTCGCGATGGCCGAAACCTGACTTCCTATATATAATTCTTTACCTCCGGACCATTCCGGAACTCCTCGTGACGTCCGGGATCTCATCCGAGACTCCGAAAAACTTTTGAGTTACTGCATCCTAATATCTCTACAACCCTAGCGTCACCGAACCTTAAGTGTGTAGACCCTACGGGTTCGGGAGACATGCAGACATGACTGAGATGCCTCTCCGGTCAATAACCAATAGCGGGATCTGGATACCCATGTTGGCTCCCACATGCTCCTCGATGGTCTAATCAGATGAACCATGATGTCGTGGATTCAATCAATCTTGTATACAATTCCCTTTGTCAATCGGTACGTTACTTGCCCGAGATTCGATCGTCAGTATCCCAATACCTCGTTTAATCTCGTTACCGGCAAGTCACTTTACTCGTACCGTAATGCATGATCCCGTGACCAGACACTTGGTCACATTGAGCTCATTATGATGATGCATTACCGAGTGGGCCCAGAGATACCTCTCTGTCATACGGAAAGACAAATCCCAGTCTCGATTCGTGCCAACCCAACAGACACTTTCGAAGATACCCGTAGTGTACCTTTATAGTCACCCAGTTACGTTGTGACGTTTGGCACACCCAAAGCACTCCTACGGTATCCGGGAGTTGCACAATCTCATGGTCTAAGGAAATGATACTTGACATTTGGAAAATCTCTAGCAAAAATGAACTACACGATCTTTGAGCTATGCTTAGGATTGGGTCTTGTCCATCACATCATTCTCCTAATGATGTGATCCCGTTATCAATGACATCCGATGTCCATAGTCAGGAAACCATGACTATCTGTTGATCAATGAGCTAGTCAACTAGAGGCTCACTAGGGACATGTTGTGGTCTATGTATTCACACGTGTATTACGATTTCTGGATAACACAATTACAGCATGAATAACAGACAATTATCATGAACAAAGAAATATAATATTAACCATTTTATTATTGCCTCTAGGACATATTTCCAACAGTCTCCCACTTGCACTAGAGTCAATAATCTAGTTACATTGTGATGAATTGAACACCCATAGAGTTCTGGTGTTGATCATGTTTTGCTCTAGGGAGAGGTTTAGTCAACGGATCTGCTACATTCAGGTCTGTATGTACTTTACAAATATCTATGTCTCCATCTTGAACATTTTCACGAATGTATTTGAAGCGACGCTTGATGTGCCTGGTCTTCTTGTGAAACTTGGGATCCTTGGCAAGTGCAATAGCTCCAGTGTTTTCACAGAAGAGTGTGATCGGCCCCGACGCATTGGGTATGACTCCTAGGTCGGTGATGAACTCCTTCACCCAGATTGCTTCATGTGCTGCCTCCGAGGGTGCCATGTACTCTGCTTCACATGGAGATCCCGCCACGACGCTTTGCTTGCAACTGCACCAGCTTACTGCCCCACCATTCAAAATATACACGTATCCGGTTTGTGACTTAGAGTCATCCAGATCTGTGTCGAAGCTAGCGTTGACGTAACCTTTTACGATGAGCTCTTCGTCACCTCCATAAACGATAAACATATCCTTAGTCCTTTTCAGGTACTTTAGGATGTTCTTGACCGCTGTCCAGTGTTCCATGTCGGGATTACTTTGGTACCTTCCTACCAAACTTATGGCAAGGTTTACATCAGGTCTGGTACACAGCATGGCATACATAATAGACCCTATAGCTGAGGCATAGGGGGTGACACTCATCTTTTCTCTATCTTCTGCCGTGGTCGGGCATTGAGCTGAGCTCAATTTCACACCTTGCAACACAGGCAAGAACCCCTTCTTAGACTGATCCATATTGAACTTCTTCAATATCTTATCAAGGTATGTGCTTTGTGAAAGACCTATGAGGCGTCTTGATCTATCCCTATAGATCTTGATGCCTAGTATGTAAGCAGCTTCTCCAAGGTCCTTCATTGAAAAACACTTATTCAAGTAGGCCTTAATGCTGTCCAAAAGTTCTATATCATTTCCCATCAAAAGTATGTCATCTACATATAATATGAGAAATGCTACAGAGCTCCCACTCACTTTCTTGTAAACGCGGGCTTCTCCATAAGTCTGCATAAACCCAAACGCTTTGATCATCTCATCAAAGCGAATGTTCCAACTCCGAGATGCTTGCACCAGCCCATAAATGGATCGCTGGAGTTTGCATACCTTGTTAGCATTCTCAGGGTCGACAAAACCATCCGGCTGCATCATATACAATTCTTCCTTAAGGTGGCCATTAAGGAATGCCGTTTTGACGTCCATTTGCCATATCTCATAATCATAGTATGCGGCAATTGCTAACATGATTCAGACAGACTTTAGCTTCGCTACGGGAGAGAATGTCTCATCGTAGTCAACCCCTTGAACTTGTCGATAATCCTTAGTGACAAGTCGAGCTTTATAGATGGTAACATTACCATCCGCGTCCGTCTTCTTCTTAAAGATCCATTTGTTTTCTATCGCTCGCCGATCATCGGGCAAGTCTGTCAAAGTCCATACTTCGTTTTCATACATGGATCCTATCTCGGATTACATGGCTTCAAGCCATTTGTTGGAATCTGGGCCCGCCATTGCTTCTTCATAGTTCGAAGGTTCACTGTTGTCTAACAACATGATTTCCAGGACAGGGTTGCCATACCACTCTGCTGTGGAACGTGTCCTTGTGGACCTACGAAGTTCAGTAGTAACTTGATCCGAAGTACCTTGATCATCATCATTAACTTCCTCTTCAGTTGGTGCTGGCACCACAGGAACATCTTCCTTAGCTGCGCTACTTCCTAGTTCAAGAGGTAGTACTTCATCAAGTTCTACTTTCCTCCCACTTACTTCTCTCGAGAGAAACTCTTTCTCCAGAAAGGACCCGTTCTTAGCAACAAAGATCTTGCCTTCGGATCTGAGGTAGAAGGTATACCCAATGGTTTCCTTAGGGTATCCTGTGAAGACGCATTTTTCCGACTTGGGTTCAAGCTTTTCAGGTTGGAGTTTCTTGACATAAGCATCGCATCCCCAAACTTTTAGAAACGACAGCTTAGGTTTCTTCCCAAACCATAATTCATATGGTCTCGTCTCAACAGATTTAGACGGTGCCCTATTTAAAGTGAATGTATCTGTCTGTAGGACCTTGAGAAGAGGTGTCTAGAGGGGGGGGGGTGATTAGACACTAAGTACCAAAGTCGCAGTTTTTAACTTCTTTAAGTTTAAGTGGAGTTTAGGCACGAGTTTAGCATTCACAACATATAGCAAGCAAGCATGCAAAGAGTGTATGAGCAGCGGAAAGTAAAGCATGCAACTTGCAATAATGTAAAGGGAAGGGTTTTGGAGGATTCAAACGCAATTGGAGACACGGATGTTTTTGGCGTGGTTCCGATAGGTGGTGCTATCGTACATCCACATTGATGGAGACTTCAACCCACGAAGGGTAACGGCTAAGTCCATGGAGGGCTCCACCCAAGAATGGTCCATGAAGAAGCAACCTTGTTTATCCCACCATGGCCGTCGCCCACAAAGGACGCCTCACTAGCGGTAGATATTCACGAAGTGGCGATCTCCTTGCCCTTACAAACTCCTTGGTTCAACTCCACAATCTTGTCGGAGGCTCCCAAGTGACACCTAGCCAATCTAGGAGACACCACTCTCCAAGAAGTAACAAATGGTGTGTTGATGATGAACTCCTTGCTCTTGTGCTTCAAATGATAGTCTCCCCAACACTAAACTCTCTCTCACATGATTTGTATTTGGTAGAAAGAAGATTTGAGTGGAAAGCAACTTGGGGAAGGCTAGAGATCAAGATTCATATGGTAGGAATGGAATATCTTGGCCTCAACACATGAGTAGGTAGTTCTCTCTCAGAAATAGGATGCTGGAAGTGTAGGCTTGTTCTGATGGCTCTCTCAACGAATGAAGAGAAGGTGGAGGGGTATATATAGCTTCCACACAAAATCTAAAAGTTACACACAATTTACTAATCTTGGTGGGACCGAATCAACAAACTGGGTCAGACCAATTCAGTAAACAATGTGACCATTAGGGTTTTCGGTGGGACCGACATGCAACTCGGTGGGACCAATATGGTTAGGGTTAGGGCATAACATAGTCTCGGTGAGACCGATTACACAAACTTGGTGAGACCGATTTTGGTAATTAGCTAACCAGAGAGTTGGTCAGGCAAAGTCGGTGGGACCGATTACTCAAACTCAGTGGGACCAATTTTGGTAATGAGTTAACCAGAGAGTTTGCATTGTAATCTCGTTAGTACCGATTGCTCAAACTCGGTGAGACCGATTTTGGTAATGGACATACATAGAGAGATTACAATCCCATCTCGGTGAAGCTGAGATCCCTATCGGTGAGACCGATTTGCCTAGGGTTTGTGGCAGTGGCTATGACATCTGAACTCGGTGGCGCCGGATAGAAAGAATCGGTGGGGCCGAGTTTGACTTTAGGGTTAGGACATATCTGTGGAAGTGGGAAAGTAGTTGAGGGTTTTGGAGCATATCACTAAGCACTGTGGAGCAAGAAACTCATTAAGCAACACCTCATCCCTCCTTGATAGTATTGGCTTTTCCTATAGACTCAATGTGATCTTGGATCACTAAAATGTAAAATGAAGAGTCTTGAGATTGAAGCTTGAGCCAATCCTTTGTCCTTAGCATCTTGAAGGAATTCCCACATCCTTTAGTCCATGCCACTCCATTGTTGAACTTATCTGGAACATACTAGATAAAAGTGTTAGTCCAACAAGAGATATGTTGACATTAATTACCAAAACCACCTAGGGAGCACTTGTGCTTTCAATCTCCCCCTTTTTGGTAATTGATGACAACATACATCAAAGCTTTAGATAAAGATATAAAGAGTAGCAAGTAAAGATTTGGAAAGACATGTAACAAGCATAGGCTCCCCCTACATGTATGCAATCATGTGAATATGGAATATAGAAGCATGTGAGAGCATAACCATGACAGAGTAGGCAATGTGTTACATGTATCTTGGCCATATGCATCAGAGCAAAGAATATTAAAGAAAATACCTTCATGCCCATGAGTCCTTCTTGCAAACAGTATGTACATCAGCAAGAATTCCTCATACACATGATTGTGATGCATATACTTACCTTGTAGTCTTGAGTTGGCTTAGGATGGAATGAACCTGCATAAACAAGGTTAGATAACACAGATACATCTACTAGCCAGAGCAAACAGAAGAAACCACAAGAATACCAAGACTGGGATGACATGTAGAGAGTGAGTACTAAGTACCACATTGGATTAGACATGTCCCCAAGAGTAAAGATATGCAATGAATTTAAATGATTTCTTTCCCTTAGATGTCTTGCTCCCTCTGAATCTAGCATGGGATACTGAGAGAAGATAGGGAACAGAAAATCAGAGCTGAAAGATATAAACGAATAGAGCTAATGCAAACTAATGCAAATAAGCACATATGAACATGTCTTTTCCCCTCAATAAGACATGTGGCATCTCTCCTCTTGAACACCAAGCATCTGGGATCCTTGAGAAATACTTTCTACTTGAGTATTCTCTCCCCCTGGAGATCTCTTTCTCCCCCTGAGGAGGTGATACTCTCTAAGTGATAAGCTTTGATGTGATCTCTCTCTCCCCCTTTGACATCAATTTCCAAGAAGCGTTTGATCCTTGAGTCACAGCACAAAGCATTGATAAAAATGTGATGCTTGTAGAGGACAAGATTCATTGAGTGGAGCTGGATCAGAAGAAACACAGAATAAGTGGCAAACTGTTTTTCTTGTTGTGAAATCGGTGGCACCGAGTGGTTTGCTTCGGTTGTACCGAAAGGTTTCGGTTGGACCAAAAACAACAACTCAGTGAAACCGAGTTCATCACAGAGAAAACACTTGTCACCTCAGCTCACCAAACTAGACAGATCTCACAAAGATTTGCAAGGAATTTACTAGATGATGTGCAATGAAATGGATGCAGAAAATGCAGAGCAAACAGAAAGAAATCTAGATGAAGTTTTTTTTTGAAAGGGGAAACAAATATGCATGAGACAAATGCAAATACACAGAAAAGAACATAAGAGAACTTCATCTAGAGATGGTCGGCGACAAAGTCACCTATGTTAGAGTATATTGACTTAGGAGTCAAGTGAGATCACTTGATCATAGGTCATACTCATCGTTTAAGCTCAAAATGGGTTTACCATTTTTTGTTTAAGCATCTTGATGTATTCACATCTTGTCGAGTTACTTTAGCTCATGACTTGGAGTAAAGCTTCTCTAAGATGGAATAACATACCTTGGTTGGTGGTGTTGACCATGTAGTTGAACTTATGTGGGTTGCTCAAGGTTGATGTAGCTCATCAAGAGTTGGGAGCACCACTTGGAATTTGAGTCCATCTACCTACATGGGTTAGTTCTTGCAAGGAAGAGCACTTGTGTATCCAAAAATGACAATAATGAAGCTCAACATAGAATTTGTCAAATGATATGTTTGAATGGTTTCGTGCTTCCTTGTCTTCAACCACCATTGTGTAGAGACTTGGTGATGTAGAGATTGCTCAAGATATGAGTAGGTTACAATCTCATGGAATTTGATTCAACCAAGTACCTACATGGGTTAGATAACATGCAAGATACAAATATGTCCAAGACATAAGATTTTCATCATAAGAGAAATATCGACGATTAGTCATAAGCTCATGTCTTGCATGTATCCAATGGAGTTTCTACTCCAAGTTTGAAGCATCAATGATGTTCAATTATCCTCTCAACCTGCAAAACACTTTCTCATCAAGAGGTTTAGTGAATATATCCGCTAATTGCTTTTCGGTGCGAACATGCTTAAGATCAATGTCACCCTTAGCAACATGATCTCGAATGAAATGATGACAAACTTCAATATGCTTAGTTCGAGAATGTTGTACGGGATTATGACCAATTTTGATAGCACTTTAATTGTCACAAAGCAATGGAACATGTTTCACATATATCCCATAATCTTTAAGAGTTTGGGTCATCCAAAGTAATTGAGCACAACATGAACCAGCGGCAATGTATTCCGCTTCAGCGGTGGATAAGGATACCGAATTTTGTTTCTTGGAGGACCAAGACACAAGAGATCTACCAAGAAATTGACAAGTACCCGAAGTGGACTTTCTGTCAACCTTGTCTCCGACATAGTCCGAGTCGGAGTAGCCAACAAGATCGAAAGAGGCCCTCTTAGGATACCAAATGCCAAAATTTGGTGTATGAATTAAGTATCTCACTATCCTTTTCACGGCCTTAAGATGACATTCTTTAGGAGCAGCTTGATATCTTGCACACATGCACACACTTAGCATAATATCGGGACGTGAAGCACATAGATATAACAATGAACCAATCATAGAGCGATAAACCTTTTGATCAACCGGTTCACCATCTTTGGTCAAGTCAAGATGTCCACTGGTAGGCATGGGTGTAGACATACCTTTGCATTCTTGCATATTGAACTTCTTGAATAAGTCCTTAGTGTACTTCGTTTGAGAGACAAAAGTACCTTCAGTTTTCTTGATTTGCAAACCAAGAAAGAATTTGAGTTCACTCATCATAGACATCTCAAACTTCTCCGACATTAGCTTTCCAAACTTCTCACTAAAATGAGGGTTAGTTGGTCCAAATATGATATCATCAACATAAATTTGGCATACAAATAATTCTCCATTAACCCTTTTAGTAAAAAGTGTGGAATCAATTTTCCCAATTTCAAAGCCTTTTTCAATAAGGAACTTGGTCAAGCATTTATACCATGCTCTAGGAGCTTGTTTAAGACCATAAAGAGCTTTGTGAAGTTTGTAAACATGATTGGGTTTCTTAGGATTGACAAAGTCGGGAGGTTGCTTAACATAAACTTCCTCCTCTACTTCACCATTTAGAAAAGCACTTTTAATGTCCATTTGGTACAGGGTGATATCATGATGATTAGCATAGGCAAGTAAGATGCGAATGGACTCAAGTCTAGCAATGGGAGCGTAAGTCTCACCATAGTCCATACCTTCGACTTGTGTGTAGCCTTGGGCGACGAGACGTGCTTTGTTGCAAACTACTTGTCCATCTTCATCTTGCTTGTTGCGAAACACCCATTTGGTATCGATGATGTTGTGGTTGTTGTCGGTCTTCTCAACCAATGTCCAAACTTGGTTCCTTTGAAAGTTGTGTAGCTCTTCATGCATAGCATTTATCCAATCCAGATCCTCCAATGCTTCTTCGACCTTCATAGGTTCAATGCTAGAGGTGAAAGAATAGTTTCCACAAAAGTTAGCTAAACGAGTTTTAGAGCGAGTGATTCTCCCGGTTTGAATATCATTGTAGATTTGCTCGACGGGATGGTCTTTTGCAATTCTTGCTCGAACTCGTGAAAGCTTTTGCTTGGTTCTTGGTTGAACTTCTTCTTCATCTTGTTCTTCTTCTTGGCCTTCTTCATTGTTGGCGTTGTCGTTCTCTTGTCGTGGTGGAGAAGGAGGTTGTTGACGTTCATCTTGATGCACTTCCTCGTTTTCTTCATCTTGGTGTGTCCCACTTGTGGATGCTTATGTATCAACTCTTGGTTCACCTTGTCGTGAAGTAGAAGCTTCCACTTGGACGGACGAGGTACTCTCCTTCACCTCCGTTGGACGAACCTTGCCAATAGACAAGTCTTGGATTGCTTCCGAAGGATCTTTGTCCCCTACATCAATTGGCAATTGCTCTACTTGCGAGCCGTTAGGTTCATCAAACATCACATCTACCGTCTCTTCAACCTTTCGGGTGAAATTGTTATAAACACGGTAAGTGTGAGAGTTTGAGCCATAACCTAGTAGGAAACCTTCATGAGACTTAGGAGCAAATTTAGAACGACGATGCTTATCAAGAATGTAGCACTTTGAGCCGAATACTCGAAAGTATCCAACTTGGGGTTTGTTACCGGTGAGGAGCTCGTATGCCGTCTTGCTGAGTAGCTTGTGAAGATACAAGCGATTTGTTGCATGACAAGCTGTCTCAACCGCTTCTACCCAAAAGTGCTTCAGTGTCTTGTACTCATCAAGCATCGTTCTCGCCATTTCGATGAGCGTCCGGTTCTTCCTCTCAACAACTCCATTTTGTTGAGGTGTGTATGTAGCCGAGAACTCGTGTGAAATCCCTTCTTCATCAAGAAAGGTGTCCACATTTGCGTTCTTGAACTCCGTTCCGTTGTCGCTGCGAACCTTCTTGATCTTCACTTCAAATTGATTTTGGGCCTTCCTAGCGAAGTTTTTGAAGATCTTTTGGACCTGCGATTTATCATTGAGAAAGAACACCCATGTAAATGTTGAAAAATCATCAACTATAACTAGACCAAAAGAATTTCCACCGAGACTCTTGTAAGAGTTGGGACCAAAGAGATCCATGTGAAGTAGCTCGAGTGGCCTCCTTGTGGTCATGATGTTCTTCACGGGATGCCTTCCTCCAACCTGTTTACCTGCTTGACAAGCACTGCAAAGTCTATCCTTATCAAATATGACATCATTAACACCAAGGATATGATTCCCTTTAATAAGCTTGTCAAGGTTTCTCATGCCAACGTGACCTAGTCGTCTATGCCATAACCAACCTTTTGAGGATTTAGCAATGAAGCAAGTTTTAGGTTGAGCCTTTTTAGTGAAATCAACAATGTACAGATCACCTCTACGTATACCGGTAAAGACCATTTTATGATTGTCTCGATGAAACACTTGGCAATCTACTTCAGTAAATAGGACATTGAAACCGAAATCAGCAAGTCTAGATACTGAAAGTAAGTTGTAGCCAAGAGATTCAACGAGCATGGCATTTTGTATGGAGCTATCATGTGAGATGGCCACCTTACCGAGGCCAACCACCTTACCCTTTGAGTTGTCACCGAAAGTGACATACTTTCGAGGACTATCATTTCCAGCAAGCTCATGAAACATGTCTTTATCTCCGGTCATGTGATCGGTACATCCACTGTCAAGAACCCATTCCTTTCCTCCTGACATATATCCCCGAAGATTTGCCATAATACCAAAATGTCTCATTGCATCATCAAGATCGAAGTCACTATCATCATCCTCATCATAGTATACATGTTCAACATCGTCATGTGGTGGATCAAATCCTAGAGAGGGTGATTCATCAGTATGAGTTTGACAATAATCTCCCCTATGAATTCTAGTAGCTTCGGAAATGATATCGCTAATAATTCCAACATTTCCTTTGGCACGCATAAGATTTGTAAGTTCAAATAGACAATCACCAAACATAGGATCACTAGTATTCATCTTACTCAAAGCAATAGACTCATGAAGAATTTCATCTAGATTTTTTAAGGAATAATTTGGATGGCGTTCCTCAAGAAATTTCCATATAGTGTAGGCACACTCAAGAGTAGGCAAGTTCATAATTAAGTTTCTAGGCAAGCCTCTAGTGATAAGATTAACAGTTCTAAGATTCCTAATCATGTCAATTGACTCATCAAGAGTAGGATGCATAGGATCAACATGAGGTACACAAGAGCTAGGAATGTACTTGTTCAAATGATATTGATTGAAAATTACAAGCATATCATTTTTCCACTCATGAAAATACTCTCCATCAAGAATAGGCACTCTATGTCTAAGACTCCCCAAAGTAGACTCATCCATCTTCTTCCAATGGTGATTAAACCAAGGCAATGGAGACCAATGCTCTGATACCACTTGTAGGACCTTGAGAAGAGGTGTGTAGAGGGGGGGTGATTAGACACTAAGTACCAAAGTCGCAGTTTTTAACTTCTTTAAGTTTAAGTGGAGTTTAGGCACAAGTTTAGCATTCACAACATATAGCAAGCAAGCATGCAAAGAGTGTATGAGCAGCGGAAAGTAAAGCATGCAACTTGCAATAATGTAAAGGGAAGGGTTCTGGAGGATTCAAACGCAATTGGAGACACGGATGTTTTTGGCGTGGTTCCGATAGGTGGTGCTATCGTACATCCACGTTGATGGAGACTTCAACCCACGAAGGGTAACGGCTGCGCGAGTCCACGGAGGGCTCCACCCAAGAAGGGTCCACGAAGAAGCAACCTTGTCTATCCCACCATGGCCGTCGCCCATGAAGGACTTGCCTCACTAGCGGTAGATCTTCATGAAGTAGGCGATCTCCTTGCCCTTACAAACTCCTTGGTTCAACTCCACAATCTTGTCGGAGGCTCCCAAGTGACACCTAGCCAATCTAGGAGACACCACTCTCCAAGAAGTAGCAAATGGTGCGTTGATGATGAACTCCTTGCTCTTGTGCTTCAAATGATAGTCTCCCCAACACTCAACTCTCTCTCACAGGATTTGGATTTGATAGAAAGAAGATTTGAGTGGAAAGCAACTTGGGGAAGGCTAGAGATCAAGATTCATATGGTAGGAATGGAATATCTTGGCCTCAACACATGAGTAGGTAGTTCTCTCTCAGAAATAGGATGCTGGAAGTGTAGGCTTGTTCTGATGGCTCTCTCAACGAATGAAGAGGAGGTGGAGGGGTATATATAGCTGTCGGTGTCAAAACCGGCGGATCTCGGGTAGGGGGTCTCGAATTGTGCATCTAGGCGGATGGTAACAGGAGACAAGGGACACGATGTTTTACCCAGGTTCGGGCCCTCTTGATGGAGGTAAAACCCTACGTCCTGCTTGATTAATATTGATGATGTGTGTTACAAGAGTGGATCTACCACGAGATCAAGGAGGCTAAACCCTAGAATCTAGCCTATGGTATGATTGTTGTTCGTCCTATGGACTAAAGCCATCCGGTTTATATAGACACCGGAGAGGGCTAGGGTTACACAGAGTCGGTTACAATGGTAGGAGATCTACATATCCGCATCGCCAAGCTTGCCTTCCACGCCAAGGAAAGTCCCATCCGGACACGGGACGAAGTCTTCAATCTTGTATCTTCATAGTCTTGGAGTCCGGCCGATGATGATAGTTCGGCTATCCAGACACCCCCTAGTCCGGGACTCCCTCAGTAGCCCCCGAACCGGGCTTCAGCGACGACGAGTCCGGCGCGTATATTGTCTTCGGCGTTGCAAGGCGGGTTCTCCTTCAAACTTTATGTTCCTGTCGAATAGTGTACGGCTTCCTTATAAATGTTGCGCTCCTTGGCTTCTACACCCAATAATGGCCTTCTTCCACGTGTCGTATGAATGCGAAAAGCTAGGGTATTTTTACATTTTACCCCCTAGCCGCGTGAACGAGCCGCCTATAAGAGAGGCGAGGATCCAGATCCAGCTCACACCATCCCCCATTCGCAATTTCTCATCGAAGCGCTTCTGACAAAAATCCAGTCCATCATGGATAGTCGATGCGGCTCCTCCTCTCGCGCTCCCAGCCCTAAGCCAGGAGATTGGGGGAGATGCTCAGTTCCACACAGCGAGCTAGTGGCGCTCCAAACTGAGGGATATCTTCCCCCAGCTTTCATGGTTCCGGTTCGAGCCGGACTGGCCACCTTCCAGGGTGGAAAGCAGGCGGAGAGCGCCCCCAATCCTTCCAAAGGAGAGCGGGTATGCTTCGTCCCTTATCTAATAAGGGGACTCGGATTTCCCATACATCCGTTTCTCCGGGGGCTCCTGGAGTTCTACGGACTCCAGCTCCACCACCTCACACCTGCCTCCATTTTGCACATCGCGGGCTTTGTAGCTCTTTGCGAGCTGTTCCTGGGCATCGAGCCCCATTTTGCATTGTGGAAGAGATTTTTTTGCCTTGTACCCCGTTCTTATGAGGGGTCGATATATCAAGTGGGCAGAGCCGAAATATGGCGCATCGCCGGGACCGAATATCTATCCGGCACCCCGAAGAAGGCGTCCGAAGACTGGCCTTCGGAATGGTTCTACATGGAGGATGCCCCTCTGCCGGATCCAGTTCAGATCGGCCTCCTGGAGTTCAGCAATGCTCCCTTGAAGAAACACCTGAGTTGGCGCCTGTGGAGCCCTCAACGGGAGGATGATAGGAGCGTCCATTATCTGATGGGCCGGATTAGGTTACTGGCCCACTCCGGATTGACCATGATTGGAATCATGGCCACGTGCATTATGCGAGGGGTGCAGCCGCTCCAATATAGGGGCCACCCTATGTGGGATTTCAACGGGGAAGACGACGCCACCCGTCACGGCCGCAGAGGGCCGAGCTCGGCAGCCGATCTGGCAAAGATCCTCTCCGGCTTGTACAAGGGGGAGGAGGAGTACTTTCTCCGCATGAATCCATTGAATGGATTCTCCATGAATAACCCTCGGAGCTGGGTAACCGGACGTTTTATCTACCCGATCCATACTTCTAAAGTCAAGTATTTTACTTTGTGATTTCGGCGCAGGAGCTGCGCCGGGACGTGGAGGGCATACGAAGCCTAACTCCACAGCCCGAGGATCTGGAACGATCCCTTGATCCGACCTCCGAAGAGGATTCGGACATAAAGGTGGAGCTGATTGACGGGGTGTTCCACCAACTTAGCACGGACAATGCCCTAGTCGCCATTATGGCTGACTACCCCGGTTTGATTCCGGCCTCCCAGGTGACTACGATCGAGGTCTTGACACCATCATTTGATCCATGCTTGATTCTGACCATCCTATACTGATGGTGCATCGTAGGAGGTGCCTTTAAGGCGGGAAGCCTAACCTGCGGCGGCTGACCAGCAAGGGTCAGTTCGGCCCAGCAGGCGGAAGAGGAGTGTGACGCAAATCGAAACGTCGCCGCAACGGTACGGTGCGCCGTTGTTTTTAAGGGAAAGATCCCTATGAGGTATATTAACGCTCATAACTTTTTCCAGGAGAAAGAGCGCTCGCCGGACAGTGTCCGGAGAGGTTGCCAATCAAGCCTCCGCCAGCCACGCTCCATCGCGTGGTCCGGAAGTGGAGGCAAACACAAGGCAAGAGCCAGATGCTCCTCCGACGGAGGATGCCGACAGGCTGTCCGCCACCCGGTCTGAGGTGGAGAGCGCCATGAATCACAGGCATCGCCGGACAGTTCTTCGTGACATGTGTTTCTCCCCGGAGGCGTTGAATGCCTTTGATGAGGGAAACGTGCACCTCCGTGCTGCTCAAGATGGTTTAACCAGAGCCACGGAGCAGTATGTGAAGTACATACGGGTAAGTAATTTTAATAGTTATATATGCTAGTAGCCCCCGAGACTTAAAATAGTTAAAATAACTGATTTAAGGATCATCTATTATGCAGGATCTTACGGAGAAGAATACCCACCTGTCCCAGGAGCTCCAAGAGTGCAAGGCCCAACTTGAGGCCGCACTAGCCACCACAGGGGGAGCCACAGAGACCCCCGCTGGTAATACGTACTTCGAAAATATAAGTAGTTAACAAAGTACGGCATGTGCATAAATCTGACAATAATATTGCAGAGGGCGCCGGACTAGATCCGGACAAGCAACGGCTACTGTGTCAGCTAAAGGCCAGCGAGAGGGTGCTTATGAAGGTGCAGCAGGAGAGAAACAAGCTCCAAGATGCCCACACCCAGCTAGGAGAAGAGCTGAAAGGTGTTCGGGCCCAGCTGTCTGGCTCCCTGAAGGAGAATCAGCGGCTTCGTCGCGGCATTTATAGTAAGTGCTTGAGCAAATTCCTTTGAAAAGAAGAATTCGGCGAGGAAGTCGATTGACAGAAATGTGTCTTTAGGTGTGCTCACAGGTCGCCCTGCGGAGGAAATGCCTGGTTCAACGGGTGACCAACTTCCCGAGCTGGTTCAACTGCTCGAACGTGTTCGGCAGGCGATGAGTGGCGTCGATCAGGCTTTATGGCCTTCCGTCTCCCTACCCGAGGGCCTTGGAGAGCTTGCTGAGAAGCTTCAGGGAGCACGGCGACGCCTCCATCTGTGGAAAATATCGGCCTGCCGTCAAGGCGCCAAGGAGGCCTGGGCCATGGTGAAGACGCGATATCCGAAGGCTGACCCAAACCACATGGCTGAGGTCGGACCTGCGGGGCCTGATGGGAAGGAGATCCCTGTGAGCTTGATGTACGGCCAAGTAGAACTGGCCGCGAAATATTCCCAATAGGACTCTAAATTAGACAGCCTGTTAGATGGGATTGAAGAGGAGTACAATCAGTCAGTTTGACGATGTAATTTGAAATGACATGTAAAATGCCCTCTAGCCGGATTGTAGATCGTTTGTCTTTGCGGACCTTTTCGCTTCAACCTCCGGACCCAACAGTCTGGAGTGTGTTCGAATACCCTTACGGTTATAGAAGAACCGAGGCATGCGTGGAGACAAGGCGTCGGGGTCATAATTGCTTTATCAGACAAGTGCCCAACTAGCTATGTTATATTACATGGTTAGTAAGAAACATCTTCCAGGGAGAATAGTTCCGTTAAGGGTTCCTTTCCCTGGGAGGCATGCCCTAAAGGGCATGTCCGGACTGCGAAAATAGCAGAAAAAGCATCTGGGGGCAAAAAAATAAGTAAATAATAAATCATCTTTCAAGTCACCGACCGAATATTCTCTTAAGAACGCTAGCTTTCGGCTTCACCCAGTCTGAGGTACACATCCGGGTGACCCGGCAGTAACAATCGCAGAGGTGCTCCCTTTACCTCCTAGCCGAACAATCGGGAATGTAGGGGTAAGCATAGGAGCCAGGCAACCCAGCTTGGCCAAAACTTAAGTCACATCGATGCATATAATGGTGAATAAAAGGTACATGCGGAAGTATGACACATGTGTTGGGCGTGAAGCCCATATTAATAAGCTTCTGGTAAAGAAGCCCCCAGGTATAATGAGTGCTAGGAGCACATCAAGTGTGTGCGAACAAAGCGCAAATCAGCCTATAAAAGGTATTGAAAAAAAAGTGGGAAGAAGGAGGGGGACAAGAGACAGTAAAAAATATAAAAAGGTGGACGGGGGAGTGAGACGAACTCTGAGTCCGGTGTTTAGGCGTAGAATCTTCGGAGACGGGCTGCGTTCCATGGGTTCGGCTCGAGTCGGTTGTCAGATGCTTTACGTAGACGGTATGCTCCGCCGGTCAGGACTTGGTCGATGATGAAGGGACCTTCCCACTTGGGCTTAAGTTTGTCCTTTTTCTTGTCCGGCAGGCGTAGAACGAGTTCGCCGACATTGTAAGTTTTGGCCCGTACTTCTCTGCTTTGATATCTTCTAGCCTACTGCTGATAGAATGCGGAACGAGCCTTTGCCACGTCCCGTTCCTCCTCTAAGGCGTCCAAACTGTCCTGCCGATCCAACTCGTCTTCTCTTTCGTGAGTCATGAATTATATCGCAGGGCAGAACTGCCTCTGCGCCGTATACCATGAAAAATGGTGTGAATCCAGTAGTTCACTTTGGCGTGGTCCGCAGCCCCCAGAGTACGGAGTCGAGCTCCTCTACCCAGTGCGTGTTAGATTCCTTGAGGGACCGCACTAGTCTGGGTTTGATGCTGCTCATGATTAGACCATTTGCTCGCTCGACTTGACCGTTAGTTTGGGGGTGATAGACTAAAGCGTAATCGAGCTTGATGCCCATGTTTTTGCACCAGAGTTTAACCTCGTAGGCCGTGAAATTTGTGCCGTTATCAGTGATGATGCTGTGGGAGACGCCAAAACGGTGTACTACCCCGGATATGAAGTCTATCACAGGTTCGGATTCTGCCGTTTTAACTGGCTTGGCTTCAATCCATTTGGTGAATTTGTCCACCATGACCAATAAGTATTTGCGCTTGTGGGTTCCCCCTTTAAGGGGTCCAACCATGTCAAGCCCCCAGACCACGAACGGCCAGGTGATGGGTATAGTTTTGAGGGCGGTGGGTGGCATGTGGCTGTGATTAGCAAAGAGCTGGCAACCGACGCATCGTTGGACTAAGTCCTGAGCATCTGCCTGGGCTGTCAGCCAATAAAATCCTGTACGGAAGGCCTTGCCTACGAGTGCCCGAGCTGCAGCGTGGTGCCCGCCGAGTCTGGCGTGAATTTCAGCCAGGAGATTCTGCCCCTCCTCTTCGGAGATACACCTTTGAAGGACTCCGGTTGTGCTTTTCTTATAAAATTCTCCCTCATGGACCTTGTAGGCTTTAGATCGCCGAACTATGCAGCGGGCCTCATTTTGGTCTTCGGGAAGTTCCTGCCGAATTAAGTAGGCTAGGAATGGTTCTGTCCACGGGGCAATTACTGCCATTATTTCGTGAGCTGAAGGTGTTATTTCGTTGGCTGAGCCGCCGATTGTGTCAGAATGGTCTGAGTTAGGTGATGCAGCTGGCTCCGGATTGTTATTTCCGAACTCCTCTTCCCATAACACAGATGGCTTGAAGAGCCGTAACAGGAAGATGTTTGGAGGGACGGCGTCTCGTTTCGCGCCGATGCATGCTAACACGTCTGCTGCCTGGTTATTATCCCGGGCTACATGGTGGAATTCGAGTCCTTTGAACCGAGCTGACATTTTTAGGACGGCGTTGCGGTAAGCTGCCATTTTTGGATCTTTGGCATCAAAGTCTCCATTTACTTGGGATATTGCGAGGTTTGAATCCCCGCGCACCTCTAGGCGTTGAATGCCCATGGAGATTGCCATCCGGAGGCCATGTAGAAGGGCCTCGTATTCGGCTGCGTTATTGGAGTCCATGTACATTATTTGAAGTACGTATTGGATTGTGTCTCCAGTTGGGGACGTCAGGACAACGCCGGCCCCCAAGCCAGCCAACATTTTGGATCCGCCAAAATGCATGATCCAATTGGAGTATGCGCCGTACTCTTTAGGGAGTTCGGCTTCGGTCCATTCGGCGACGAAGTCGGCCAGAACCTGCGACTTTATAGCTCGCCGTGGTTTATAGGTTATGTCAAATGGTAAGAGCTCAATAGCCCATTTTGCAATCCTGCCCGTTGCGTCGCGATTGTTTATAATATCGTTGAGAGGTACTTCGGAGGCCACCGTAATGGAACACTCTTGAAAGTAGTGTCGCAGCTTCCGGGATGCCATGAACACCGCATATGCTATCTTTTGATAATGTGGGTACCGGGACTTGCATGGAGTTAGAACAGTGGATACGTAGTACACTGGTTTTTGAAGAAGGAATCTGTGCCCTTCTGTCTCTCGCTCGACGACGAGTACCGCGCTGACAACCTGATGTGTTGCTGTGATATATAATAACATAGGTTCGCCCAGGTTGGGCGCGACCAGGACCGGATTTGTTGCCAGTATGGCCTTTATTTCTTCGAGTCCGGCTATGGCAGCATCCGTCCATTCTAAATGTTCGATGCGCCGGAGGAGGCGGTAGAGGGGCAGAGCCTTTTCTCCCAAACGGGAGATGAAGCGACTTAAGGCCGCTACGCATCCGGTTAGTTTTTGTATTTGCTTGAGGTCTTTTGGAATATCCAATTGTGACAGAGCTCGGATTTTGGCCGGGTTTGCTTCAATTCCTCTACCGGATACGATGAAGCCCAAGAGCTTTCCGGCTGGTACGCCGAAGACGCATTTTTCCGGATTGAGCTTAATGTCATATGCTCGGAGGTTGTCGAATGTCACGCTCGAGTCTTCTACTAGAGTTTCGACGTGTTTGGTCTTGACGACCACATCATCTATGTATGCCTCTACTGTTTTGCCTATCTGGGTAGCCAGACATGTTTGAATCATGCGCTGATATGTTGCGTCGGCATTTTTGAGTCCGAAGGGTATTGTGTTGAAGCAGAATGGCCCATATGGAGTAATGAATGCAGTTGCGGCCTAGTCTTTCTCCGCCATCTTGATTTGATGGTATCCGGAGTATGCGTCGAGGAAGCACAATGAATCGTGCCCTACGGTAGCATCGATGATTTGGTCGATGCGAGGGAGGGGGAAAGGGTCCTTTGGACAGGCCTTGTTAAGGTCTTTAAAATCGACGCAGAGGCGCCAGGATTTGTCCTTTTTTGGTACCATTACTAGATTGGCTAGCCAGTCCGGATGTTTTATATCTCTGATGAATCCGGCTTATAGGAGTTTGGCTAGCTCTTCTCCCATTGCCTGTCTTTTGGGTTCGGAAAATCGCCGAAGAGCTTGTTTGACCGGCTTGAGTCCTTTTAGGATGTTTAGGCTGTGCTCTACCAGCCTGCGTGGGATTCCTGGCATGTCTGAAGGGTGCCAGGCAAAAATGTCCCAATTTTCTCGAAGGAATTCTCGTAGTGCGGCTTCGACATCAGGACTTAATTGTGCCCCAATGGAGGCCGTCTTTGTGGGGTCCATTGGATGGACCTGAAATTTGACTATTTCGTCTGCTGGTTTAAAAGAGGTGGACTTGGACCTCTTATCGAGTATCACATCGTCCCTATCCACTGTGGAGCGCAGCGTAGTTAGTTCCTCTGCCGCTAGGGCTTCGGACAATGCCTCTAGGGCCAGTGCGGCTGTCTTATTTTCAGCGCGGAGTGCTGTATCTGGATCACTGGCAAGAGTGATTATCCCATTGGGTCCGGGCATTTTGAGCTTCATGTACCCGTAGTGGGGTATAGCTTGGAAGATTGTGAATGCCTCTCGCCCTAACAAAGCGTCATATCCGCTGCCGAATGGGGCCACTTGGAACGTGACCTCCTCGGACCTGTAATTGTCCGGTGAGCCGAACACTACATCTAGTGTGATTTTTCCTGTGCAGCGTACTTCTCGACTAGGGATTATCCCTCTGAAGGTTGTGCTGCTTCGCTCGATGCGGCTCCTGTCAATATCCATATTTTGAAGGGTTTCCTCGTAGATGAGGTTTAATCCGCTGCCGCCATCCATGAGTACCTTGGTAAGGCGAAAGCCGTCCACTATCGGACTGAGGACCAATGCGGCTGGTGCTCTAGCTGTTCGGAATTTAGGTTCGTCGCTGGCGTTGAAGGTGATAGCCGTGTCACTCCATGGATTTGCTGTTGCTACTTGGTAGACTTCGGCGAGGCCGCGGATTGTTCATTTTCGCATGTTATTTGATGCGAAAGTCTCGAAGACTGTCAATACCGTACCGGTACTGCTGGGCTGTTTGCCCGGGGTTAAAAAGCCTTCGCCACTTTTGGCCACCTGCCGTAGTATCCAACATGCTCGAAGGCTGTGTGTTGGAGTGGCGCCCTCCGTACTGTGGATTTTTCAGGGTCCGTTCAGCCAGCCCTCCAGTACGGTTCCATGCCCTTTAGGGGGTCTTTGCTTTTTGGTTTTTAACCCAGGTGCTTGAGTATGGTGCACCCTTTTACTTCGGACTAGGGTTGTGGTCAAGGCCGGACTGTCCCAAAACCTAGTTTCGGTGTTCCTGGCACTCTCTACCGCACAGTATTTTTGTACGATAGTCGCTAGGTCGATGAAGCGTGTAACTTCGCGACAACTTATGGAGTTCATGATTCCCTTGTCCATGCAATTATTGCAGAAAATTGAAATCGCGCTTTCTTCGCAGCAGTCCTTTATCCTGTTCATGACCAGGAGGAATCTGGCCCAGTAATGATGTACTGTTTCATCGGGCTCTTGCCGTATTCGAGATAGATCGCTTATGTTTGGGTGGGCGGGTGGAATCAAGTTCGGAACCCCGCCCGATCTGAGGCTCAAAGGCCAAGAAGTTTCCAGATTTGGAAGCTTGACTTGCTGGATGCTTTCCAACGAATCTAGTCCGATGCCTGACTCTAAGTTCAGTATTTGATTAGCGTCCATCCCTCCGCGGGAATCCGGCTTGGAGTTATCGGGAATCCGGACATAGTTGGTTTTCAACGTAGAAGAAGGGTTGCCGCATTGTTCCTCTACCACGACAACATGGTGGGTAGCCTGAGGAGAGTTAATCTCTCTCAGATCGGGTTTAAGCCCAATCTGATCGTAGTCTGTAGCGACTCCCAGGGCGGCGATGCGATCCAAGAGCTCGTTTACGGAGGAGAGCTCAATCGGATCAACTGCTCGGCGAATTCCGGGCTGACGTGAAGATCGCTTTTGATGACCTGAGAGGTCATCGTCGGAGCGGTGGCCGAACAGGTGGTCATAAGAAAACCACCTAGCCGGACAGTTTGGCCGGCGGCCAAAGCTCTCTTGATGATGGTGCCGTCTTTAAAGACGGGAAAAGGCATCCTTCCTGATCGCGACGGCACAGAGGAACTCTCAATGAAAGCACCAATGTCGGTGTCAAAACCGGCGGATCTCGGGTAGGGGGTCCCGAACTGTGCGTCTAGGTGGATGGTAACAGGAGACGAGGGACACGATGTTTTTACCCAGGTTCGGGCCCTCTTGATGGAGGTAAAACCCTACGTCCTGCTTGATTAATATTGATGATGTGGGTTACAAGAGTAGATCTACCACGAGATCAAGGAGGCTAAACCCTAGAAGCTAGCCTATGGTATGATTCTTGTTCGTCCTATGGACTAAAGCCATCCAGTTTATATAGACACTGGAGAGGGCTAGGGTTACACAGAGTGGGTTACAAAGGTAAGAGATCTACATATCCGTATCGCCAAGCTTGCCTCCACGCCAAGGAAAGTCCCATCCGGACATGGGACGAAGTCTTCAATCTTGTATCTTCATAGTCTTGGAGTCCGGCCGATGATGATAGTTCGGCTATCCGGACACCCCCTAGTCCGGGACTCCCTCAATCTGCCCGGGCTGTTGGCCAGTTAAATCCTGTACGGAAGGCCTTGCCTACAAGGGCCCGGGCTGCGGCGTGGTGCCCGCCGAGTCCGGCGTGAATTTCAGCTAGGAGATTTCGCCCTTCCTCTTCGGAGATACACCTTTGAAGGACTCCGGTTGTGCTTTTCTTATAAAGTTCTCCCTCATGGACCTTGTAGGGTTTAGATCGCCGAACTATGCAGCGGGACTCGTTTTGGTCTTCGGGGAGTTCCTGCCTAGTTAAGTAGGCTAGGAATGGTTCCGTCCACGGGGCAATTACTACCATTATTGCGTGAGCTTATGGTGTTATTTCATTGGCTGAGCCGCCGATCGTGTCAGAATTGTCTGAGTTAGGTGATGCAGCTGGCTCCGGATTGTTATTTCCGGACTCCTCTTCCCATAATACGGATGGCTTAAAGAGCCGTTCCAGGAAGATGTTTGGAGGGACGGCGTCACGTTTTGCGCCGATGCATGCTAACACGTCTGCTGCCTGGTTATTATCCCGGGCTACATGATGGAATTCAAGTCCTTCGAACCGGGCTGACATTTTTAGGACGGCGTTGCGGTAAGCTGCCATTTTCGGATCTTTGGTGTCAAAGTCTCCATTTACTTGGGATATTGCGAGGTTTGAATCCCCGCGCACCTCTAGGCGTTGAATGCCCATGGAGATTGCCATCCGGAGGCCATGTAGAAGGGCCTCGTATTCGGCTGCGTTGTTGGAGTCCATGTACATTATTTGAAATACGTATTGGACTGTGTCTCCAGTTGGGAACGTCAAGACGACGCCAGCCCCCAAGCCAGCCAACATTTTGGATCCATCGAAATGCATGATCCAATTGGAGTATGCGCCGTACTCTTTAGGGAGTTCGGCTTCGGTCCATTCGGCGACGAAGTCAGCCAGGACTTGCGACTTTATAGCTCGCCGTGGTTTGTAGGTTATGTCAAATGGTAAGAGCTCAATGGCCCATTTTGCAATCATGCCCGTTGCGTCGCGATTGTTTATAATATCGTTGAGAGGTACTTCGGAGGCCACCGTTATGGAACACTCTTGAAAGTAGTGTTGCAGCTTCCGGGATGCCATGAACACCGCATACGCTATCTTTTGATAATGTGGGTACCGGGAATTGCATGGAGTTAAGACAGTGGATACGTAGTACACTGGTTTTTGAAGAGGGAATATGTGCCCTTCAGTTTCTCGTTCGACGACGAGTACCACGCTGACAACTTGATGTGTTGCTGCGATATATAATAACATAGGTTCGCCCAGGTTGGGCGCGGCCAGGACCGGATTTGTTGCCAGTATGGCCTTGATTTCTTCGAGTCCAGCTGTGGCGGCATCCGTCCATTCGAAGTGTTAGGTGCACCGGAGGAGGCGATAGAGGGGCAGAGCCTTTTCTCCCAAACGAGAGATGAAGCGGCTTAGAGCCGCTACGCACCCAGTTAGTTTTTGTATTTGCTTGAGGTCTTTTGGGATATCCAATTGTGACAGAGCTCGGATCTTGGCTGGGTTTGCTTCAATTCCTCTACCGGATACGATGAAGCCCAAAAGCTTTCCGGCTGGTACTCCGAAGACACACTTTTCCGGGTTGAGCTTAATGTCATATGCTCGGAGGTTGTCAAATGTCACCCTCAAGTCATCTACTAGAGTTTCGACGTGTTTGGTCTTGACGGCCACATCGTCTACGTATGCCTCTACCGTTTTGCCTATCTGGGTAGCCAGACATGTCTGAATCATGCGCTGATATGTTGCGCCGGTGTTTTTGAGTCTGAAGGGCATTGTGTTGAAGCAGAATGGCCCATATGGAGTAATGAATGCCGTTGCGGCCTGGTCTTTTTCCGCCATCTTGATTTGATGGTATCCAAAGTATGCATCGAGGAAGCACAATGAATCGTGCCCTGCGGTAGCATCGATGATTTGGTCGATGCGAGGGAGAGGGAAAGGGTCCTTTGGATAGGCCTTATTAAGGTCTTTGAAATCGACGCAGAGGCGCCAGGATTTGTCCTTTTTTGGTACCATTACCAGGTTGGATAGCCAGTCCGGATGTTTGATATCTCTGATGAATCCGGCTTCTAAGAGTTTGGCTAGCTCCTCTCCCATTGCTTGTCTTTTGGGTTCGGAAAATCGCCGAAGAGCTTGTTTGACTGGCTTGAATCCTTTTAGGATATTTAGGCTGTGCTCTGCCAGCCTGCGTGGGATTCCTGGCATGTCTGAAGGGTGCCAGGCAAAAATGTCCCAATTTTCCCGAAGGAATTCTCGTAGTGCGGCTTCTACATCAGGATTTAATTGTGCCCCAATGGATGTCGTCTTTGTGGGGTCCGTTGGATGGACCTGAAATTTGACTATTTCGTCTGCTGGTTTAAAAGAGGTGGACTTGGACCTCTTATCGAGTATCACATCGTCCCTATCCACCACGGAGCGCAGCGCAGTTAATTCCTCTGCCGCTAGGGCTTCGGATAATGCCTCTAGGGCCAGTGCGGCTGTCTTATTTTCAGCGCGGAGTGTTGTATCTGGATCACTGGCGAGAGTGATTATTCCATTGGGTCCGGGCATTTTGAGCTTCATGTACCCGTAATGGGGTATAGCTTGGAATATTGTGAATGCCTCTCGCCCTAACAAAGTGTGATATCCGCTGCCGAATGGGGCCACTTGGAACGTGACCTCTTCGGACCTATAATTGTCCGGCGAGCCGAACACTACATCTAGTGTGATTTTTCCTGTGCAGCGTACTTCTTGACTAGGGATTATTCCCCTGAAGGTTGTGCTACTTCGCTCAATGCAGCTCTAGTCAATTTCCATTTTTTGAAGGGTTTCCTCATAGATGAGGTTTAATCCGTTGCCGCCATCCATGAGTACCTTGGTAAGACGAAAGTCGTCCACTATCGGACTGAGGACCAATGCGGCTGGTGCTCTAGCTGTTCGGAATTTAGGTTTGTCGCTGGCATTGAAGGTGATAGCTGTGTCGCTCCATGGATTTGTTGTTGCTAATTGGTAGACTTCGGCAAGACTGCGGATTGTTCGTTTCCGCATATTATTTGATGCGAAAGTCTCGAAGACTGTTAATACCGTACTAGTGCTGCTGGGCTGGTTGCCCGGGGCTAAAAAGCCTTCGCCACTTTTGGCCACCTGCCGTAATATCCAACATGCTCGAAGGCTATGTGTTGGAGTGGCACCCTCCGTACTGTGGATTTTGCAGGGTCCGTTGAGCCATCCCTCCAGTACGGTTCCGTACCCTTTATGGGGTTTTTGCTTTTTGGTTTTTAACCCAGGTGCTTGAGTATGACGCACCCTTTTATTTCGGACTGGGGTTGTATTCAGGGCCGGATTGTCCCAAAACCTAGTTTCGGTTTTCCAGGCACTTTCTGTCGCGCAGTATTTTTGTACAATGGTCGCTAGGTCGGCGAAGTGTGTAACTTCGCGACGACTGATGGCGTTTATGATTCCCTTGTCCGTGCAATTGTTGCAGAAGATTGAAATCGCGCTTTCTTCACGGCAGTCCTTTATCCTGTCCATAACCAGGAGGAATCTGGCCCAGTAATGATGTACTGTTTCATCGGGCTCTTTGCCGTATTTGAGATAGATCGCTTATGTTTGGGTGGGCGGGTGGAATCAAGTTTGGAACCCCGCCCAATCTGAGGCTCAAAGGCTAAGAAGCTTTCGGATTCGGAAGCTTGGTTTGTTGGACGCTTTCCAATGAATCTGGTCCGATGCCTGACTTTAGGTTTAGTATTTGTTTAGCATCCGTCCCTCCGCGGGAATCCGGCATGGAGGGATCGGGAATCCGGACATAGTTGGTTTTTAACATAGAAGAAGAGTCGCCATATTGTTCCTCTACCACGACAACGTGGTGGGTAACCTGGGGAGAGTTAATTTCTCTCAGATCGGTTTTAAGCCCAATCTGATCGTAGTCGGTAGCGACTCCCAGGGCAGCGATGCGATCGAAGAGCTCGTTTACGGAGGAGAGCTCAATCGGATCTAGCTGCTCGGCGAATTCCGAGCTGACGTGAAGATCGCTTTTAATGACCTGAGAGGTCATTGTCGGAGCGGTGGCCGAACAGGCGGTCATAAGAAAACCGCCTAGCCGGATAGTCTGGCCGGCGGCCAAAGCTCCCTTGACGATGGTGCCGTCTTTGAAGACGGGAAAAGGCATCCTTCCTGATGGTGACGGCACAGAGGAACTCTCAATGAAAGCACCAATGTCGGTGTCAAAACCGGCGGATCTCGGGTAGGGGGTCCCGAACTGTGCATCTAGGCGGATGGTAACAGGAGACAAGGGACACGATGTTTTACCCAGGTTCGGTCCCTCTTGATGGAGGTAAAACCCTACGTCCTGCTTGATTAATATTGATGATGTGTGTTACAAGAGTGGATCTACCATGAGATCAAGGAGGCTAAACACTAGAATCTAGCCTATGGTATGATTGTTGTTCGTCCTATGGACTAAAGCCATCCGGTTTATATAGACACCGGAGAGGGCTAGGGTTACACAGAGTCGGTTACAATGGTAGGAGATCTACATATCCGCATCGCCAAGCTTGCCTTCCATGCCAAGGAAAGTCCCATCCGGACACGGGACGAAGTCTTCAATCTTGTATCTTCATAGTCTTGGAGTCCGGCCGATGATGATAGTTCGGCTATCCGGACACCCCCTAGTCCGGGACTCCCTCAATAGCCTCCACAAAAAATCTAACCGTTACACACAATTTACCAATATCGGTGGGACCGAATCAACAAACTCGGTCAGACCGATTCAGTAAACAATGTGACCGTTAGGGTTTTCGGTGGGACCGACATGCAACTCGGTGGGACCGATATGGTTAGGGTTAGGGCATAACGTAATCTCGGTGAGACCGATTACACAAACTCGGTGAGACCGATTTTGGTAATTAGCTAACCAGAGAGTTGGACAGGCAAACTCGGTGGGACCGATTACTCAAACTTGGTGGGACCAATTTTGGTAATAAGTTAACCAGAGAGTTTGCATCGTAATCTCGGTAGTACCGATTGCTCAAACTCGGTGAGACTGATTTTCGTAATGGACATGCATAGAGATATTACAATCCCATCTCAGTGAGACCGAGATCCCTATCGGTGAGACCGATTTGCCTAGGGTTTGTGGCAGTGGCTATGACATCTGAACTCGGTGGCGTCGGATAAAAAGAATCGGTGGGGCCGAGTTTGACTTTAGATTTAGGACATATGTGTGGCAGTGGGAAAGTAGTTGAGGGTTTTGGAGCATATCACTAAGCATTGTGGAGCAAGAAACTCATTAAGCAACACCTCATCCCTCCTTGATAGTATTGGCTTTTCCTATAGACTCAATGTGATCTTGGATCACTAAAATGTAAAATGAAGAGTATTGAGCTTGAAGCTTGAGTCAATCCTTTGTCCTTAGCATCTTGAAGGAATTCCCACATCCTTTAGTCCATGCCACTCCATTGTTGAACTTATCTGAAACATACTAGATAAAAGTGTTAGTCCAACAAGAGATATGTTGACATTAATTACCAAAACCACCTAGGGAGCACTTGTGCTTTCACTGTCTCTAGAGCGTATCCCCAAAATGATAGTGGTAAATCGGTAAGAGACATCATAGATCGCACCATATCCAATAAAGTGCGATTACGACGTTTGGACACATCGTTACGCTGAGGTGTTCCACGCGGCGTGAGTTGTGAAACGATTCCACATTTCCTTAAGTGCGTACCAAATTCGTGACTTAAATATTCTCCTCCACGATCTGATCGTAAGAACTTTATCTTTCGGTCACGTTGATTCTCTACCTCATTCTGAAATTCCTTGAACTTTTCAAAGGTCTCAGACTTGTGTTTCATCAAGTAGACATACCCATATCTACTCAAGTCGTCAGTGAGAGTGAGAACATAACGATATCCTCCGCGAGCCTCAACGCTCATTGGACCGCACACATCAGTATGTATGATTTCCAATAAGTTGGTTGCTCACTCCATTGTTCCGGAGAACGGAGTCTTGGTCATTTTGCCCATGAGGCATGCTTTGCATGTGTCAAATGATTCATAATCGAGAGACTCTAAAAGTCCATCAGCATGGAGCTTCTTCATGCGCTTGACACCAATGTGACCAAGGCGGCAGTGCCACAAGTATGTGGGACTATCGTTATCAACTTTACATCTTTTGGTATCCACACTATGAATATGTGTAACATCACGTTCGAGATTCATTAAGAATAAACCATTGACCATCGGGGCATGACCATAAAACATATCTCTCATATAAATAGAACAACCATTATTCTCGGATTTAAATGAGTAGCCATCTCATATTAAACGAGATCCAGATACAATGTTCATGCTCAAAGCTGGCACTAAATAACAATTATTGAGGTTTAAAACTAATCCCATAGGTAAATGTAGAGGTAGCGTGCCGACGGCGATCACATCGACCTTGGAACCATTCCCGACGCGCATCGTCACCTCGTCCTTCGCCAGTCTCCTCTTATTCCGCAGCTCCTGCATTGAGTTACAAATATGAGCAACGGCACCGGTATCAAATACCCAGGAGCTACTACGAGTACTGGTAAGGTACACATCAATTACATGTATATCACATATACCTTTGGTGTTGCCGGACTTCTTGTCCGCTAAGTATTTGGGGCAGTTCCGCTTCGAGTGTCCGCTTCCCTTGCAATAAAAGCACTCGGTCTCAGGCTTGGGTCCATTCTTTGGCTTCTTCCCGGCAACTGGCTTACTGGGCGCAGCAACTACCTTGCCGTCCTTCTTGAAGTTGTTCTTACCCTTGCCTTTCTTGAACTTAGTGGTTTTATTCACCATCAACACTTGATGTTCCTTTTTGATCTCTACCTCCGTTGATTTCAGCATTGAATATACCTCAGGAATGGTCTTTTCCATCCCCTGCATATTGAAGTTCATCACAAAGCTCTTGTAGCTCGGCGAAAGCGACTCAAGGATTCTGTCAATAACTGCGTCATCCAGAAGATTAACTCCCAGCTGAGTCAAGCGGTTGTGCAACCTAGACATTTTGAGTATGTGCTCACTAACAGAACTATTTTCCTCCATCTTACAACTGAAGAACTTGTCGGATACTTCATATCTCTCGACCCGGGCATGAGCTTGGAAAACCATTTTCAGCTCTTCGAACATCTCATATGCTCCGTGTTGCTCAAAACGCTTTTGGAGCCCCGGTTCTAAGCTGTAAAGCATGCTGCACTGAACGAGGGAGTAATCATCAGCACGAGACTGCCAAGCGTTCATAACGTCTTGGTTCTCTGGGATGGGTGCTTCACCTAGCGGTGCTTCTAAGACATAATCTTTCTTTGCAGCTATGAGGATGATCCTCAGGTTCCGGACCCAGTCCGTATAGTTGCTGCCATCATCTTTCAGCTTGGTTTTATCTAGGAACGCGTTGAAGCGGAGGTTGACATGAGCGTTGGCCATTTGATCTACAAGACATTTTTGTAAAGATTTTAGACTAAGTTCATGATAATTAAGTTCATCTAATCAAATTATTCAATGAACTCCCACTCAGACAGACATCCCTCTAGTCATCTAAGTGAAACATGATCCGAGTCAACTAGGCCGTGTCTGATCATCACGTGAGACGGACTAGTCGACATCGGTGAACATCTTCATGTTGATCGTATCTTCTATACGACTCATGCTCGACCTTTCGGTCTTCCGTATTCCGAGGCCATGTCTGTACATGCTAGGCTCGTCAAGTCAACCTAAGTGTATTGCGTGTGTAAATCTGGCTTACAGCCGTTGTATTCGAACATTAGGATCTATCACACCCGATCATCACGTGGTGCTTCGAAACAATGAACCTTCGCAACGGTGCACAGTTAGGGGGAACACTTTCTTGAAATTATTGTGAGGGATCATCTTATTTAAGCTACAGTCGTTCTAAGCAAATAAGATGTAAAACATGATAAACATCACATGCAATCAAATAGTGACATGATATGGCCAATATCATATAGCTCCTTTGATCTCCATCTTCGGGGCGCCATGATCATCTTCGTCACCGGCATGACACCATGATCTCCATCATCATGATCTCCATCATCGTGTCTCCATGAAGTTGCTCGCCAACTATCACTTCTACTACTATGGCTAACGGTTTAGCAATAAAGTAAAGTAATTACATGGCGTTTAATCATTGACATGCAGGTCATACAATCATTAAGACAACTCCTATGGCTCCTGCCGGTTGTCATACTCATCGACATGCAAGTCATGATTCCTATTACAAGAACATGATCTCATACATCACATATATATCATTCATCACTACTTTTGGCCATATCACATCACAAGGCATATGCTGCAAAAACAAGTTAGACGTCCTCTAATTGTTGTTGCATGTTTTATGTGGCTGCAATAGGGTTCTAGCAAGAACGTTTTCTTACCTACGTGAAAGCCACAACGTGATATGCCAATTTCTATTTACCCTTCATAAGGACCCTTTTCATCGAATCCGCTCCAACTAAAGTGGGAGAGACAGACACCTGCTAGCCACCTTATGCAACTAGTGCATGTCAGTCGGTGGAACCTGTCTCACGTAAGCGTACATGTAAGGTCGGTCCGGGCCGCTTCATCCCACGATGTCGCCGAAGCAAGATAAAGACTAGCAGTGGCAAGAAAATTGACAACATCTACGCCCACAACAAGTTTGTGTTCTACTCGTGTATAGAAACTACGCATAGACCTAGCTCATGATGCCACTGTTGGGTAACGTTGCAGAAAATAAAAAAAATCTACGCTTCACCAAGATCAGTCTATGGAGTTCATCTAGCAACGAGAGAGAGGAGTGCATCTACATACCCTTGTAGATTGCGAGCGGAAGCGTTCAAGAGAACGGGGTTGAGGGAGTCGTACTCGTCGTGATCCAAATCACCGATGATCCTAGTGCTGAACGGACAGCGCCTCCGCGTTGAACACACGTACGGTTGGGAAGACGTCTCCTCCTTCTAGATCTAGCAAGGGGGAAGGAGAGGTTGATGAAGATCCAGCAGCACAACGGCGTGGTGGTGGATGCATCAGCGATCTCGGCAGGGCTTCGCCAAGCTCCACGAGAGGGAGAGGTGTTGCAGAGGGAGAGGGAGGCGCCAAGAGCATGGGTGCGCAACCCTCCCTCCCCCCTCTTTATATAGGCCCCCTAGGGGGGCGCCGGCCCTAGGAGATCCAATCTCCAAGTGGGGCGGCGGCCAGGGGGGAAACTTGCCCCCCAAGCCAGGTGGAGGCGCCCCCACCCCTAGGGTTTCCAACCCTAGGCGCAAGGGGGCCCAAGGGGGGGCACACCAGCCCACCAGGGGCTGGTTCCCCTCCCACTTCAGCCCATGGGGCCCTCCGAGATAGGTGGCCCCACCCGGTGGACCGTCGGGACCCTTCCGGTGGTCCCGGTACAATACTGGTGACCCCCAAAACTTTCTCGATGGCCGAAACCTGACTTCCTATATATAATTCTTTACCTCCGGACCATTCTGGAACTCCTCATGATGTCCGGTATCTCATCCGGGACTCCGAACAACTTTCGGGTTACTGCATACTAATATCTTTACAGCCCTAGCGTCACCGAACCTTAAGTGTGTAGACCCTACGGGTTCGGGAGACATGCAGACATGACCGAGACGCCTCTCCGGTCAATAACCAACAGCGGGATCTGGATACCCATGTTGGCTCCCACATGCTCCTCGATGATCTCATCGGATGAACCACGATGTCGTGGATTCAATCAATCCCGTATACAATTCCCTTTGTCAATCGGTACGTTACTTGCCCGAGATTCGATCGTCGGTATCCCAATACCTTGATTAATCTCGTTACCGGCAAGTCACTTTACTCGTACCGTAATGCATGATCCCATGACCAGACACTTGGTCACATTGAGCTCATTATGATGATGCATTACCGAGTGGGCCCAAAGATACCTCTCCGTCATACGGAGTGACAAATCCCAGTCTCGATTCGTGCCAACCCAACAGACACTTTCGGAGATACCCGTAGTGTACCTTTATAGTCACCCAGTTACGTTGTGACGTTTGGCACACCCAAAGCACTCCTACGGTATCCGGGAGGTGCACAATCTCATGGTCTAAGGAAATGATACTTGACATTTGGAAAATCTCTAGCAAAAACGAAATACACGATCTTTGATCTATGCTTAGGATTGGGTCTTGTCCATCACATCATTCTCCTAATGATGTGATCCCGTTATCAATGACATCCAATGTCCATAGTCAGGAAACCATGACTATTTGTTAATCAACGAGCTAGTCAACTAGAGGCTCACTAGGGACATGTTGTGGTCTATGTATTGACACGTGTATTACGATTTTCGGATAACACAATTATATCATGAATAACAGACAATTATCATGAACAAAGAAATATAATACTAACCATTTTATTATTGCCTCTGGGGCATATTTCCAACATCCTTCACATCCAAAATCCTGTGAGTTTTTCCTGATACATAATACCTTCGGTAAATTGTATCATCTGCTTTGACTTTGATACTCTGCTTTCGAACTCGTATCTTTTGCTTGGTTGATGGTTGTATAGATTCATAAAAATGCCCCGATGGGTTGAATTTATGCCTTCCATAATCCGTGTGAACCCGAGTGTTCTCACGAGCCTTACTCTTCTGGTACTTCGCCAGACAAATCTTCTGCATTACAATTTCTTTGAAAACAAGTAGTGAATGAAAGGTTATGCATTGAAGAAGTGGGAGTCAACCTTGAGCCTTGTGTTCATGCCCATGGACCCGATGTGGAGCTTAACATGGAAGCTTCTTGTTATAATAATAGCCCCCTTGCGATAAATTCATCTCGTATCCATGTTTGGTCCTTTGCAATCGTGGTTCCGACCATATTGTTCTTGTTTGATCCATTTATCAGACAAGTTAAAGTACTTGTCTTCTTCAGATTGTTTCACCTGTTCAACCTCTACATTGATATACCTTCGAGTATTATCCTCTGGTATCTCGAGAATATCACGGAACTACATAACTTCTTATGAGTTCTTGATCAACTGTTATTTTTCCCTGATTCAAAATTTTCACTAGTTTGGAGTTGTTAGACACTCGAGAATATAGATAACAGTCTATGCTTTGCTTTCCATTGTTTTGTTTAATCTTTCTTGTAACCTATCTTAACTGAGCAGTGATAATTCCCTGCTTATGTAAACACCTCGGTGTACAAGCTCTGTCTATAAGACCTAGTTACTATTGTTGATGACATTCTGGTAGCCACCGATGGACGAGAACTTTGCCTATTGGTCCGCCTTATTCAACAAGCAGGAAAATGGTTCTCTTCGTCCCTCGCCCTTGGTACCAACGTTGTTGCCAACATAACTGACATGCTATCCTCTGACATGCCTTACTATCGACCCCCTTTTTACTTTTAACCCACATGGTGGGCTCATAACCCACAGTTCTGCAGGATCGGAACCTGACTCTCTTGTATATCCTTTTTTCCGAAGTATCATTTGCTCATGGCTTTGTGTGTTGTCACGAGCCACCTTACGAGACATGATCTATTCCCGATGCTCTGACCCCCCTTCTCACACTCTGTTCGGGTATCGATCGTTTGTCCATTCGCTTGAAACTCCCTATTGTACCTTCATACTTTGCTCTCGATGTTTTATTAAGTTTCAACTCGAGAGATACGTCTGCCTCATTCCCTGAATTCTTCACCAGATAATTAACCCTATAAGGGTCAGTTCTCCCGGAGTTATTATTTACTTCCGCACTTAAATCTCGGGACGAGATTTCTTGTAGTGGAGGAGATTTGTAACACCCCTAGTGTCATGCTACAGTAATCCCCTGTTAATGGTGCCATGCCATCATGATACTGTTGCTAATCTTCAATTGATCCAAATCACTATTCAAATTCAAATCTAATCTAAAGTCAAAAATTCATTTTTGTCAGACATGAAATCTAAAATGTTCATCTTGTGCCGAATAATGCATAACTAATATTGGTGGTGAACCAACATTTTTGCAAAGTGTTTAACTGGCCTAAACTATTTGAAACAGAAGTTTTAAAAGAAAAGAAAAACTGTTTAAAAAAGGAGAAGAAGGGCCTTAGCCCCTGGCCTTCCCATGGGCCTTGGCCCACCACAGCAAGTCGGCCCAGCTCCCCGCACCGCGCCCCCTTCCTGTTCCTCAGTCGCGCGCCGCTATAGGGCGCGGTCACCACCGGACCCCCTCGCCGGCGTCGAGGGGAGCATAAGGCCTCGATGCCCCGATGACTCGGCCCCCTCGCCTCCCACTTCCCCTGCCTCCCCTACTCGCGCCAGTCCCTATCCCCTCGCACACTCGCTCCCCCTCCTCCAGATCCGCCTCGCCGACGCGCCCTGCGCCGTCTGCCGTGCCGACTATGTTGTCCCCGTCACTCTCCGATGAGTCCCCGAGCGCCGTCGTGCCCCACGACGTCTTCCTCGACCACCGAACCAAGCCAGGAGCCACCGCAGCGAGCCTGGCAACCTCTTCTTCCCCTACGGTTCTCTTTGCCTTCGTCGTCGATTCGTCGACGTCGATCTTCCCCGAGCACGCTTAAGCACAACTATAGGCTCACTGTAAGCCCGCGCGACGTTCCCCTTCCTCTCCCATGCGTTTCTGTCGCCGTAGCCACCGCTGCCATCGCCGTCCGAACGCAGCTCCGCCGCATACCTCACCGTCGTCGCTGTGGGCATCGTCATGCTCACCCGAGCACACGAGCGTGCTCAGGGGCTGCTCGCTGAGGCCGACCGTGACACTTGCTTCCCTCCCCGTGCCCCTTAGCACCTACCTCGACGAGCGCCCGAACACGTCGCCGCCTACGCTCGCCGCCGGCGTGCTTCCGGTGACCAAATGGTCACGGGCATATGCCCGTTAGCTTCACCGCGTCGCGCAATACCGCCTAGCCCTTCCGTTCGAGTTGCTTCATGCTGTAGCGCCGTTTCCGTCGAGCACCCGTACGCGCCATCGCCTCTGCTCGTCACCGGCGCCGATTCCGTCCAAGTCCGGCTGCGCTACTGCCACCACTCGACGCGCGGCACCGCCAGTGTTCGAACGCAGGTGAAAACGCGGGTTTTGATGCTCTGTAGCGAAAATCCGAGCCTCTCTGGCGGACTCGCCGCCGCGGAGAGCTCGCAGGTGCAACTCCAGCGCCGGCCGCCGACGTGGCCGACCTGGGGCCACCCCCCAGGGTCGCTGCCAGCGGGCCCCATGGGCCCTGTTAACTGGGTTGACCCAGTCAATGTGCTGACTTGGCACCGTGGCCCACTGACATGTGGGTCCCCTCTGTTAATTAGTCTCCTTAAATGTTTTTATAAATAAAAGTAATTAGTAACCTAATTTGCCACTGACATGTGGGTCCCAGCTGTTACTTAACCCCATTTTAGTTAGTTCAAACTTCTGTTAGTCCTTTGTCTATGACCGGTAGGACCCACTGGTCAGTTTGACCTGGTCAGCCGTCCTGTTAACTGCTGACATCATCAACACGTAATGCTGACGTCATATTCCATTTCTGTTAATAAATAAATTTCTGAAAATGGTTTAATCTTTGAAAATTCATAGAAAAAAAACCGTACCTCGGATGAAAATGTTTTATACATGAAAGTTGCTCAGAACAACGAGACGAATCTGAATACATGGTCCATTTACCAGTCTGATGCCTCTAACAATTTGAACATGGAACATTCCCCCTCCGGTCATCTGTCTGACGCAGGCCCGGAACCGGGAAAACATTCCCGGTTGAATTCCCCCTTCACCTATATCGCGTAGTACTGCGTTAGGTCACCCCTAGCTCTGCTTGTTGACTTTTCATGTATATGTTTGCTCTTTATTTATCGTTTCTTCCCCCTCTTCTCTCCGGTAGACCCGAGGCTGCTACTGATGCCACTGTGACCGACTACGTCGACGACGACCCTCCTTCTTCTCTGAGCAACCAGGCAAGCCCCCCTTTGATCATCCCGATATCGCCCATTCTATACTCTCATGATTGCATTATATTTTGTTGCTATTATTGTTTGCTCCTATTCTGATGCATAGCCTGCTTTTGTACCTGTTATTGTTACCTACCTGCTTATCCTAAACTGCTTAGTATAGGTTGGTTAGTGATCCATCAGTGACCCCCACTTGTCCTTGTTGCCCCTGCTTCATCATCGACGACTCGATCAACGTGATCGACGACCAGAGCCCGACACCTCACATCACATCACGCCTCTTTTGTTGCTCGACTCTACAGAGCTACTATCGAGTGCCGAGGGTGATCCCTCATAACGCACTCCTGATGATAATTCTGTAGTGTAGTTATTCGGTCGTGGTCATCGAGGATGATTTCCTCTTTCACCATTCCCGATACGGCTCTGTCGTTCAACACCTCAAGTGTGAACCTCGAGGGTGATCCCTCTTACGTTCACCTTGATGATTACATTGAGTGGAATCCACCGGGGGTGATTCCTCGGATTTTCCCCTTGATGTCTGGACACACGGTTACCTTGACTTTACTTGAGACCATTGTTGAAGTCGGGTCGGCCCTGAGGGGTACCCGCGAGTTGATGTGAAAGTCGGGCGGGCTCGTAGAGCACCCGCGAGTTTTCCACATGGCACGGCCGGGCAGTCTGGGCCCTTGCCGTAAGTCCATGAGATGGGGCGACGGGGTCACCTTATCGTGAGTCTCTGCTCGTTTCTGTGAGCCCCCAATGCACTAACAGGTTTGGGTATTTGTTCTGAGTTGGCCTCTGGCCTTTACACACTAACCACCATGCGAGAATAGATATGGGCCTCGACGTCGCAGTATCAGCCGAAGCTTTGTCAGACGTCCAGTTCAGCAGTGCGGCATGGTCGGATCATGCTAGCCATCCGAGGCGGTGCTGGTATTCATCCTGCTCGCAACGACCCAGAGTGCTGCGAGCGATGGGACCAAGACCCCGGAGTGCTTAGGATGTAGACCGGCGGGGACCTCTCTGTTGAGCCTAGGTAGGGCTGCGACGTGTTGATCTTCCGAGGGCGGGCATTGACCCCAGAAAGGTGTGTCCGGCCAGAGTGATCGAGCGTGTTGGGTAACGTGGTGCACCCCTGCAGGGAAGTTATATATTCTAATACCGTGTCCGCGGTAATGGACGTTCAGACTTATATCCTGATCTTATATAACTAGAAATGGATACTTGAGATATGTGATGGATATGTGGCTCCGGGATTGCTTTCTTGCAGGGAGTCGAGGAAGGATCTCTGGGTGTTGTTGCTACAACATGTTTGTTAAATATTAAACTGTTATTCTTTACTCTTCTACATGCTGCAAGATGCTTGGAGCTGCTTGAAGATGCTAGTCTTCGATAGGCTAGGCCTTCCCCCTCTATTCTGGCTTTCTGCAGTTCAGTCCACAGATTCAAACCTTCCATTTGGTACCAATGCATACTTAGTATAGATCTGATGCTTGCGAGTACTTTGGATGAGTACTCACGGTTGCTTTGCTACCCACTTTCCCCCCTTCTTTCTTATTTCCGGTTGATGCAACCAGATGGTGGGTCCCTGGAGCCAGATGCCACCGCTGACGGATACTACTACATGGAGACCGACGACGACTAGGAGTAGTTAGGAGGTCCCAGGCAGGAGGTCTTGCCTCTTCGATCGTGTTGCTTTTGTGCTAGCCTTCTTAAGGCACCCTTGTTTACTTATGTCTGTTCTCGGATATTGTTGCTTCCGCTGACTCTCTTGTATATCGAGCTTGTATTATTTGATTTGTGTCTAGAGTTGTGTTGGGATATCTTCCCGTGAGTCCCTGATCTTGATCGTACACATTTGCGTGTATGATTAGTGTACGATTGAATCGGGGTCGTCACAGAAGCACATAGAGTATTCTAATAATTTTAAATCATGTGGGTCTCTCCCAAAAGGTGTGTACAACAAGGATGATTGTGGTAAACTAAAAAGCAAATACTCATATCATACAAGACGCTCCAAGGAAAACACACATCATGTGATAAATAAAAATATAGCTCCAAGTAAAGTTACCGATAGACAAAGACGAAAGAGGGGATGCCTTCCGGGGCATCCCCAAGCTTAGGCTTTTGGTTGTCCTTGAATATCTTGGGGTGCCATGGGCATCCCCAAGCTTAACCTTTTGCCACTCCTTATTCCATAGTCCATCAAATCTTTACCCAAAACTTGAAAACTTCACAACACAAAACTCAACAGGAAATCTTATAAGCTCCGTTAGTGCAAGAAAGAAAATCCACCACATAAGGTACTGTAATGAACTCATTCTTTATTTATATTGGTGTTAAACCTAATGTATTCCAACTTCTATATGGTTCATACCCCCCGATACTAGCCATAGATTCATCAAAATAAGCAAACAACACGCGAAAAACAGAATCTGTCAAAAACAGAACATTCTGTAGCAATCTGTAACTTTCGAATACTTCTGCAACTCCAAAAATCCTACCAAAATAGGATGTCCTATGTAATTTGTCTATTGATTTACAGAAAAAATAATCAACGCAAAATCACGTTTCTGTGATTTATTGAATTTTTTCTCGTGCATGCAAAGTTTCTGTTTTTCAGCAAAATCAAATTAACTTTCACCCAAGGTTATCCTATAGGTTCTACTTGGCACAAACACTAATTAAAACATGAAAACACATCTAACCAAAGACTAAATGAGATATTTATTACTAAACAGGAACAAAAAGCAAGGAACAAAAATAAAATTGGGTTGCCTCCCAACAAGCGCTATTGTTTAACGCCCCTAGCTAGGTATAAAAGCGAGAATAGATCTAACTATTGCCATAATAATAAGATAGATCACGAAAACTCATTTCATATTCCCTACGTTCAGCAGCAAGTTTTCTTTAAGGCAAGAAAAAGTAATCAAAAGGGCTAAATTTAATGGGACTGAAGTCCCCAAGATCAATCTCGGGAGGTATGAGATCCTCCCTTGGCCCTTCATATTGCACAACCAATTCATCATTATAAGCATTCTTTTGGCAGAACTTCGTAAGCCTATACACAAGAGAATATTCTAACTCATTATTTCAAATAGCAAAATCATTGTTAAGTTCGGAAATTCTTCAACTAGAACATTGGTAGGAACCTTTTCTCTAAGGTTTTCATTAAAAGCAATATAGTCTAAAGATTGAAAACGCATAATTTCCTCTTGATCAAAGAGGATTGCCTCTATGGGAGGACGGCCAGCGTCCACCCTATAGTGCGCAAAGATTTCTTTGGCCTCTTTTATTATAAATCTGAACTCATGTGCCAAAAAGATAGTAGCGGCGCGCTTAACAGAAGAATGCTCAAAATTGGAAAATTCTAAAAAAAACCTTTGTATGCAAGGGTGCATGTGCATAAACTGCCTTTCAAGTTCAACTATAAGCATGGAGATATCCGCAAGACTACTAGTTCTATGAAAAATAGAACCACCCATAAAAGGTAAAACACCGACACAAGTAAAGAAATCTTGAATAACCCCTTTTTCAATAATATTGTCACTACCGATTTGATTTTTTTAGTATGGGAGATAGTGAGTTCTTCAACAGGAGTATCCATTTTATTATTATCCATATCGACGATAATCTCCACAGTTTCAGACATAGTGGAGCGTGGCGTCATCTTGAACCAGATGTCATCGGCGGCCGCGCCAACTCCCACGCCGACCCCAACGCTGCTGCCAAGCCCGAGCGATGATGCCTCCACGACGCCCAACATAGAAGCCGCGCCGATGCCGACCGGCCCGCTCATGCCGACTCCCGCCAGCCCGACGCCGGAGGTCGACGCCGCTTGATGCATTGCCTTACCTACGCGCCCTTCCTTTTGACCGCCGAACTTTCGTTATTGATCGCCGAACTGTGGCATGATGATCGCCGAACTGACCGTCGGACTTGTGGCGCTGATCGCCGGACTAGTGACGTTTTTTGGATAGCAGGAATGACAAGTTTGAATTTATGACGTCTTGGAGGCAGCACCTAGGGGGCGTGGATGGGAACTAGATTGCCCCAGGGCCAAAAAAGCGCCGGCCGATGAGCCAAAATAGCGCCGGACGGTGCGCTGGGGGGCCGAACGGCTGGAGATGCTCTAAAGTCAGGAGAGAAGTTTCTGCAGGAGGCCATATATACAATGGGCCCGACGGTCGCCGGCATCGACACGACATGACCGCAGCCTGTAGCACTTCAAGAGCGGCATATACAGCACTTCAAGGTCGCCGGCTGGACCACGCGGTGCTCGTGGTGGGATATGGGGTCTGACCGTCTGAGACGGGGAGAAGTGCTGGGTCGTCAAGAACTCATGGGGGCAGACGTTTGGCGAGAATGGCTTCTTCCTCATGAGCAGGGGAACTAATGGACCGGGCTGTGCGGCATCGGGAAGGCGGGCGTCTACGCCCTCGTGTAGTACAGCATGCAGCTTCAGGCTGACTGGCATGATGTGTGCATGAGACCGGTCATCTTCGACATCAACTCGTGGTATGTGTGATAATATAATATGCTACATGGTTTGTGATTGTGAGTGTTGCCAAATAAGATGCATTGTATGTGTCCTGGTGCAGCAGCCAGCAGGGTTTGTTGCGTAACGTGATTTTGATTTTTGTTTGTGCTCTCTCTCTTCACTTTAAGACCTTAAAGACATTTCAGATAGTGTGCAAAGTAGTTCATTTTTACTTGTTGAAATGACTTATAGAAGTGAACCGAGGGAGTAGTAACTATTATTTCCTCATATATATGAATGAGTCGTGAGACGTGGTGCATAATAACTTTAGACCACTGTTTGCTACCCGGGGCACAGCAAAATCAGGAACGGCTTCGTTCTAAAAAAAATAGGAGAATAAAACAGGAAGGCTTGTGTGCTGCCGCTGCACCCGATAGTTGTATTACCTGGCCCAGTGGGCTTCCCCTAGCTGCGAACGCCTCGGCCTTTTCACCTACAGCGGCTGCGCGGTGGTGAAGGTTCCCGCAGAGATTAGTCCCACATCGCTCCTCGATGTCGCAGCGTTAGGAGGGAGCAGTATATAAGGAGGGCCACGGCTTGCATTCGAAAGCACGCAGCTGCGCAGCGGGCACAAAGCGAACTATTCTTTCGCCTTTTACTAAAGAATACCGTGTGCACACTGCAATTAGCAGCATACGCTAATTTTTGAAGGGGATCCTCCTTAACTGGGGGCCCCACAATTCAGTAATAAACATTAGCTAGATGGAGTTTGGACATTTTAGTCTCCTGAATGCCCAAAGTCGGGCACAAGTAGCTAACTGCGGTGTATCCTGTGCAAGGAGCATTTTACTTGCTTCTTCAGCAATAGAACACAAAGTGTTGAACCCAGAAACCAAGAAAAACATGAAAGCGTTTAATTTGCACCTTCATGTGTTTGATAGATGAACTTGCTCCAACAAGAACAAGATCAACCAGCTGATGCATATATCAAGGGAGGCAGATTAGAGATGTTCAGGCTGGCCCGTTGTCTGCACACAGTTATATACCCCCGTCCTGTTTTGTTCGTCCTGTTTTGTTTGAATCTGTGCTTGCTTGTTTCTGCTTGTTTCCTATGATCTGTGCTCGATTCCACATTTCTGTATCCTTCGATTCCCGGGACAGAGCTGATATCCTTTATACTTACCTCAAACAACGAGCAACGTCGAGATGTTGATGCGAAAGGGGCACATGTGAATCGTGTACTGCCCCTTCTTCAGGAACGGAAAGCAAATTTTGCACGAAAACCCGTGAAAGACCTCATCTTCTAGAACATCCTCCTTCAAGTCATTACCTGGCGCTCCCATCTTCGAGAAGATCTGATACTGATGATCCATAGGACCAAGCAAATGCATAACACAAACTGAAGGCATGGATTCTTCAAAAGCAGATCCCATGCTTCTTATCCGGTTTTAACTTACCCATGTAAAGTTTACCTCTTACTTGCCCCTTAACTGTTGAACTTCTGTGCTAACCATACTAGTTTTATATACAAATTTCATACTAGGATGTTTTCCTATTGTTTCGGGTAAAAAACAATTTGGCATTCGATCAAAAAAAATTCATAGTTGTCAGCTACGTTGATTTACGCAAGAAAAACAAGAAGAAAACACATGAAAGATGAGCACTTTGGCTCATAAATGGAAATGGTACCATGCCAACAAAAATAAATCCAAATCCAAAATACTGTGATGGCAAGAAAAATAAACCTTCCGGCTCCATTGGTAATGCGGTAATGTGTTTTTTTTGCGAGAAAACTTTTGATCTATTTATCTTCAATCATGGCATTATAAAAAACACAAAAAATAAATAAAAATATGTTTAGGTTCGTCATCGCCCCTCCCTCGCCGGAGCCGACCAAACCTTGTTGTAGTAGACAGTCGGGAAGTCGCCGTGCAAGGCCCTATAGGACTAGCGCACTAGAACAACAACCGCCACCGTTGAAGAGTAGCGTATATCAGAAGGATCCAATTTGAAGACGCACGAACGTAGACGAACTATGATCAGATCCAAGCAAATCCACCAAGGATATATCTGCCGGAGACACATCTCCACACAAAATCTAGTGGACTTTAGTCCGTTTGATGACCTAATTAACCGGTGGGTCCCACTTTCAGGCGCTGATGTGGCCAAAAAATACCAATTGGGCACATGAGAAACTATGTAATACGGACGATGGAGTAAGATTTCGGTCGGTCGCACACATGGAAAAGTCTAAAATAAACCTATAATTTATAGATGAAAGCTAAATCAAACCTATCAATACCTGAAATAAGCATACCAAACTTTCTGATCCCGATCTATTTAAACCTTTAGGACGTTGCCAAACAAGGATAGTTGACATAGTACGGACGACTGGGTAAGATTTCGGCCGCTCGCACACAGGAAAATGTCTAAAATAAACCTTCAATCTGTAGATGAAAGTTAAATCAAACCATGAACTATCAATACCTGAAATAAGCACACCGAACTTTCTGATTCCGGTCTATTTTGCACTTCAAAAAATGCTCTGGGATTTTAAAAAATGGTTCGTGTTTTCAAAATTTCAGTCTGTTTATTTTAAAAAAATATATAATTAAAAAATGTTTAAAATTTTAAAAACTGTTTTTTGCTTTTAAGAATACTCGAATTTCAAAATTATTGACCATTTCCAAGAAAATGTTTTGAAATTATAAATGTTTCAAATCTCAAACTTGCAGTGTCTTAGTATTATATAAGTTCGCGCTCCCATTTGACACAAAAGTCGTCAGCTAGAATGGTTCGCGGGATGAGCTTAGAAGCAATAGGTTCCAAGTATGAATCCTTGTCAGTCACTTTTTGTCTCTTGTGTATTTTTAAGTCGCGCGATACGAAAAAGAAAAAGACGCTTCGCGCCTGATGGGCTGGCCCAATCGCGTCCGGCCGTGCTGCAACTGGGTGGCAGTGGCGGCCAGACGTGGTTTGTGACAGACGGTGCGGCGAGTAGCAGCTGCAACGGCGTAAGAGCATCTCCAGCCGTTCGGCCCTCAAGTGCGCCGAAAAAGAGCGGCTTGGGGACGAGCCGGCGCTATTTCGATCCCTGGGGTTCATCTCTCCCCAGCCACACGCCCAGGTACCGCCTCCGAAGGCGCTTCATATTCGAAATCCATCATTCCCGCTCAAAGAAACAATAAATTGGCGATCATCGCAATAGTTCGGCGATTCACGGTGCCACAGATCGGTGATCAAATGTAGTTCGGCGTACAAAAAAGAAAGGACGCGGAAGGCATCAGACTTCGAGCCCAACTCCGGCGTCATCGTCGTCGGCGTACGCGGGTTGGGAGGAGTCGACGCGGCTACCCGGCTGTTTATCGCGGCTTCCGGGCTGTTCGGCATGGCGGAGGCATCGTCGTCGGTGGGGCTGGGTGTCGCGGAGGCATCGTCATCAGCCGCCGGGCTAGGACGCCGCCGCCGGTATCTGGGCCAGGATGAGGCCGCGATTGGCCAAGAACCACGCCTAGAGCTTCTCGGCGCCGCTCTGGAGCATGTCAGCGCCGCCCATCAAAAAGGCAACATCGTTGTTCCTCTTCTTGGCGTCTTGAGCTTTGAGCTTCGCGGCGGCACTGGTGTAACGCCCCGGATTCGAAGCGCCAGGTGTCTGCCAGTTATTCATCGTTGTTGCCTTGTCATTTGCTTGCGTGTTGCATTTTATCATGTCATCATGTGCATCTTTTTTTGCATACGTATTCGTTTCATGCATCCGAACATTTTCCCCGTTGTCCGTTTTGCAATCCGGCACTCCGATGTCCTCCGGCATTCCCCTTTTGTCTCTTGTTGTGAGCGGGTGTTAAACATTCTCGGAATGGACCGAGGCTTGCCAAGTGGCCTTGGTATAGCACCGGTAGACCGCCTATCAAGTTTCATATAATTTGGAGGTCGTTTGATACTCCAACGGTTAACCGGGTTTTCGCCAAGGCCTCTTTTGGGTTGCAGCCCAACACCCTTCCAAAACAGCCCAATAACCCATCTAAGTCACTTCCATGCTCTCGGTCGTTCGATCACAATCGTGTGGGCGAAAACCGCACCTCATTTGGAGCCTCCTAGCTTCCTCTTCCTATATAAACACCTCCCCCTCCAAAATTTTCGGGCAAACCCCCCCAAAAAAATCATCTCGTCGCCACCGGACACGTCCGGCCGCCGCCGGACGATTCCCGCCGCCGCGCCCAGCCAACCAGGCCGCGACACATGGCGCGTCCGCCGCCCCCGCGCCGCCGGCCCGCCTGGCCCGTCGCCGGCCCCCGCGGCCCAG